>NW_012267228.1:12702670-12880962 GCF_000151885.1 Dipodomys ordii
TCTGTTTCTCTATTTCTCTCTCTGTGTCTCTCTTTGTCTCTGTCTGTCTGTCTGTCTGTCTGTCTCTCTCTCTCTCTCTCTCTCTCTCTCTCTCGCTTGATCTCAAAGCCAGAATGCTGTCACTTAGCTTTTTTTTTTTTTTTGCTCAAGGCTGGAACCCAACCACTTAAGCAATGGCCCTATTTCTAGCTTTTGGTGATTAATTGGAGATAAGAGTCTGGTGGACTTTCCAGCCTGGGCTGGTTTTGAACCATGATCTTCAGATCTCAGCCTGTAGGATTGCAGGACTTTAGCTAAGATGACAGGCATGTGCCACCAGCCTCAGACACAGGTTCTCTTCTTTAAATTCAATTAGAATGTTTCATTTGCTATTCTCATGAAATCAGTGGCTTTTTTTGCATTATGCCTCTTCTTAATTTATGGAGGGTGATACAAATTTCCTACCTAAAGTAGTAACAGAAAACAAAAGGGTTGATATAAATGCATATAGTTAGTACAATTAGCATAATAACAGCACTCCAATGAATGACGTGTATTGGTTATTCAGGAATTACTTTGCTATATAGGATGGCAACATTAGGAATCCAGTAACTACAATGGAAGAAACACTAAGTAATTTTTGTGTCCGTTCAACTCTAAACTTACAAGAGCATGAAAACATTTCATGAAGTGTGTAATGTTCATCAACACAGAATTTAGAGAACGAGTTAAACTTGTATATACAGGTAGTGGTGTATGTGGCAGAACATTAACATGGTCTGATTTCTGTGTTTTTTTTTTTAATTTGAGGGAGTGTGCTTGTTTGCTGTAATGTTTTTTTGGGGTTTTTTTGTTTCGTTTTATTTTGTTTGGTCGTGGAGTTTGAACTCTGGGCCTGGGCACTGTCCCTGAGCTCTTCTGCTCAAGGCTAGCACTCTACCACTTGAGCCACAGCGCCACTTCCACATGCTCTGATTTCTTTAGAGAAATACTGCCTGCAAGTAAGCGCAATCGGTGCATTTACATTGGTTTTATTTTCTGTTACTTTGTGTATAAATAAAAGGAGACAAGCACCTTTGCTTTGGGCATAATTAAAAATAAAATTATGTCAGGAACATGCTTCAAAAAGGGATTTCTATTTGTTCTATCACCAAAAGGTGGCGTCCTACCCCCATGCCCTTTATTTAAAAAAAGCCTTCTTGCTTTAATTTAACAAAAAGAAACTTCCAGTTGATTACTGATAAAAAAAATTAAAATCTGCTCCTTATGAATGTAACGTGACAGTATTGGAAATGAACATTATGTTAAGCTGCAGTTAAATTTTCCTTTAATGTAAACCACACAGACATGGAGATCTTTAATTCGACAACACATTAGACAGAATCATGTCCCAAACTAAGTGCCATATATCTTGGGATTTACAACCAGGATTTCCTTTTGTTTGCAAAACTTGTTGCCAACTTAACTTGAGTCTCCACTAGCAAGTGAAAGTAGAATTTCAGGCTGTTCAAATGCACTATAAGATCAGCAGGAATCTATCTATCTATCTATAGTTAAATATATTGTTATATATATTTTGTATGATGGTAAAAATGGAAGAACAACACGCTATCAGAAGGAGGCATTGTTCTTTATAGATGATGCAACTGTTTATCACATTTAAATAAGCTGCGATTCCCCTGAGTTTTGATTCGACAACTGGAAGGATGCTATAAACCAGGGGTATGTCAGAAACACAGAAATTACAAACAACTTTTCCCAGTAGACTGGCTACTTTGTAGATTTCCATTTAATGTCATGAGAATTCAGTATATGAAATTTCCAGTGGTGTCAAAGAGTTGTTGAGAATATGAAATGACTGACATAATGGTTTTAGCTCAGTGCCCAAGTCATAGTAAACATTCAGTAAATATTAGATGCAATTGCTGACCGCTGTAGATTGTGAGTACCCAGGAGCAAATATTATTTATTTGTATATCCTTTAGTTCCCACTTTGAGGCCTAGAATGTGGAAGGTGTGTTAATACCTTGACAAAGACAACATGAACCCTAGCTTCTAGGAAACTTAAATGAATTTATCTAGTTTCTAGAGTAAAAGGCTGGATCCGGTGGTCTTGCCTGGATACCATAGAACTTTACGCAGCATGCATTCAACATGAGTTTTGCCAGGACAGAATTCACTTAGAGCAGCCTCCTTTCCTTTGGCTTCATTTTGCAGCACTAGTGAAAGACTTTGTTAATATTATTTTTCTTTCCAAACAGATACAATTCTAAAGTGGTAGTCTGATGCTTTCATAGTAACGGAAATGTGAAAGCTAAAAATGAACAGTGAACAATATTTGCTAAGTATTTATAACAGCCTTCTCAGAATATTATCTGAGACTATTATTTGGCTAATCTCAAGGCCAAACGGACTGTGTAAACCTTTTCCCCAGCTCAGGGCTTTTCTTTTGGGTAGGAATCCATAGGGTGCTTTTAATATACTTTCATAAAGTGAAGCTGGAAATTATAGCTTGGGAGTCTGGCAGTATCTGGGATGATAGATCTGAAAGTTAAAAAAAAATCTGTTAAACGAGCAGACATGGAGGTCTTAATACATTTCTAAGCCATGTTTTGGGAACCAAAAATAGGTCTTCTCTATTTGTGTGGGTAAAAAGTGTCTTTTGTTTTACATACGGATATCTGCATTCCAATAACATTTCATGAGGGCTCCTCATTTAGCTCATCCAAATGACTGAATTCAAACTTCCAAACAGTCAAAAGGGGGAGAAAAATTAAAAAAAAAAGTCTCACCTTTTCACAGAATTGGACAAAGCGTTCTTGCCACGTGACTGATGTGTGGGAGAGGAGGTAATTTGTGTTAAACAAGTGATTGACATGCTAGCCCTGGGTGTTTTCCTAAGAGGAAAGGAAGCCAGAGCACAGTTCCGCGCAGCTACTTTTCCTCCAAGTAGATCTGGAGACACATTCCTGCAGTGTCTGACAAGCCAAGGGGGTGGTGTGTGTGTGGGGGGGGGGCTTGTTTCTGTACTCTCTTTCTCTCTCTCTTTCTCTCCCGATTCCTGATTCCCAGATGCAAGGGGAAAACCCCTGGCTGGCTGAGTGGCTTGGTGGGGTTTCTGTTTCCTTGCAAACCCGGGTTTGTCCTTCTGCTGAACTTTCACCTCCCGAACTCGCCTCCTTTCATTGGACAAAGTGCAGAAAGAAAGGGGGAGAGACGGAGGGAGGACGGGAGAGGAGGGGAGCGCGGCCGGGCACGCCAGCCGGGGCTCCCGGGCGGCAACTGTCACCGCGGGCAGAGCACTTTCACTTTTAACTGGAGGAAACGCACGTCCGCGCCGGTCCTCTCCTCTTCCTCCGGTATTTTTAGCTCCGACACCGAGCAAATAGCCCTCGCCTTCTCCTCTTCGTCTCTACTTGTGGCCGCGCTCTCTTCTCAATCCCCCCCCCCAGTGTCTGGAGCACCCCCCCACTTTGCCCCCCTCTTTCCCCCTCCTCATCTTGTGAGCAATCCCTCCTTGCGCCCCCAGGTCCCTTATTTTCCAGGTCTTCCCGGCCAGATTCCTCTTAAAAGACTGTTTTGGCGTTCCCTGCCTTTCTCGGGTCTTCGCTTCTCTCTCCTCTTCCTTATCCAGCCCGGACGCCCCCCCTCCCCAGGATTAGCCCCCCTCCCCCCTCCAGCTCCCCCCCACCATTGCGATTTTTTTTCCTGCAAGCCCTGTTGTTTACCCAGCAGGTGGATGTGACGTCAGGGACGCACAACAGCAAAAAATAACAACATCTCCCTCCGCGACGTGTTGGCCTCTACTTGCGCGCCTTATTTATTTATTTGTTCCGGGATGCTGGGGGGGGGGAAGGGGTTGGGCGCCAGCGCCCCAGGGAACAGGCAAGCGGGTGCGGTTAGAACTCTGGGGGCGCTGGGAGGGGTGTGTGTATGGGGGGGACCTTGGGAAATGCGTGAGGCGGAAAGGGGCCTCTGGCAGGAGGTGGGGATGGGCTGGTGGGGATGTGGGGGGGCATCCTGGCCCAGCGCGGTCCGCGCCTCTGCCGCCGCCACTGGCGCTGGCGGGGCGCTGGGAAGCTAGTCCCGAGCGGAGGAATCTATTGTTATTTATTGTGTGGCAGTTGCATGCTGTACTCGCGGCGGCCCGGCCCTCGCCCGGGAGTGCGTGCGTGTGTGTATGTGTGTGTGTGTGCGTGTGCGCGCGGGTGTGTGCGCGGGTGAGTGTGTGTGCGCGCGCGGGCGGGAGTGGGCGCGCGCGGGGAAAGGCCCGAAAACACCTTAGTTTGCACCGAGAGACCATTTGCAGCGGGTGAGTTTGTATTTTTCCATTTCTGCTCCACTTTTTCCCAAGCCGCCTCCTGCCTTGTTTCCGCCACTTTAAACAACAACAAGCAGCACAAAAAAAAAGAAAGAAAAAAAAGAAAGACAAAAAGAAAAAGAAAAAGAAAAAAAACCCCTACTTTTCATCTCCAGGCTCCACGTGCATCTCCCCTAGCCTTCCCCTCTCTTCTTCTTTCCCGGGGTCCGGGCCCAGGCTGGGGGGGGCGGGGGTACGGGGCTACGAGCCGGCCCGAGGGTGGGGGGAGCTCCGAAGGCCGAACCCCGGGGTCCATTTGCATAAGTCAAATGGAGGGGGGTGCGGTGTCGGCTTTGAGGGGGGCTAGATCGCCTCCCCCTCGACCCCTTCGCGCCGCCGCGCTCGCTCTCTCTACCCGGGTGGAGAAACCCAGAAGCCAGGCCGCCGGTCGTAACTTTCAGTGCCCAGTGTGGGCCACTCGGGCACGGACGGGGTGCAGGGCCCGGCTCAGGGCCGCGGCTTCTTCGGCGGGAGGGGGCGTGCAGCGGGCGCCTCCTGAGGTTCAAAGTTTGGACTTGGAGCAAACTTTTCCCCTTCCTCACTCCCGGGTGTGTGCCCCTTGGGTGCCCCCGAGGGAGCCTCGCTGACGGGGGCAGACTGCCTGGGGACGTCTGCGCCCTGGGCCCCGCGTTTGGGGACATCCCCGGAGCCACGCGCGTCTTGCCCCGAACCCAGCGGTGGGGACGCTCGCTCTCACTCCCCCTCGGAGCTCGGAAAACTCAAACACACACGCACACACACGCACACCACCCGCGCACCCTCTGCCAGACGCTCACCTCCCCCCACGCGCGTTCGGCCCCCGCGGCCCCAGCTTTCCCAAGACACGCCGGGTACAAGCCGTGGCCAGCCAGATCGCGGGTGGGCACGAGAACCGGGTGCGCTGCGAGGAGGAATCGCCGCGCCCGGATCCTCCTCCGATCACACCACACACACGCACACACGCGCACACACTTTCTGGGTTTACACCCCCCCCCCTTCCATCCTAAGCTTCGGCATCTTAAGCTTCGAATTGCCAAAGCTCTTGATCTGTCCTGCGAGGCGTGCGCGCGCGCCGCGTCCCCCTGGCCCAGTCCGGCAACCCATGGCTCTCTTGCCGGCGCGCAGCCTTCCTCCTCCGAGCTCTCTCGGGGAGGGGAAGGGGATGGGGGGGGGGCTCCGTTCCTGTCCCGCGGAGACGACTCCCCGGAGCCCACCCCAATGGGGCCGAGCCGGCGTGCGCTTCCGAGTGGGGGACCGAGGCGGCGGTGGTGGCGGCGGTGGCGGCGCGGGGAGCCGAGGACTTTGCCAGCTGCCGCGGGGTCGCGGTCATTTGCAGCCTCCGCCTCCCGTCGCCCCCGCCTCCGCCCCCCCTCCCCACTCCTCCTCCCCAGACACCGCAGCGCCCGGAAACTTTGATTCCTTCTCTTTTTCTGGCCCCCCCTCGGCGAGCCCCCCTCCCCACCTGTTGGGGAGCTCCGCCTCGGTCCCGGGAGACTGGCGATGACACCCGGGCGCCGGGGAGCTCTGCGCCCAGAAACAAAGTCTCACGTCCCCCTCCCAAGTGTTTGCTTCCAGCACCCCCCCACCCCCCAAATCCTCCCGCAGCTCCCGCCCCCTGTGAGAATAAGGACTAAATAAACAGTTGTAACTCCAAACCTTGCGCCGGCGATCGTATCCCCTATCCCACCCCCTCCTCCGGCCCCCCTCTCTTTTTCTCTTTTCTTTCTTTCTTTTTCTCTTTTTGTTGTTGTCGCAACTTTGTAAGATCCCGGGGAAGGTGCGGAGAACTTGGGCTCCGGCCCGATTTCCCCGGGTTTCGGGTTCGTGGCTGCGATTCCCTGCGCCGCATCTCCTCTCTCCTCCCGGCGCAAACTCGGGGTCCTCCGAGCCTGGCCGTCCTCCCGGTCCCGGGCCCCTTGGCTCACTCACCCGTCCCGTCCCCTTCGTCTGTTCCACCCCCCGATTCCCCCCCCCCGACATAACCTGCACGGAGAAGACGTGCTGAGGGTCGCCCCGGTTTCTTGTCGACCGCAGAAGCTGAAAGTTTTGGAGAGGAAGACAGCGCGTGAGGAGCGAGCGGGCGAGGGGCGGCGGCGGCGGCGCCGGGGACCATGGTGCTGCCCGCGCCTCCTCCGCGGGCGTGAAGGCGGCGCTCCCACTCCCTGCGGGACTCAGCCGGGTAAGTCGAGGCGGCCGCAGCTGCCAGGAGCCGGGCACGGGCGTGGGGGGGAGGGAGGCCTGGGGGGGGGAGGGAAGGGGCATCGGCCAGCCCCGAGGCTGCCCCCGAGCTTTTCCATGCCCAAAGACGCGGCGGGACCGCTGCGAGGAGACGCCCGGAGCCAGGCATGTGCCCATCTCAGGCCGGTAGGTGCTTGGAAACACAGGCTTTTTCTCTCTCCTCCTTCCCTTCTTTCTTTATGAATCCCGCAAATCTGCAGATCAAAGTTGAGCGTGGAGTGTAAAGTGCTTGGATAAAATATGGTGACACCCCTCGCTCTCCTTCTCAACCCACTCTCTCCTTTCCAACTATTAATTATTTCCAAGTCATTGTGTCCAAATACCCGAGCTGGCTGATTACAAAGTGTATTGATTTAGTCTGGGCTCATCCTACGCTTTCGTCTTAATTCATTTTCTTGTTGCTCGACCAGAAAGACCCAAAATGAAACTTACCGCTGCCTCGTCCCTCTCTCCCCACCCCCAACCCCACCCGCATCTATCAGGTTTGCCCAGGATAATGAAATTAATATAAACATTTCATTTGCGTGTATTCGAGTTTATCCAGGCTCACATCTGAAGGGCTGGGGTTCACCCTCACGTCTAGTCACAGGTTTGGGTTTTTGTTTTGTGTGTGTGTGTGTTTTAGTTAGGATTTCTTATTTTGTTCCCATTCTTTAAACAAGAATGCTGGAGGTGCATTCTGGAATTCCGGTCAAAGGACTGCATGGGAGCCGTTACACTTCACCTTTGCTCGTCCATACATTTGAGCGTTTAGTTCTTGTAAAACAGCTGAGTTGCGTTTTCTATCACTGAAAAATCCCTGAAATTGTGCAAAATCTTTACCTTCCCACCCCTCGTTTTTCCACAGTGAGAAGCAATTCCAAGGGAAGATAGGTTAACTAGAATTTGAAGACAAATGGTAAACTTCAGATGTTTTCTATACAGGGGATAGAGCCTGAGGCTGGGAGACAGGAAGGAGTTCTTGCTAATTTCTGTTTCAGAGAAAAAAAAATTGTCAAATCTTTTTTCTTCTTTCTTTTTTGAATTCCACTGGAATTTGGAGTCTCAAAGTAGAAATACTCATCCCTTTGCGTCAAGGAAAAGAAAACAATCTGGAGTCCCATTTCCAGAAAATTGGAATCTCTTTTTCCTCCCTGCCTTTGTATTTGGAATGTGGTCTCTTAATTAAAGAGTATTAAAAATTATGTAAAGGAACCAAGCTAGTGACCAGAAGGTATCAGCTAAAATCTCAACTTGGAAAGGGGAAGAAAAAAGGTTTAAAATCTGGCTACTGGCTACTTCCCCCACCCAATTTGGATTAGTCATTGTATGGGGGGGGGAAGAGAAATAACTTTTTTTTTTTTTTTTGGAAAGGAAAAGTAAACAGGCTCCAACTGCTGAACCTTGACAACCCAAATTAAGGAAGCAGGAGAGATCAAACAGAACTGCTGCTGGGTTGTTGTCAGGAGCTGCTTGGTTGTAGAACTCTGGACTATTCACTCACACAGCCAGGCTGTATGTTCACTTATGCAGAAATGGACCATTGCAAATGCTGATCTTCCTTGTGCAAAGCACAGGCTCATTTGGAAGGAAATCTCCAGCTTCTGTCTGGTTGGATTTGAATTCCCTATGGATACAGAGTTGCTAAACAAGTTACTATTTCTTTAAATGCATCTTTATGAGGAGAATGCACCCTAAAAGGTATCCAAAGAATAAATATTAAGTCATCCAGAGGCTGTCTTGCTACCCAGAACTGTACAGTGGAATTCTTTTTTACCAACCTTAGACTCCTACACTAAAGTTAGATAACGTTTTCTCACATGGAGCTAGAACTGCCTTGTCAGGGAAGCTAGGATTTAAATCTGATGTAAAAAAAAAAAAAAAAAAAGAGAAACAACAAAAAACACTAGTGATGAAGTATCCTATCAGCCCACACTTGGAATTTAAAAAGCAAGAGAGCCTTCTCCAGATTAGATGGAACCTCTTTTTTTAGATTGACATTCAACATGACCATGTTGCTACTTTTATTCAAGTTTTCTTGCAACTTGTCCTTGCTTGTTGTCTAGGAAATTTTAACTGCTTTACATTTTTAAGTAATGTAGTAACAGTAATTACTGTAGCATTTTGTTTTCACAGGTTTATCAAAGTAGAATGAAAGAAATATCAACTAGTTAAATTAACTGGCTCAAATTAAGAGATTCATATTCCTATAGCTGCCTGAAAGATTTTGTGTTTATATTTAAATCTTAGAGGATAAACTGTGTAACACTTTGTTTTCCCAGCTATAAAGTATCACCAAATTAAATGCCATTTTTAATTAAGTAGAACAAAAGAGGAAATAGGGAAAGGTAAACATATAAGAATAAAACAATTGTCATTGAAGGCTTGTATTTTTAATTAACAAGTGTCAGTCATATAACATTTTGTGGGTTTTTTTTTTTGGTGTGTGTGTATGTTTAAATAAGCCTGAGTTTCCTACTAATGGTGCATGTCTCAAAGTCTTTTTTGTTGCATATACCTTTATTGTCTAAATAAGGAATGTGAGTTAAATGTATACATCCATGCAAGTAGGCAATTTTCTGCAATATATAGTGGGTTTTTTTTCTTTTAAGAGCTATGAATATTGTCTAGTTACCACCAATAGCCAAAGATAACTGGGTTAATATTGAGCCTAGGCATGATATGTTCATTCGTTCTCTCCCCCACCTCTTCTTTCTTTCTTTCATCACTAAGTTTTTCCTTGTTTCTCTTAATACTGCATTCCTGAAGTCGACAGCCTGTGATCTTAGGCTCTCTGGGAAGGCTATTGTGTCTCTACAGTAGTTTAAAATAACAGAATAGCAGAATTGGGATATTTCCCAAACAAATATAATTGTACCATAACATGTCCCATACCAAAATTAAGGAAGAGAGAGGACTGTATGGCAGAGGTGTCAACCTCTTTGGGACCCGCATTTCTCTTTGCATGTAGTCTCTGTGCATATTTATTTGGTTTTCATGTGTTACCTAAGCCTCAAACTCAGTTTTGAAATTTCATCTTCTAACACTGCACATTACAAACAACCATGTGTATTTAGACAAGGGTAGGTATTACGAGACCAATCCTATTTCAACGAGGATGCCAAGAATATTTACAGGTTATAGCAAGAGTTTTTGTCTTTTAAAAACAATTTTAGTTACACGTTAATGAAATTTAAATAGATTGCAAGCTGTCAGAAAATAGTATAAATTTTGTTTATGATTCAGTTACTTGAAAGTACTTACATTAAAGAAACTCATTTAACCCTGACTGAAGAGCATTAAGAGTAGCGTAGCTCTCCAGAGAGTTTCACTGCCCTCTGCTCTCTCCATAATCTTAAATGACTACAATTTAATTGCAACTTCAAGGCATGGACGATGAGCTGTTTCTACACGACTCAGAAAGGGTTTTCAGTGCAACGCTCAATTTGCACAGGTGGTAGTTTTGTTTTTTTGTTTTAAACAATTTTGCTGAGGGCGCTCCCCTTTCTCACCCTATTCTGTGTCATATTCCTTTTATGCATTTCAGTCAGTCGGTGCTATTTTTGCTAAGCTAGCACTATTGGCTCTTTTTTTAAAAGTGTGGTTTTGAATATAGAAAATATATAAGAGCACTGAGCAGGTAAGGCATTTGTTTTCTAAAGAACATAACCCCAAGAAAGGCATCTGGTGGTTAGGCAGGTGAATTTTATATTCCAGATTCTATACTATGACTATTTGCAGGGTTTATGGGGTTTTTTTTTTTGATGGTAGTAAATCACACCAGGTGATCAAACACTGAGCTTGTGAGACAAGCCAGCAAGTCCTAAGTTTGCATTTTCCCAATGATCTTTCTTGTGACTTGTTCCCTAATCGACCAGCTATTAGCTCTATGTGCACAGGGCAAGGGGGCATGAGTTTTACAATTTCTCTTGTCTGATACTTGGATAGGCTAAAGTTAGAGGTGCCCAAAGGTGGAGCAGCAGCAGGCTATGAGATGAGGTCAGTTCCTGAAATAGGGGCAAAGCTGAATGAATTTGGGGGTGTCTTCTACGTGACAGTTCTCTCTCTCTCTTTTTCCAAACCTCTCTGCTCTGGACACTTACAGTTTATTTCAATGTACATGTGACCATGGAGTTAATGGAAATTAAGCAGATTTGGCTTGTGTCACCAACCTAAAAATAAATGCTGTAAGGAACATTTGATTTCAAGAAGTGCTTTGATTTTGTATCTCATAGATAATGTTCTGGCTCCGATGGCTACAGCCTGGTATTGTGCAAAGAGGAAGCACAGATAGTAGACTGTGGCAGTCGGCAAAGACAATTTGACTTAGTGTTCTTTGTTTCTTCAATAAATTATTCTTATTAATGATAGTTGGTTGATGCAGAGGCATTTTTCCAATTTTGTTGAGAAGGCAGCATCCGTTCACTCACAGGTTTAACTGGAAACTGTGTCTTCTTTTTTTATGCTGCCTTTTTCTTTCCAGTCCTGAGATTTGAGGGCCACATTGGCTTGATTTGCCTTTTACAGTCCCCTCACAGCAGTTTTAAGCGTGGACCTCAGTGTACAACAGGTGTTCATTTTGCCATTATTTTATGAAACAAAAAAAATACGTCTCCTACCTAAGAAGCCACTGGGCGAAGAATTTATCCACGTAGACAGGTGTGAATGGATTGTTCCTGATGACCCACCCCAAGTGGTTTTTTTCCCTTTTGGTGATGGTGGGCTTGCTTGATTTAGTGCCGTGAAATTTACAGTGAAGTTGAAATAATTTAAGATTATGGGACAATGAATAGGATGCTGGGAGCTTTTTTTTTGGTGCTTTGATCTTAATGTTTAATGCTGTTCTTTGTGGGGTTCAATGAGTTTCTTCACTCTGGGTACTTAAAGTGACGAAATCGTAAACAAAATTTATATTAGATTCTGACAACTAATAATCTATTTAAATCACATTAAAGTATCTGGGAAAAAATTTAATTAAAGACAGAAGTTACTGTCAAGCCCTGTAAATATCTTGACAGGTCTACTCAAATGGAACTGATATCACGAAATATTTACATACGTCTGGTGTGTTACCGAGCATCCCAGGCTGAGCCCGCTGCAGAGCTAATTGCCCTTTCTTCCCAAATCGCCTTTTTAATAAAATAGGGTTTTTTCCAAAACAAGATGAATATAATACAACATCACACTCTAGTTATTATGTTTACTATTTTGTTCTCTGTACTCGGGATTGTTCTGTGATGAGTTTATCTCCTTAAAGTGCCACTGATGCAAAGAGCTGATCAGGAGGGCATCACTGCTGAGGCAAAGCATGCCCTTCTGCTTGATTTCTCTTGTTTAAAGGGTCTAGGGTTATGGCACCATCTACTGAGGAACAGTAAGAAGGTCAGAGCAAGGCATTGCTGGGTCCCTGCTTAGAGTACAGAGATGAGATTCTTTTAGAAAGGGATAAAGATCGGAATTTCATATTCTGGATCCATATTGATTTACTGCTGGTAAGGTAGGTGACACCAACATCTTGCCAGATTCTCTGATTTTTAGTGAATTTTTGGATCTGTTTTGTTGACTAGGACACTAAATAACACTTCTAGAATCTAATTCAAAACCTGAATTCCCAGTCTCTCTCCTTCTCTCTCTTCCCAGCTGTGCTTTTTCAACACAACAGGAATCTGCTTCAGGTTCCTGCCTGTGGATTGGGGTGAAGGGATTTTAAGGTATGTTTTTCAAACTTAGTGATGTGCTGACACGGGGCTGTGTGAGCATTCAATCTCTTGGTGTTCTTGATGCTTTCAGAACACTGACTGCAGCCTTTAGAAGGATTATTTATGTGTGAGAGTTTTGCTTGAGGTTTTCCAGCCTTAATGCCTTGCTCTAAGTTGGTAGTGTCCCCTCCTGTGATCAGGTGAGCACCAGAACAGAGATAGATGCCTATGTCTGAGGTAGAAGAAGCTTGCAGGTGGTTCTAAGTCAGCATGCAGGGCTGGGAAGTTGGCTCAGTGGTAGAGCGCTTGCCTCTCATGCATCAAGCCCTGGGTTCAATTCCTCAGCACCACATAAGCAAAAACAAATAAATAAATCAGCATGCTTCAGAAGCTAGGCTCTTGGCTTGTTTGTATCTATCTGTTCCCACTTGCATGATGATGACAGTGATGATAGTGTGTGTGTGTGTGTGTGTGTGTGTATGTGTGTGTGTGCACGTTGGTTCTTAGACATACAGATTCTTGAATCTGAATTTTTGCTGATTGACCTGGGATGCACATTGAGGAACTGTCTCCTATAACTCTGTTTCATGACAAATGATGACACTCATGGATCGAGTGATTTATGCTACTAGAGATTTAACACCTTTGATCTCTTTCTTTTACTGGACATTACTGATCATTTTTCCCTTTGAGGTCCATCCATTGTACTTTGAATGTGTTTGAATTTAGATGAAGAGTGAACTACAGTAGCTTTTAAGTCTGTGTAGGTATGGGAATTCCAACAGAGTGGACGTTCTGGAGAGTGGTCACACCACTGCTGGACATGTCACCTCTGGGATGGGGCAGACCCTGCAGTTTAGAAAATCACCCCATGGAGCAGCGCCGATGACTCACACCTGTAATCCTAGCTTCTTAGGAGGCTGAGATCTGAGGATTGGGGTTCAAAGCCAGTCCGGGCAGGAAAATTTGTGAGACTCCTATCTCCAATTAACCACCAGAAAACCAGAAGTCATGCTATAGCTCAAGTGGTAGAACGCTCACCTTGATCTGAAGAGCTCAGGATCAGTGCTCATGACCAGAGTTCAAGCCCCACAACCTACAAAAAGAAAAGAAAAAAGGCATCCCATGATTCTTACACCCACCAAAGTGGAAAAGCTGCCTTCTGCAGCGGTCAGTCGGAGGACTGATCCTTCAGCCCTTCCCAAGGGTTTAATTGATTTGCCTTGGCATTATGAAACCTTAAGACATAGATGCACACAGGATCTCATTGCACAGAAAAGAAACAGTAGATACTTAGAAAATCAAAGGTGGGACAAGAACTTCGCAGTTCTAAGAAGTACTCTCAGTCATTTTCATCAAGTACCAAATATTTCTTTTCAAATCTTATCTAGCTTGCAACCAGATTCCCCAGTGGGCATTGTCACATTGTAACTAATATTTAGCATCAAATGGGCTTTGTGGGTTTTTATCTTTTTTGGGGGGGGGTTCAGTCGTGGGGGCCTGAACTCTGGGCCTGGGTGCTGTCCCTCAGCTCTTCAGCTCAAGGCTAGCACTCTACCACTTGAGCCACAGCACCACTTCCAGCTTTTTTCTTTTTGCTTATGTGGTGCTGGGGAATCGAACCCAGGGCCTCATGCATGCAAGGCAATCGCTCTACTACTGAGCCACCTTCCCAGCCCCGTTTTTATCTTTTTTTATGTGTGTGCTAGAATTGTGGCTTGAACTCAAGGCCGTTAGTGTTATCTGCTCACTCTTCCACTTGAACCACAGTTCCACTTCTGACTTTTGGTAGTTAATTAGAGATCAGAACTATCACAGAGTTTTCTGCCTGGGCTGGCTTTGAACTGTGATCCTCAGATCTCAGCCTCTTGAGTAGCTACAATCACAAATGTGAGTCACTGGCGCCTGGCTGAGTACTGCATCTTAATTTAAAAATTAGAACTGTTTACTCATTAGATTAACTCTGGTGGCACAAGTATTTTGATTTCTGTAGCATCTTGGGAAATGTTCTATCAGTGTATGTGATGGGGCATGCACTGATACTGATGGAAATAGCCTAGCCAAGGATGCCACACAAATAAAGGAAGTAGAATTCTAGGAGGAATGTATCCTGTAAGATTATGAGATAAAGGCAGATAAAATGCTAAAGAGGCCTGTTTAAATATTCAGGCTTCAGCTAAAGATCTAACCACTAAGATCAAAAGCGTTGTTTAAATAAAAGTTGTCCAGACTTTTTTTTTTTAAATCTGTATATTTGTATCATGCCTTTTGAAGTCACCCAGTAATACAGTGTTTGTCCAAAATGCCCTCCTCTAGTTTCCGTTTTGACTTTGGGTGTGGCTTTATTTTAATAGCTGCCAAAAAGTTGGCAATTGTTTTTCTGTTTAGAACTTCTCAGTTGCGTGGGCCCTGGGTTCAGGTGGAATAATCCTGTAATGCACCGTTCTTTTATTTCTATTCGGACCCTGAAGCACCTTAACAAACAAACCTCTGTGGGCCAAGTTTTAAAATTAAGAGCGCCTTTACCGCTGACATGTTTTTATAAAAGATGAGAAGAGGTAGGACTGAATGAAAACATGCAAGGTGCACTGTTGGAGGGAATCAACACTACAAGTACCTGGCTGATAAAATCTCAGCTTCCTATTAAGTGATGCCACCTCCTCATTTGTCAAAAGGATGTTAATCATTTCATTAAGAACGGTGAAGTAATTAACTGATATTTCATTAGAGAATCAACTACAGACACCCTCCCCCTTTTAGTGATGTAAAAATTATAGAAAATTCCTAAAAGAGTGTTTGCAGCAGTTTTAATCTTGAATGAAGGGAGGTGAACCTTTAGGAGTGGCAGGGGGAAAAGCTTGTAGAGACCGTTTTATTGCTATCAACATGGGCTGGCAGAGAATCTGGGAGAAAAGCACCTATTGAAAGAGAAAATGGTTCAGAGCCGGGTTTTCTTCTGTGAGCTTCTTCAGGCCTGTTGTTGCAGACTTGCTGCAGTTTTGCATGCCTTTTCTGGGTTTAGGATGGGTTCAGCCGCTCAAATGTGTTCATCTTATTTTCTAAATAATGGCTTTTGTGGCAGAGCAGTGTGTGTTGACAGTAAAAGCACAGCCCTAACTTTGGTAAGCTTACAACAAATTCTTATACTTGTAGAAGCAAGTCTTCCCCCTGGCCTCGGACAGGGGTACTCCTCATTGAGTTGAAATATTCTGGGATGGGGAAAGGCCCTCCTACCTGGCAGAAGTTCCCCTTTCTCTGATATCTTTTGTCCTGAGGTCACACACAAGGGCTGCTTGTACCCCAATCTGCTTGTGTGTTATTCCTGTCAACTGGACATTTTAAAGCACCCTAACAGAGAAATCCCACTTTTCACTGTCTGTTTTTTGTTTTGTTTTGTTTTGCCTAGGAATCAGGACGGTCACTTTTACTAAATATAGAGAGTATCTCTGTGTTAGACTTTCCCATAGCTCAGGGCTGAGGTTAAAGAATTCTTTAAGTATGAGGTAATAATAAGCAATTTTGAAAACAGCGGAAGTGGATTTTTATATTGGGACACAGGCTTCAGTATCTGGAAGCAGCACCCCGATGGTGAATCAAACGGTGACACCTTGGCCACAGACACTTCCATCCATCAGGCGTGAGAAGAATTTGGGAGGGAAGAAATTGGGCAGATTTCTTTTAAAAAAAAAGTGTACTCATATTATTGTTTCTTTTTCCTTTTAAACATGGAACATGTAAGACACTAAAAAGGAATAAGGAATAATTCCTCGAGCACCTGGATACCTGTGCTACATCTTAGGAGCAGGCTCCTGGCCTGCTCTTCCTTCCCTGACTCCATCCTTTGCCCACAGAGAAGGGGACATCCTCACCCCCTCCCAGCTCCCCGAGTAATTTTGTACTTTTAATATATATGCATGTAATTCTTCCAGATATAAGACAGTGTTTTTCATGTGCTAAGTCTGTATGGATAGTATCCCACTATGTATTCTCTTGTGACTGGCTTTTTAAAATTTAGTAGTTAGTAAAATTCTTCCAAGTGAATACATGTAGCTGTAGCTCATTAATTTTTTTTTCCACATGAATGTATTGAAATGCTGACTATTCATTCAAGGGAAGTTCTTTACATTTGAACCTAAATCCACCAGCTCTTCCATTTTGTAATGCCATCTGATGAAAATTTGGGACATAAAACCATCATTCCTTACTCAGACTTCAGAATTCGTTTCCCTGTATTTTTTTGGGGGGGGGAGGAGAGGAATTGTAAATAATCTCAATCCTTTGTCCAGGAATTTGATTAAAAAGTCAGTGTATCCAGTGGCTGATCTTTTACACTAAGGGAAAAAAGAAAATAGGCGAAGCATTCATTTGAAGGAGCCTAGCCATTTTCTCATTCTTATTTAAAGACTTGGCTTAGAACTCAACAGTTGCATTTGCAGGGTAGCAAGTTAAAAAGCGATGTTTAATTAACAGGCGCTTTATACTTCTGTATCCGTGTTATGATATAGCACCTTGTTCTCCAGTGTAGAAAGTGATTTTTGCATAATTTAAAGGACTGGCGTCTTTATGGTAAGAAAACCATATAAATAAAGATATACTTAGATGGAAATCAGAACATGTTTTTAAAATAGTGTGTGTCTACTTTCAGCTGTGTTACCAAACTTGCTGTATAAGCCGGAGTTGATGCTGTGTGATTATGCTAATGACCAGAAGAATCGATGATGCGAGACTAGATGCAATCAGTGGTATAATCGGAGAAAGTTATCAGGGTTTTTTTTTGTCATTAAATATTAGTGATAAATAATACACTGTTCATTTTGAATAGATAGAACATATTTAATTCTGATGAACAGAGTTTCAATTTAGTCAAGCTCATTGGCACAGTATAATGATAACCTATTGTAATTTCAGAAGAAAGAGAAAAGGCATTTGTGTTATGCTGGCCATCTGGGCCCATCTACGAATGTTTACCTTGACCAGTTAAAGAAGGTCAGAAAAACTTTGTATTTTCTTCCCCCTTCTTAGACAACTTGGTTATTTGTACTGATGTTTTACTAGGAATATCAGATACTTGGTAAATAGCATCAATGACTGGTGATGTTAAACAAAATAGTCTCAAGGTAGGTAATGTTTCCCTGAAGAATGGAGGAAAAATATAACAAAGGGGGAATGTTTGGACAGTGCTCGTTTTTGAAATGACTGGTGTGTGTTCAACAGGGTCTATTAGAGCTGTGTGTAGCCATTCAACAGCAGTTTTAATCTAAACACAAACGGGGTTTCTCATATCAAATAAGGTTCTGCTTGGTAATGGTTTATTTAAAGAGAAGTAATACTTGTAACTCAGCATCTTCTCCTGGGGTTCTTAAAACCTTGTGGGAAAGCAGTGACCTTGCCGTATGCAGTTTTCTCTTGCAGAGAGCTCCTTGAAGCCACTGCCATATACCAGCACCAAGTGACATGAGAGAGAGAGAGAGAGAGAGAGAGCAAGAAATCAGCTGTGTTTTATAGGACGTAAGGAAGAGTGCTTGAAGCCAACAGGGGAAGAAAATCAGATGGAAGTCTGCACTGATGTTACTTTTTAGAAAGTGCATTATAAAAAGCAATTGCCTTGAAAGCAGAGACTCCCATCCTGACCTGGCCCAGCCACGTTCTGCCATTTTCCTGCCACCACCATGCGTGTGGATCTATATTGGCTCTGACCAGCCATACCATCTGCTCTTCCGGCAGTGGCCTTCTCTGTGGTAAGGCAGGCCAATTGGGTCAAATTTTGTGATCTGGCAGATATCCACTCGGAGCTAAGATCAGGCCAGGCTTATTTTTATGTGTGTCCAAAGCCAAGATTTCAACTTGGTGAAAGGCTGTGGAATTTATTTCCCAAAGTGTTGCCCAAACTGTTCTTCTTTTCTTCAGCTGCCTTCTCGCGCTGAGATGATTGCTTAATGCTCTTAATTATGCTGGATCCCCGGGTATTTTCGAGCACCTGTGCGTAATTCAGAGCCTGGGTGGCCACAGAGCCTGGCTCACAGGCTTTCCTGGAAGACTGGGAAAATCCCAAGAAGCCTGACCGCGCAACACACCTAGTGTAAGGGAGCCGAGAGCAGAGGCTGAAGGAGAGTGGACCATTCCCCTTGAACCTGAGCTTGCATTGTGCGTGAGCACGTGTCTCTTGCCCTGGGCTTGGGGAGAGTCTTACAATGAATAACTCAGAAATAGTGTTTTCCCTAGGTGCTTTTCCCTAGGTTGTAATATTAACTGTATCTATTTTTTTTAATTCTCTTATTCCTACAAAGTGATCTAAAGGTTCCTATTAGATTGAGCATGGCAGCTGGGGACCAGTTTCCATTTAAGCCTTGGAGTCATAATGGAAGAGCGTTATGGACTGCCCTAGACTGAGGGGCCACCTCAGTCATGATGTGACCTAAGCTGTCCTTGTCTAGGAGGGGACTTTGGTTCGGAGAAGACCCTGGGTCATGTAGCTATTCCTTATGCAAGGTTTCTTCCCTATGTCTGTATTTCTGTCCATAGATGAGTGCAGATACTGATGTTGGTATATGTACTCTATGTATATATTTATATGCATATCTACATATACTGCACTTTTTGAATAGTATATACAGATTATGTTGCTTTTTGTTGATGTTGGTTTTTGTTGTATATATGTTGATTCTTTACTATATCCAGAGGTGTTCCTTTTTTTTTTTTGCTGTGCTGGGGGTTGAACCCAGGCCTTTGGGCATGATAGACAAGTGCTTTACCATTGAGGTACATCCTCAGTGTGGTGTTAGATATTTAAAGCGTATTTGTGACTGGGGTAGAGCAGACCTGTGGAATACAGGCATTTTCGCAGATGTGGATGTTGCAAGGATGCATGTAGATAGAAAGTGGGGTTTAAGGAACTGGAAGTGATTTTTAGTAAGTAGTTCACATTATTGCTGCCCTCTGAGATTAGAAATGGATGGTGTTCCATCCTAATCCCTCCTCCCCCCATTCTGTGACAGGTGTGTATTTCTTTTCTTTGGGCTCTGACAGTCATACCAAGCATTTTGGTTTGTAAGTTGGGGTGAAATGGAAAAACAGAGTCAAAAAACTTGCTCTCTGTAGTAAGTACCAATGTTGGAGAATTGAGGATAACCACCATATCAGAGTATAAATAGCCCATGAAACAAACTGTCTGTAAACATTTTTAGAAGAAGCCGGGTGCCAGTGGTTCACACCTGTAACCCTAGCTACTAGGATTGAGGTTCCAAGCCAACCTGAACAGGAAAATTACTGAGACTCTGTCTCCAGTTAGCAAAAAAAATGGCTGGCTGGAGTCAGGCGTCAAGTGGTGGAGTACCAATAGTAAATGAAAAAGGTATGGGAGAGTGTGAGGCCTTTAGTTCAAGCTCTGTATCCACATGCATGTGCATACACCACACACACACACACACACACACACACACACACACACACACACACACACAACAAACTAGAAGAATCAGAGTTATATGAGGCTTCTGAAAATTCATCAAACCAGCCCAAAGTAGGTGCCCATCTCCCTATACATATCTGCTACATCGTGCAAGCCCCAAATCATTCCTCTGTGAAACATGATGGAGAATGTCCAGAAGGTGATAGGCGGGCAGTAGAGCACTGTACCCAGGGCAGAGCCTTCCAGTGCCCGGCTTACTGAGTGCAGAGCGTTGAAGGCAAACCTGCCCACATCACATACCTGGACACCAATCTTGCCTGGGATTTGTGTATTGTCTGCAGGCTTTGCTTCTCTGTACCCAGATTACCCTCTCTGTACGACAGGAGGCGAGAGTTGTGGTAGAGATAGCAGGTGGAATCTCCTATGCTGCTCTCCTCTCCCCGCTTGCCATTTTGGATCCAGCTGGCCTGCAAATCCCTTACCTTCTGCTGGGGTGCAATGCATGCAACATATTGGTCATGTCCCATAGGGGGGTTTTCTCTGCAAGCCTTTTGCAAGGGCCTCTGAGGGAGGTGAGTCCCGGTCATGTTCTTCTCTCCTCTTATCTCCCTTTTGTCCTCTGGATCTTCCACCTTGTACCCTTTGTCTGTACCACCTTCCTTACTCTTCATCATCACCTGCCCTTGCCTGTATTCTGAAGGGGCAGGCTGGACCTAAAACTCAGAAAGTAGCTCAGACAAGAACTCCCATGCCAGAATTCCTGGACCTCACAGCTTGAATTATTACACAAGTAGGTTCTTTCTGGGAGAAAGGAAGCTTGTTTCACTGCTTCTAAGAATTACTATGTTATAGAGATGTGCTTGACCCAGGCTGGAGAGAGAATGTTGAAGTTGTTTTCTGAGGATATTTCATAGTTCGGTGTTGGACGATAGCAGGGCTGCCCTTGCTGATACAGTTCAAATGAATTTCCCTAATGCTGTTCCAGTCTAACGGAGTTGAAGCTGAGAATGGAGTTTGGACCCAACTTTAGAATGTGCTTGGATCCGTCAGGAATGTTTCCCCTTGAACTAGGTGGTGCTTGCCCTCTCCTCAATGATGCGTTGGGTTCCTGAGCAGATGTCTGTGTCTCTTGAGTGTCATGTTTAAAATCATTATTATTATTTTTGCTGACACTGGGGTATCACCTCAGGATCTCAAGTTCCCTTGGCTGGTTTCCCTTGGCTGCAGCTCTACCAGGCCTCTATCCCAGCTTCTTGCTAGTTACTTTGAATCTCCAGGGACTTTCCTGTCTGGGCCAGCTTCAGGTCTTGATTCTCCAGATCTCAGCTTCCTGAGTAGCTAGGATTATAGGCACAAGTCACCAGTGCCTGGCAAGTTTTGTATTTTTCTTAGTGGCCAGGTTACATTTGGCCCATGGAAAACACACTGGGTTCCATCACAGGTTTCGTTATTTTTTCTTACTGGGCCAACAATGTGCACACGTGAACAGACTCAGATGAAACCCATGCTGGTGGTGGCTCACTGCTTCTAAGAATTACTATGCTAAGCCGGGCGCTGGTGGCTCACGCCTGTAATCCTAGCTACTCAGGAGGCTGAGATCTGAGAATCGAGGTTCAAAGCCAGCTCGGGCAGGAGAGACCATGAGACTCCTATCTCCAATAAACCACCAGAAAACCGCAAGTGGCGCTGTAGCTCAAGTGGTAGAGCGCTCGCCTTGAGCTGAAGAGCTGAGGGACAGCGCCCAGGCCCAGAGTTCAAGCCTCATGACCGACAAAAAAAAAAAAGAATTACTATGCTATAGAGCATTTGGTTCTTAGTGTTTGGGTCTTAATAATAATTCCTCCAATTAACCCCAATTTGTGTTTTGTGATGATAAGGAGATGGCAGTTCACTCCCTCCGTTTTCTTGAGAATGTTAGATAAGAGTGGACCAAGTTAAAAGTATAACCTTCCAAGCTTCCTTACTTCGTTCCAGTGTTCTCTTCCAGCTCTTTCTCCCCTTCCCCTTTGTCTTCCGTGCAGCCCCTCAGGTCTTGACGTAATGCGATGTCACGGGGTGGGGGTGACACAAAGAAGGCAGCATGTGAGAGTTTGAGGGGGCTCAGTGCTGGGAGGGGAGGGTGTGTGTGTGTGTGTGTGTGTGTGTGCGTGCACGCACGTGCATGTGCGCGTGCAGCGTTGTGGTTGTATGGACCCTCAGGGTGGGAGCTAAAAGCAGACACCTCACATCTCTGTCCCTGTGGCCTTTGGAGAACATTGAAGATTGCCAGAAAGACTGACCCCAGGGTGGCACCATCTTCAAGGAGATGGGCTTTCAGAATGATACGAGCCGGGGGCTGTTCCTGACTTCCCAGCCCAGGACTAGCTGTGATGAGGAAAGAAAGCTCCAACATTTCTCAGGGAACAGCTGATTGGCCTTTCTCCCTCAGATAGTGACTGGCTGTGAGCCTTGGCGTGCTCTGTCTCCCACTTCGCAGAGTTCCTTTTCATTCGGCTGTGTTGTTCACAAGCAACCACAGAGACTGGGAAGACACGATCACAAATCCCCCCTTTTCCTTCTCGAGAGTCACCCAGTCAGGTTTGGGTTTTGAGTGTGTTTGTGTTCTGTGTTATTTCCCCCTGCTACAGTGTGTTGGTGTGTGTAGCTCCTGGGGGAAGGAGAGCTCCGCATAACACAACATAAGGTCTGCAGTCCAGTTGCTAACTTGTCATCCACTCATTGTGTTCCGTGTCTTCACTTTCCCACCTCTGTTGGGGCAGTCAGAGAGAGCTGGCGGTGCTGCTTAGTGGGTTGGAGAGAAACACCTTGCATCTGGCTCATGTGTGCCATTCTGTCCCATGGCTGGGGTCCATTTGAGGCCAGCACTCTGCTATTCTTATGCTGGATACTTGTGGAGGTGCTTGGTTAGAATTTTTAACTTGCTGCCCTGATTCTAGAAAAGTATCAATGGCTACGTCCCTGGACATGTCTTAGGGATCCTGGAAAATAGACGAATGGCTGAAGGTCTGGTTCAGGTGGTAAAGCATCTGCCTAGCAAGTGTGAGATCTGAATGAGGACTGTAGTATTTAAAAATAAAGAGATGACCATTGAGTGATTGCATTTGCCACCGTAGATCACACTCATTCATCCACTCATTCCTTTCCTCATTCCCTCTTTACTCATCTGTTGGTTTATTGACCCCAGTGCGGTAGTGGTGCAGGAAGCATCCTATTGTTCCCTCCCAAACCTCCAGCTTCCTTTTGGATATCCTCAGTGAGGTGTTTTCACACAAACATCATTTAGATATCAAAAACCTGGATCATTATTCACCGGGATCTTCATCAACAAGCTTATTCGATTCATCTCCCTCAACCTTTTATTTACTAAATACATGGCTGTCCAGAATTAAATGAGTCATCTGCGCGCATACTTCCAATTTCTGTAACAAATACAACGCTGGGTTACATTTGGCCCATGGAAAATAGACTGGGTTCCATTGCAAGCGTAAGCGGTGCTTTGCCTTTCCAGCCTGAGCACTTAATTAAGACCTGACAGATTGATTTTTCCATTAGGCCAGAAGGCAGGTGTCGTCTTGAGTCATTCTTGATTTGAATTTCTTATTAAGAGTCTGTTTAGCTCTCCCCCCTCCACACACACACACACACACACACACACACACACACACACACACACACATCCCAAATATGTGTATTTAGCAAAGACTTTTCACACACACACACACACACACACACACACACACACACACACACACACCAGTTTCACACAACGAATTGGTAAAATGCAAAGTAAAATATCTTTAAAATAAGTTCCTGTGAAAATGGCACCGATAGGGAATTGCTTGAACACCTCTGTTGCTGGAGTGATGCTGACTTATAGTTTGAAGGACACAAAGCCATGTTCTAAGCCCTGACACTGCCAGAGACGTAGACAGAGAGACAGAGGGACAGAGGGATAGAGAGATCGCAAGACAGAGGGATGGAGGGACAGAAGCCATTGTGTCTATGGCCCCTCATTCCTTGTGGACAATTTGCTTTTCCTCTTTTCCATTTCTTTCTTCCAGAAGTGACATGGACTGGAAACACATTCTGAAAATATTGCTTCCTTGTTCTTTGAATCTAAATGCCTGTTTGCATTATGTATAAGTTATAAGTAAGTTCGAGATAACTCCAAACTCAGCAAAGCCATTTGACACTGAGAACCTGAGTTCTGCTAATGCCTGTTAGCATATGGAGGCTGTGGCATGGGTTGGGATATGGATAGGTACTGGTGCAGTGTGCTCAGGACCCCTCCTCCTGTAATACAGCCTTGAAGGATGAGGCCCAGTGTGTGTACATGCATGCAGTGACTTTGGGTTCAAGAAGTTTTAGCACTTGTTACGTGACTGAAAGCCTCTGACACTTTTTGTGTTGATTTCACCTTTCCCTGTGTGGATGGGTTGTTTAAACACCATAATAAGGGGAGAGGGAGCAGGGAAGATTGGGTCTGGGGGCAGGGGGAGGATGGGAAGGGATGGGAAGGGTAAACAAAGGAGGAGGCTACAATGCTTGATAAGAAATGTACTCATTATCTTACCCATGTAATTGTAACCCCTCTGTACAGTGTTTTCACAATAAAAAAAATTTCAAAAAAAACCCATAATAAGGGGTAGTTTGAGCCTGTTTTCCTGGCTATGTGGAAGACAGGCATTGGTAGGATCATGGTTCAAGGCCAACCGCATCATGAAAGTTTCTAAGACCCCTATCTCAATCAATGGCAGGGTGCACTGGGGTGTACCTGTCCCCACAGCTACATAAGGAAGTACAAATAGGAAGATCAAAGTCCAGGCCTTCCCAGGTACAAAGCGAGACCCTATCTCAAATAATTAACCCCCAAAAAGGGGCTGGCGGAGTGTCAATTAAATGATAGAACACCTGCTTAAGTAAGCATAAGGCATTTAGTTAAAAAAAACAAAGTTGTAATAATAGAACTTTATTCCCTGGGTTAAATGTGATAACCATGTGAGATGTAACATATGGTATCTCTCTGTCCCTCCCTCCCTTCCTTTCTCTCCCCTCCCTCCCTCCCTCCCTTCCTTCCTCTACCCTTCTTCTTTCCTTCCTTCCCTCCCTCCCTCCCTCCCTCCCTCTCTTCTTCCTTCCTTCCTTCCTTCCTTCCTTCCTTCCTTCCTTCCTTCCTTCCTTCCCTTGAGCTCAGTGCCTTGCCCTCTCATTCATCTAGCTTGCTTATGGCTGACACTTTTTTTTTTTTTTTTTTAATAACACTGGAGCTACTTTTCCAGTCTGACTTTTTTGCTGGAGTCTTAGGGACTTTTCTCTCTAGGCTGGCTTCGAAATTTGACTCTGTGATCTCAGCTTCCTGAGTAGTTAGGATTACAGAATGAGCCACACACAGTGCCTGGGATTTCTGTGGTTTGCCATTGTTTTATCTTTATTTGTTAAAAGATGAGGAACTTTGCGAAGGTGGCCACAGCCTTAGGAGGTCTACCTTCTCTACACAATGTAAGACTTGGACTCCACCGATGGGGTCTCTGGCCTTGCTGTCTTTGGGAGTTTGAGTTGACTTGCTTTGGTTATATCTCTTAGCTTTTGAATAAATTCCTCAATGAATAAATTAGCTTTTGAATAAATTCCTAAATTCCTTGATTTTGCAGGTTTTTTTTTTTTTTTTGCTTCTGAATTCATTGCAGGTGCGGGTAACAGGAAATGACAGCTTAGGCAGCTCAAAGGAGTCTCATTCAGATGGTGCCAAGCAGGTCTATCTACCAGAGTTATCACCTTACCCATAATCTGGCGTGCTGTGGCATTCCCACGTGCCGGCAGGATTACAGAGCTGAAGTCATGCAGCAGTCTGGCACCAGCCTGCCTGCTCCTTGGAGGGTGCAGGCGGCCAGCCCTCACTCTGCGAGCGTGTGTGGAAGCTGTACCTGCTAGCAGCCCCAGTGCTGCCCTGCACGTGGCTGCGAGGTCACACTGGCTTTGGGCTCTTCCTTTGGGTAGGTCAACAACTGGGGTATCATCTTTAAGGCTCACCCTGATTCATTCTCCTGAGGTGGGGGGAGAGAGAGAAAGAAGCTGTCCTATCCTTGTGGTAGATGGAGCATCTCTTCTTGGCCAAATGGTAGTCTGGGCTCACAGTGAGCCCTTGGACACATTGAATTGAGTAATGTTTTCCCACTGTGGTCCACCATCCAATATACTTTATATACTTCTGCCCTGCACCTGGGTGTAAGGTGCTGTCTCTTTCCTGATATTTCTTGCTATTAAAAGAGTATCATAAGCCGGCCCCCGGTGGCTCACGCCTGTAATCCTAGCTACTCAGGAGGCTGAGATCTGAGGATCACAGTTCAAAGCCAGCCTGGGCAGGAAAGTCCGTGAGACTCTTGTCTCCAATAAACCACTAGAAAACTGGAAGTGGTGCTGTAGCTCAAGCAGTAGAGCATTCGCTTTGAGCTTAGGAGCTCAGGGACAGCGCCCAAGCCCAGAGTTCAAACCCCATGACTGACCAAAAAATAAAATAAAAGAGTATCTTATACCACTCGCCTGACCCATCAGACAGCCTGTCTCCCCAGGGCTCCTCGAGGAGGCCTTCAGCCTGATATCCCAGCCACTGTGTACACACACACACACACACACACACACACACACACACACACACTCACCCATGCACGCAAGCACACCGGCACACACTGCTCTGCCATTTGTCTCCAACTTAGCTCTCAGGGCATCCTGGCTTCTTTGTTCCTCTCCTCAGTCTCTACTTATTCTCCAGATAAAGCTCTTGCCAGATGCATTGTTTTCTTCCCATTGCTCCTCAAAAAAGGGGTGGGAACAAATTCCAAAAACAAAAAACAAAAAACCCCCCAAGAACAGAAAGGACTGTGGGACCACTGGATCACAAGACCGTGGAGCCATGAAGATCTAGTTGCACCATTTGCAAAGCCCATTTATTCTGTCACTGCTGTTGTAGGCTCTCCGAGCCTTGTATACTGGATTGGCATTCCCGTAGCTTTGCTTTTTCTCTTCTGAAAAATGGTTTGGCGACAATCATATGAGCCTCTTAGGGACACTGTGAAGGTATTTCATGAGAGTCCCCATCTGGCACATGCAAGCCTTCATACAAGGCAGATCATGGTGGCTCTTTATGACTCTTATACCAGGAGGCAGAAATGTCCTAGTGCCTCATCACGAGTCAAAGGCCATATTCGGATACTGGGCCAAAGACTGCTTGAGATTCCAGCCTCACCACTTTCTGGCCGCATGACCCTGCACAAGTTATTAAACATTTCTGCCTTCATTTTTTTCTTACCCACTAAGTGCTATGGAGAGCACTGCTGGTAAGGGCAGTGGTGAGGATTTCAGAGGTTAACGCATGTAATGCACTTAGTCCAGGGCAGAGGGCCTAGAACATAGCGAGCCCGGGCTAGATCACACGGTGTGGTTGCTCTGATTGCGCCCACAGTGGTGGCTCATGCCCCTCCTCTCCCAGTCTGGGAGAGGACTCTCATCCATCTCTTTTCAAATCCTTCCGCGTCTTGACAGCTTAGGAGGCAGCAGCCCAAGACTGAGACTTGTCTGCAGAGTCTTGGTTTTAGACCCAAGCTCCTATCATCAGGCCTGCACATTTGGCCCCTTTTCCTCTCTGCCTGGGTTGGAGACACATGGAAGTAGTTTGTAGCAGCCGGGGTATCGGGTCTTGGCTTTGGGAGTAGAAGATGAAAAGCACTTATTTGCAACTTGCCATCACTTATTTGCATTTTCTTTCTTCCTTACCCTGTCCGAAAAAAGAAACTTGAAGTGGAAATGCATTTTATGGCTTCCTAACTTAGCAGGCTAGTGAATGAGCAAAGGAACGATTAATGGTTATGTGTGGGGAATAGCTGTTGGTATGCAGTGATGATCCGGGATCACCCCCAGGGGCTGCTCAGCTCACGGACAGAACCAAGCCCTGTGTGTAGTGGTTTATCTGTACTCGTGATGAAGTAAGGCATTGATAACAATCACTCACACAATGCAGCTGTTCTAAAAATTACCATAATAAAAATTATATGAATGTGGTCTCTTTCTTTCCTTGACAATATCCATATGTGTCATGCTGTGGGCCATGGGTAATGGAAGCCAGTGACCAGAGGTCCATGTCTAAGAAACTACTAGGCAGTGCCGATACAGCAGCAATCAGTGTACAGTCTGGTATCGCGATGGCTAGGTCTCATTTGCTCTATCCTCATTACTTGAACATGAGATCCAGAAGAGGAGTTTGCCCAGAGTCACATGGTTAAGCTTTCTGTATTTCCAGGTGAAGGAGGCAAGGAACCCTGGCTACTGGTACTAGCTTTACTGAGATACTATTCTCATGTGTAAACTCACTGATTTAAAGGTGCAGATCTACAGGTGTTTTTGGTATATTCACCTAGTTGAGAGACTGTCACTACAGTCAATTTTAGCACATTTGTCTCCCACAAAAGATCCCTATTCACAATACCCTCCCTGCCCCCCAACCCTTAGACCTTAGACAATCATTTAATCAGCTTTTTGTGTCTACAGGCTTTCCTCTTCTGGACATTGCATATATATGGAAGTCTTTCATGTCTGGCTTCTTATGTTCAGCTTAAGTTTTGAAGATTCATCAGTGTCATACCGTGAATCAGTACTGCATTCCTTTTTATGGCTGAATAATATTCCATTATATAGATAGGCCCTATCTCGTTTCAGTCAGTCTCTTGATGGACACTTGGCTTATTTCCCCATTTGGGTTTTTATAATTAAGGTGGCTGTGAACATTGATATACAAGATTTTTGTGTTGACATATGTTTTCAGTTCTCTTGGGTGTATACCTAGAAGTGGAATTTGCTGGTCCATATGGTACCTTCTATGTTTAACCTTTTGAGGAGCTGCCAACTGTCTTCCAAAGCAGCTGAACTATTTTACATTCTCACCAGCAATGTCTGAGGATTCCAACTTCTCCACATCTTTGTGATTCACCATCTTACTTTTGCAAGTATGGGAGGATTTTAACAATCTGCTTAGATGACCATAGCTGGTACTGCGAGCCAGATTCTCTTCTAAGCATAGATGATATAATGTTGAGGAAGGTGGTCTGTATTATACGAGCTTTTTGTGTATGGAAGAGTTCAATCCAGTCACAGTACTGGGTCATTGTTGCTTCAACAGTGATGTGGCATAATGGGAACTGTGGTAGCAGAAATCTGTCTTCATCTTCAGCAAACCGACGATGATTTAATGGCTCACAGAACAGAAAATGTTTTCATGAGGATTAGCCTCAGGTAAGAATGGATCCAGGGGCTAAATCACTTTTGTCAGGGTTGGGATGTCTCATCCATCTCTAGCCTTCTTAGGCTCTCCCCAGTCTTCGCTATCTCCTTTGTTTCCATGGGAAGACAATTATCCGAAGAGCTAGGTTTAGTATTGTACCTCACAAGCCTCCTAGAGCTTAGACAAGCCGGAAGTGACAAGATTCTATTATTAGAAGATTGTGAAATGAAGTTTGCATGTTTAAAACCATTTGCCCATCCCGCAAGTTCCAAGACTTAGATTTGTATGAGAAAAATCCTGGCTCCACCTGGCGGAAAAAACTTGAGAGAATTTCTTAGCTCTTTTCACTGGTATTCCAGTGGTCCAATGTCTTGAAGCACATGACAGGCACATGGATGCATGACCTAGGCTTGGCATTGGCATAGAGGGGGTCAAGGCCGCCTGCCCCAGCTACCTCCTTGTAAACTGGAACGAGAAATTCTCAGCAACCTCTCAGGCCGCCTTTGAGAGATAGTACTCATTTGCTGCCACTGAATGGCTTAGCCTGAGTGGGCGGTGCTCATATGCTGTGCTGATTGGCTTAGCTTGAGTGGGCGGTGCTCATATGCTGTGCTGATTGGCTTGGTTTGAGTGGGCGGTGCTCATTTGCTGGTGGTGATTGGTTTGCTTCAGTGGGCAGTGCTCATTTGCTGGCACTGATTGGCTTGGTCGGGGTGTTAGGGTCCTTACGGCCTCCCTCAGGGGTGGGGTCAGGCCCTCTCATGGAACTGTGAGGCCCAGTCACATGAAGCTCCCTTTGGAAGAAAGGTGTGATTGGTGGTGGGGAATGAGGTTGGCAGCAGCGAATGTGAGGAAGGACGTTGGCCATGACAGCCAGTCCTGGGGAGAAAGGAAGGTCCTCTGGGGAGGCCATGCCCCTCGGAGAGAAGTGCTGGTTTCCATGGAGATGTGG
Source organism: Dipodomys ordii (assembly GCF_000151885.1). NCBI lineage: Eukaryota > Metazoa > Chordata > Mammalia > Rodentia > Heteromyidae > Dipodomys > Dipodomys ordii. Next base: position 12,732,536 of record NW_012267228.1, read on the forward strand.
GCAGCAGGCCTCCTGGATGAGGGAGAGCACCAGCAAAGCCACTTTGCCCAGTGTCCCTGTTATCTCTCCCCGATAACATGAATAAAGAACTTGAAGAGCAGAAATTCTGAGATAAAACCAGCTCTAGGGCTTTCCAGCTTCCTCTCCTTGGCAGTCTTGCATGGAGGTTGCCTGGAAAGTTGAATGTGGCCCCTTGATCCCACTGAAGAGAGGAGGCAGCCTAAGGGTCCTTTTACCCCTTAAATACGTCTCAGCTCAGGTTACCATCTTAGGGCTGTGAGGATTTTAAACACCTTTTGCCAGGGTTGTCAGCATTTAGTGCAGTGTTACACTTGGGAGGCACATGGACTTTTACATTGCTTTTAGTGAGCATATGTATTTATACACACACAAGAATATATATCGACATTCCAATGTAGAAGATAATTATCTTCTGAAAGTACACAACTATTATTTCTTGCAGACACACATCTTACTAATTTCCTCAATTTCACCTCTTTCATCCATGCAGTAAGGTGGCTATGTCTGAGTTATATGTTCAGAGAGATACCTTTGCAATGTGCCTGATTTTTACAGTTGTGACTCAGTAAAAAGTCCAAGTACGGCTTCAGCTCTCAAAAAAAATTACTGTTCCTTTTACATATTTAAATCTAATGTTTAGAATCTATTCTTGAAAGCTAATGTTTAGTATCTATTCTTTACAAGCCCAAATAACACAGGAGATTAAACATTTTTCTTTCCCACTCATGTTCATGTTATAGCATGAACACTGTTGGTATCATTAACTATTCTCTGTAGGCCTAAATTTTTTTTTAAACAAATTGCTGCAGTTCTTCTATTTAGCTGATGGTATTCCCTAATTTACTTAGATGTTCTTTTGTTCTGGGTGTTCACTTTGTGTGTGTGTGTGTATACACATACATATTCATACACAAATTTCTGAGATGAACATTTATGCACAGATTTATTTCCTTGAGGTAAGTTGTAGAAGTGGATTTGCTCGGTCACAGGATGTTGAAGCAGCATGTGCTTCATTGTCCTGTGCTGACACTAGCAGACCCACCGTCCCTTTTGCCTTTTGCACTTTCTAGGTGAAAGATGGGGTAGAATTCTGGAAACACACTCTTTTTTTTAAGTTAGTAAATATTTTTTAAAGAAGGAAGAAGATGACAGAGGGAGGACAGGATTGAGCACAGGATGCCAAATGCTTTTGACTGAGCTGTATTTATTTTTCAATGACCACTACCTAATTCTCTGCTTCTCTATCTAAGCAGTATTAAACTCTATCTTATGGTTCATATTATTCATAGTTTTTCATAGCTATTGCTACCTTCCAGGTGCAAGTTCCCATGGTGTTATCCTGTTAAAGCTTCTCTGTTCAACCTTTCAACCAGACTCCCACAAATTACTCCGTCTTTGCCATTTCCCAGACTAACTCCAAGAGATAAATTGGAAACACACTCTTTTGTCATAGTGAGTCCAGCCATAATTATCACACTCCATGGTTTGTGTCTCAGAAGTACTTCCCTGACTTTCCTCTTTGTATAAACAATGGAAATATAATGTGTGTTACTATAACTGATTGATTAGGTCTTTTTACTTTATACAACTTAGTGTTTTTTCAATTTTTTTTTTTTTTTTTTTGCTGGTTGTGGGGCTTACACTCCGGGCCTGGGCGCTGTCCCTGAGCTCTTCAGCTTAAAGCTAGTGCTCTACCACTTGAGCCTCAGGACCACTTCCAGTTTTCTGATGGTTAATTGGAAATAAGAGTCTCATGGACTTTCCTCCTAGTCCTGGTTTACGATCACGATCCTCAGATGTCAACCTACTGAGTAGCTAGGTTTACAGGAGTGAGCTACCAGTGCCCAGCTCAGAATTAAGTTCTTGAATGCTGCTTTTTCATTAAAATGCTGTAGTAAATACTGTTGACAACCCTTTTCTGTGCTTTCTGTTCCTTGGATAAGCAGCTGACATTTGAGGACTCTGGCCTTAGGATTCATCAGTGTGTGTGTACACACTGAACACAGCACTGCAGTTCTGAGCCTGATTATGAACATGAGGGTAACCAGGGGAGTAAAGGGGCTGTGATATATAAATGAGGGACTTCAGGACATTTGTCCTGGAACAGTCCTGGTTAAGTATATGTTGCTAGTGGCTCACATCTGTAATCCTAACTACTCAGGGTATGGAAATCTGAAGACCACAGTTGGAAGCCAGCCTGAATGAGAAAAATCCAGGAGACTCTTCTCTCCGGTGAACTACTAAAAAGCAGGAAGGGAAGTTTGGAAGTGACTATAATGACCACAGATTCCATACTTTCATTCAGTAAACCACTCGAATGGAGGCTGCAGCTAACAGCTTCACACATATGTTTATAAGGAAGCACAACTGTAAAACTTTCTTATGTTGAGAATAATGTTGCATGCCCATAGCACTTGGTTATTTGTTATAAACATATTTGAGACTCAAGAAAACCAATCAGCACAAGTGTGTGATATGAAACTTAAAAAACAAAAAAACAAGAATTCCAACGTTTGGTTGTGTTTTGTCCAAGATCTGTTGGAAATTTGAGGGACTAAAAGAATAGCATATATGACACATGTGACTTCATTTGAAACTCTTAGGAAATAACAGTTATTAGAAAATAGTTCTAGAACAAGCCAGTATGGTTATTTTTCTCTTGAAAAGACAAAGGGAAAACCGATGAAGTACATGAAAACTCAAAGAGTAAACTCGTTTCATTTGTATAACTGTGCTTGAAAGTTACTCACTAGTAGAATATTTTTCATGGTACCCTTATTTTATCCAGTGAAGTGAAATGAACAAAACAGTCTCTAAATTTAGCCAGTGTTTCTAGAAACTCTAAATTAAGCTATTGTTATTACGTTCATTATTTCTACTAGGTTTTGTCCTGCAAAAAGATGTGTCAGAAAATGTGCTCTGGATGGAGTTTAAAAAAAAAATTGACCCATGAAGCTGGGTGTTGGTGCCTCTTGCCTATAATCTTAGCTGCTCAGGAGGTTGAGACCTGAGGATTATGGGTGAAAGCTAGCCGAGGCAGGAAAGTCCATGAGATTTTTATCTCCACTTAACCACTAAGAAGAAAGTAGATCTGTGGCTCAAGTAGTAGAGCACTGGCCTCGAGTACAAAAGCTCAGTGACAGCACCCAGGCCCTGGGTTCAAGCCCTAGGTCTGGCACCAAAGGGGAAAACATAACCCGTGAAAGCATTTAGCTCAATATTTACATATTTCATATTTCAATACAAAGTTATGAAATTAAGACCTGCAGCTTAATGCAATCAGTGGTACCTAGCATGTACTTCAACATGGATGCAGTGACTCCTTTCTTACTAATATGAGATCCTGAGATTTGAAGGTGCCAGAAATTTACATTTATTGACCATAAAGTACAAGGCTGGGAATGTGGCTTAATGAATCCCTAGGTTTGATTCCTCAGTACCACATAAACAGAAAAAGCCACAAGTGGTGCTGTGGCTCAAGTGGTAGAGCGCTAGCCTTGAGCACAGAGAGGCTCAGGGATAGAGCCCAGGCCATGAGTTCAAGCCCCAGGACTGGCAAAAGAAAAAAAAAAGGAAAAAAAAACTTTCAGGGATACTGTAGGTGCCTTTTTTGAAAATAATAAAAATTATATGACTAACATTTTCTCTAATACTCTTCCGGAAACTTGTTGCCAGTGGTAAAAGGGAGGGTTGCAGCAATGAAGTCTAAAGAAAATTCAAGAATTTATACTAGAAAAATGGTTTTGTGTATGTTCCTGGTAAGATTAAAATAACACTTTAAAAGAGTCTAGGATGATGACTGTTTCCGTAACTCCAAATACAAAGCACCTGGCATATAAGAACCATTTAAGTATTTGCTGGTATATAATCATCATCAGTGTTATTTTCATATTTTCATTGACTTATCTATTTGTTTTACTGTTTCCATACTTTCATTTCTTGGAGTTTGTAATAGGTTTGATATCGTATACTTTATAACCCTTAGTAAACAGTTCGTTTGCTTTTTAAAAAAAATTCTAAATCTGAATTTTTTTTGTTAAAAATAATTTCCATTTCATCACATCAGAATAATAGATAATCTTTCTGTTTTCACAGCTCTTATCCAGGAGAAAATTAATTACCTTTTCACTTAAATGTTCTTTTTCATTGCTCATGAAAACTTCAAGCTGTGTCTTAAAAAAGACCATGGCATTCATATTCTCTTATTGTGTTTGGCATGCAGATAATCTTGCATTTTCATATTTGACTAGTTCGTGTTCAACAAGATGGTTCAACTCTGTTATTGTTATTGTTCAGGAAATTAAGAATCTTACCAGTAGAAGCATTATCACCTGTTTACATTTCTTTTTATTGCTTGAGTGCATTGGTGGTACTTTGCATGATAGTGTTAAGTAGCAATTCATTGTTTGTGTTAAGTAGCAATTCCTTGCTAATATCATTCTCTTTCAAGCATATATATATATATATATATATATATATATATATATATATATATATATATATTGCCAAGGGCAGAACTTTATTTATCCCTGTATCTCCATACATTCTTCATAGAAAGGGAGACATTTAGTAGATTATTCATATACAGTCGAATATTTGTGGCTGCATGCTAGAATAAAGGTACTAAATACTGATTATTTACATAGCTCATCCAGGGAAGGATTTAGAAGTAATTAGTGCATCTGATGAAATCAAATATTGTGGAAAAAGCCCAAAGGATTTATTTCAGTGATGCATTTTATCCTTTGAATTATTTTTGTGTGAGGTGTTCAAGAAGCCCCAGCATAGTTTGGAGAGATCAGAAGATATAAGGGTTTAGGTTGGGTGTGGTGGCTCATGCCTATAATCCCAGCTACCCAGGAGGTACAGATGGACAGGATTGTGCTTTAAGGCTAGCACAGGCAACAAGGTAATGAGCCAACAAGCTGGGTTTAGTGGTAAGCACCACTAAATAACTTCAAGGGATGATACGTAGGGGGATCGCAGTCTGAGAAAGAGTACCAGGTAAAAACACAAAAGCCCATCAGAAAAATAAGCACGAAACAAAGAAAGGCTTAGTGTGTTACTGCTGGGGCAAGTTTGTTGCATTAGATTGCCATCTCTTTGTATTGAGCGGGATCTTTTTTTTTTCCCCTCTATTTTGTGTGTGTTTGTCCCTGAAACAGGTGAAATTGATTTTTGAATGAAAGGGCAGAATTCGACCTTAAATCACTCCAGAATGTTCCTTTTGCATGCTGGGCATTTGTACGCTCTGTACATACTGCAACACAAGGAGCTTTGAGATGTGTGTGTCCACCTGTCCATCTAAGCTAGGGTCCCAGATGGCATTTTGTGTACGACATGCTTAGCGTTTTCATACCACTCAACCCTGCCCTGTGGGTGAATGATGCCAGGAGTATTAGGAGGGGAAGATGGATGGTACACATTGCTGTGTGCAGAATCAACAAATAGAACTATCCTGTATTTTCTGTCATTTGGTTTTATAGCACACTTTCCTCTCCTAAGTGTCTTGACATTTTTCTAGAACGTTTTTGTGGCCGGAACCTCGATAGGTTTCTGCAGCAGGGGTTGTTTCCTTTGGAACCATTTATGTTGACTCTTTGGAAAGTTCAAGCTAGAACACCTTCACCCAGGACAGCACTTGAGTTGTCCATTCAGCCAGACCCTGCAGCAGCTTGGAGGGCCTTAATAGCAGAGAAAACAGTTGCTCAGTGTTTGCTGTTTTGAAGTGGGCATGAGATTATTATTAATGTTTTGGTCCCTAGTTACCTAATTTGTCACTTGAGCAAAACTCCATTTCCAGAAGTCTAGGATCCACACACGTGGATGGCACCCCAGGTTTGGTCAGGAGCTCATAATGAGTGCATTAGCAAACTTCCTGGCCTTTTAACCTTTAACCTTAGTTATATGATATTCAGTGGTCAAACATTGATAAATGCAGCTAGCTAGGACAGTTTACTTCTCTACCTGGTCCCTGAGTATTTGAGATGGTGTGTAGAGACCCGTCAGTAAGATTTAAACCACACACTAAACTGGCTTTCTAAAACCTCAGTCTCTGTTCACTTCTGGGTTTATAGAAGCAGAATCTATCTTCTTGTCTTCCAGATAGATTTTCCCACGGATTAAGTTGCCTAAGCACTTCAAGTACATACTTCCATAGTTTCCCTTTCTCTCCCACTGAATGTTAATTTATGCCAAAAATATGCTTGATAGACACCTAAATAGAATATCTATGCTGGCATCGGTTAATTGGCTTATAATATTAGCTTGAGTATTACTAAGCTCTTACCCTGTAATGAACTAAGGCAAGAGATGCTGTTAACTTTACTGATGTGGAAACTGAGGCACAAGAGGTGAGTCACTTGCTAGGCAGGATTGTTGAAGGGTTTGCACTGTGAAGCCACTGTGCTCTGCTACTGATGATTGCTGTGCTGAGGGAAGGGGATACTTATGCTTAGAGAGAGCCAGGCTGCACAGCTCCCCTGTGGTTCAGGTCTGGCTCCATGGCTTCTCTAGAACAGAAAAGCTGTGGTAGAGCATAGTCGGTGTGCACTTCGGAACAGACACATGATGGGTAGGAGAAGGAGCCAGGGAGGTTGGGGAACACTCTTACTTTTGGTTTATTTATGTGTATCTTTGCAAAACATTTATACAATGAACTTGTTTGACTTAGGTAGCTATGGTTTTTAAAATACAAGTTGTGGAGCCGGGTGCTGATGGCTCAGGCCTGTAATCCTAATCTTAGGATTAGGTTCAAAGCTAGCCTGGACAGGAAAGTCTGTGAGACTCTTATCTCTAATTAATCACCAGAAAAAGAAAGTAGAACTGGCTCAAAGTGGTAGAGCACTAGCTTTGAACAAAAGAGCTTAGGGACAGTGCCCAGGCCCTGAGTTCAAGCCCCATGAGCTATTTAAAAAAAAATACAAGTTGTCTTTTGGGGGTAAAAACTTTGATATAGGCTTAGCTGCAAATTTTAGAAAGACATGTTCTAAATATAGAGAAGCATTAAAAAAAATTGGAAGTTTACTGGAGAACTTTTTCCTTTTTTGAGTTACTTCCAGAATTAGAGTAATTTTTAATTTAATTTGCCATTGCTTCTCTCCAAAGGCATCTTTCATCAAGCCTTTTAGTTCATCTGGCGATTACAAGCTACAGTCAAAATTGAGAAAGGATTTCACTCCCGTTATTATATCTAGCTCACCCGTGAAATAAAACATTGGAGAGGCATATTACTGAAATGAATTTGTTTTGAAGTCTAATATATATAATATATACATATTCATTTGGTACAGAAATTAGGGGTGAAGGAGATGCTGGTGGTGGAGTTGCTGCTGTGGTAGAAACCTTAGGATCGTGGAGGGAAGAGAGGGTGGAGACAGAAGGGGAGATGGCAGGAGGGGAAAGGACTAGGGTGGGAAGAGAGGATGGGAGGAGGGCGGAGAAGAGAGAGGGAAGAGAGGAGGCTGGCGGCTGGGAGAAAGAGGGGAGAAAGGGAGGAGAAGAAGAAGAGAGCAGGAGAGGTGGGAGGGGAGGAGAGGAGGGTGAGGTTGAAGAAGGAGAGGAGGATGGAGAAGGGGAGAATGAATGTGCAACTTACTCTTTTTTAAAAAAAACTTCTTTGGGGGCTGGGAAGGTGGCTCAGTGGTAGAGCGCTTGCCTTGCATGCCCGAGGCCCTGGGTTCGATTCCTCAGTACCATATAAGCAGAAAAGAAAAAAGCCGGAAGTGGTGCTGTGGCTCAAGTGGTAGAGCGCTAGCCTTGAGCTGAAGAGCTGAGGGATAGCACCCAGACCCAGAGTTCAGGCCCCACGACCGGACCCCCCCAAAAAATTCTTTGTTGCTGTTCTAAAGGTGATGTACGAGGGGTTACAGTTATATAAGTCAGATCAAGAGTACGTTTCTTTTTGAACAATATCACCCCTTCCCTTGCTGCCTCTTAGTTTTTCCCTCCTGTCAACACCCCCGAGTTATACACTTCACTTTCAGCTTAGAGTCTACAGAGTATACCACTGCTACATTTGTTCACCATTTGTCCCACCATTTCTGTGCCCATCCCAAGGAGAGATAAATGAACAAGACAAAAGGAAACTAAAAAAAACATCAAAAAAGGAAAAAGATAAACCTCTTATATCCATTTCCTGGAGTTCATTTTGATAAATATTATTTTATATGGTCCCATTTGCATAACTATTGAGCCTTTGTGATCCTTTCCTACGAAAATCCTCCTTCAGTCTCACTCTGGGTGAATGCCTAGAGACCTGTGAATGTAAGTAAGGAAATGGAAAGGCTTGGGGAAAAACTACATTAGGCGAAGTAAGCCAGGTCCAAAGAAACATAGGTTGCATGATTTCCCTCACTTGTGGTAACTAGAATGTGTCTATAAATCTACAAGTAAACACATTCGATGGTTAGAAAAATATACTGGGACATGATAAATTATACAGGTCCCTAGACAGTCACACAGTGAGACCAAAGGAGGGTGTTCATCGGAGAGGATCACCAAGGCTCAATAACTGTGCAAATGATCTTGTAAAATAATATTTTATGAAATGAACTCCAAGAAAAGGAAACAAGCAACTTTATTGTTGTTGCTGTTTTTGAGCAACTCGTTCTTCCTGAGTGCTAGAAGCTATATGTGTTGCTGAGAGCTGAGTTGCATCATATATACTTAGTACATAAACCTCATGAGTTAAAATTAACCTTGAAAACCCAATAGATAACTAACTTGTGGACCTCAAAAGTCAAAAATTAACCTCTGGTAAATGCCTCCTTGTGGTGGTACAGTTGTCCCGTGGTATCTCTAGGAACTGGTTTCTAGGTCTGGGAAGGTGGCTCAGTGGTAGAGTGCTTGCCTTGCATGCCTGAGGCCCTGGGTTCCATTCCTCAGCACCACATAAGCAAAAAGGAAAAAGCCCGAAATGGCGCTGTGGCTCAAGTGGTAGAGCACTAGCCTTGAGCTGAAGAGCTGAGGGACAGCGCCCAGGCCCAGAGTTCAGGCCCCACGACTGGACCCCTCCAAAAAAAAAAAATCTAGGAACTGGTTTCCAGTACCTTTGGTAGATATTACAGTGCACAAATGGTACGTGAAGTCACTTTTATAAAATGGGATAATAGCCCGTCGCTGGTGGTTCACACCTGTAATCCTAATTACTCAGGAGACTGAGATCTAAGGATCGCTGTTCAAAGCCAGCTTGGGCACGAAAGTCTGTGAGACTCTTATCTCCAATAAAATATTCAGAAGAAAAGCAGGAAGTAGTGCTGTGGCTCAAGTGGTAGAGTGCTAGTCTTGAGCACAGAGAGGCTCAGGGACATAGCCCAGGTCCAGAGTTCAAGGTCCAGGACCAGCAAAGAACAAAAAACAACAAAACCTCCAATACCCCCCCCCCACAAAAAAAATGGAGTACTATTTGAGTAGACCCAACAAGCATTTTACTGTGTACTTTGGTCATGTCTTGATTACATGTAATACTTGGTAAAATACTTGGTAAAATGTGAAGCCTTGCAAATAGTTGTTATTCTTTTATTGTTTAGTTGAGCAATGACAAGGAAATGGTCCATACATGTTCAATACAGATGTAGTTTTGTGGGGACATATTTACCATCCACCTTTGTGGAATCCCAAGACACAGAACTGACTCTTCTGAGTCCCCTTACTAAGTGGATAACCTTGCAGTAAATTACTCCCACATTTTAATTCTCAGACTCCTACAATGGCAATCCATGCCTTTGTTTGGACTGTAATTTGATTAAATGAGTAAATAGAAAAGCCCTTAGTACCTTTAATAGCAGGTGCTAACTAGATATTAGTGGTTATTGTTGACTTCTGTTTTATCTCTTTTTGGCAATAAAGATCAAATCTAGTTATTGGGGGTAAGGGAGGTTGCAGGAGCCTTACGAGGAAGGATTAAATAAAAGAAGGCACATAATGCTGTTTTCCACACAAAAATGTGGATGTTTAGGGTTTTTGTGGTTTGTTTGTTTGACCTGTCCTGGGGCTTGAACTCAGAGCCTGGGCACTGTCCCTGAGCCCATTTGTGCTCAAGGCTAGTAGCTTGAGCCACACTTGAGCCACAGTGCCACTTTGGGCTTTTTCTGAGTAGTTTATTGGAGATAAGAGGCTCTCGGATTTTCCTGCCCGGGGCTGACTTTCAAACCATGATCCTCAGATATCTCCCTCCTGAGTAGCTGGAATTACAGGCGTGAGCCACTGACACCCCACTAGGTGTTTGGTTTTAAACTGGAAATGGGACCTGACTGTCTGTGATTTAGCCTCCTTCAAGTCCCTGGCATTTTCAATCTGTGTTTTAACTGGGTGTGCCCTCCATGCTGGAATTCTTATCTCTTCCAAACAAAGAGCCAAGCACCCTGAGAGGCCAATGGGGATGTGTGGGTTACCTCATCCTCCTGCTCCCTCCTTTCCCAGGCTGTCCTTTGCCCTCTTATGAAATTGACTGTTTGCTCCAGCCCCTCCCCTGGGCCCTGGGAAATCAGTTTGGTTTAAGAAACATTTTTCTGACTTGAGAGGAAACCCATAGATGTTTTCTTCCACCCAGCAGAGCTCAGACCCAGGTTGCCAAAGACCCCAGCGGTGATGATGACCATTGAAGGGGGGCGTCACTAGTCTTGAGGCTGCCCCCTGGCTTTCTGGAGTTTGCTGGAATGTACAAGAGTGCTGCAGGGGTGGCTACTGATAAGCAATCAGCCCAGGTGTTGAGTTGAAGAGGGTGTTGGGCAATTGTGTCAGGAAGAATTCTCCACTAGAACTTCTTGTGTCTTTTCATTCCCATTCATCTTTGTTTCCCTCCGGGCTCCAAGCACAGCACTTGGCCTTTTGATATCATGCAGGGGGAAAACCCACACACATTGCCCCTTGCATGTGGCTCTTCTCAGGACTATCTAAAAGGAGTTGTGCTGAGCTCAGCGTCCAGGAGACATCTGGGTGCCGCCTTGAGGGCCTCCCCCTCTACCTGCAGAAGGCCTGAGTGTTTGTCTACCTGCCCAGCTCACCTTTCCTCAAACAACTAACCTCCTCTCTGACCCTGATCTGGGGGTCACATCCGCGGGGTAGGGGGCCTCCTGGCAGGGTCAGAATGAGGCCGGGGGGTGGGGTGGGGGGAAGCAAACACCCAAACTGCCTGGGTTACAAGAATGCCACCTAATCCTAGTCGTTTGAGAACCCTGGAGTTTTTGGTTTACAATAAAGCCCAGGTATAGAGAATTCCCCTTGAACTTCTTTGTGTTTGATAAGAGTTTTCTTTCCTAAATCTGACAGCCATGACAGTTGTGTTAGAATTCAGCCTTGAGTATTCATTTCTATGTTTCACAATTGGCTTTGTCTTCAGATCAAGCAGTTTCCTTCCTTTCTGTCCTCCCTGCCTCCCTCCCTCCCTCCCTGCCTCCCTCCCTCCCTCCCTGCCTCCCCTTCCTTCCTTCCTTCCTTCCTTCCTTCCTTCCTTCTTCCTTCCTTCCTTCCTTCTCTTTCCTTTCTTTTTCTTTCTTTTGTTTTCTAGAAGTCATAATGTATTTGATCTTTTGTGCAAGCTGAAGGAAATCACCTGGGGATAGACTCCCGAGGTGACTCTGGGTAGGTGGTATGCTTGTCACTGCCTTGTTGTCTGTGGAAAGCAACCCATACCACAGGCTTGGCATCTCCCTGGCTCTCATGTCCAGGAACATCTCAGAGGTTCTAGAGGTGGGCAGGGAGCAGATTGATGCAGGTGCCATCTGGTGGGGAATTGGCCCTCAGCTTGCTACGCTACACTGTGATTTTGATGGTAATATCTGATCTGCCATAGGTGGAGTGACAACTGTGCACCTAGACCACAATATATCTTCAGTGTGTTTTGTTTAACTGTGTGTGTGTGTGTGTGTGTGTGTGTGTGTGTGTGTGAGAGAGAGAGAGAGAGAGAGAGAGAGAGAGAGAGAGTGTCAAAGGCCTAAGTGCTAGCATCAAAAGTTTCTTGGAGAGACTTCATGAGGAACCACGTGGAATTTGAAACTTGATTATAAAAGTTGTGCCAGTAAGGACCTGGAAATAGCCCTTCAAGTTTGTAGCTCACACCTTCTAAGCACAGTTAATGAGCAGATCTTTATTCTTTACAAGAGTCGCCAGGTGGATTTGGCTAATGTTGACTCCAGTCTTGGCTGCTGAGCCCAGTTGCTAATGAGGCCAAAGTGGGAATTCCTGCCTCTCATGGACCAGTTACCTTCGTTTTCTTTCCTGGCCACCGACGGCTAGCGTCAGCCAGCTGGCTGGTGGAAGTGGAGTGGTGAGGTGTTATGCAAGGTGCGGTGTGGTGAGCCCAGAGCCATGAGCTCTCCTGGGGAAAACCCTCACACACCGCTCCACTGACCAGGGGTCAAGTGGACTGTCTCCACTTTTGAAAAACAATAGGGTTGATTAAGGTTAACTGGAAAATGCTGACGCTGGTTAGAATTTTGGACTCTTGCCAGGATATATGCAACATCTAAAGTGATTTAGGGCAAGCGTGCCGTGGTTCGCTGATGGAAGAGTAGAAAAATGAAACAGTGGAGAGCAGGGGTACTTTATATATGCAGTCGGGAAAAGGGATGTAGCAGTAGAAATATGTTTTATACACATGCAGCATCTTCTAAAATCTTATTGGGGGTCCACATCCTAATGTAGATCCATTATGATTGCAACTTCTGATTCCGACTTAGGGCAAAATCTATGTTTTGTATTATTGGCTGTTTTGTTTTATTTTTTGTTTTTGTGTCAGTCTGGGGATTTGAACTCAGGGCCTGGGTGTTGTACCTGAATGTTTTTGCTTGAGGCTACTGCTCTATTGCTTTTGAGCCATAACTCCACTTCTGGCATCCAATCGCAATCCTCAGATCTAAGCCTCCTGAGTAGCTAGGATTACAACTTTCAGCCACCAGCACCTGGCTATTTGTTTATTAAGGAATTGTATATTAAGTAGAAAGCTTGCATTACTGGATACTGTGTGTGTGTGTGTATGCGTGCGCACGCGCGTGTGTGTCGACCATGGGGCTTGAACTCTGGGCCTGGGCATTGTCCCTCAGATCTTCAGCTCAAGAGATTTGAGCCACAGCACCACTTCTATTTTTCTAAGTGGTTTATTGGAGATAAGAGTCTTACGGACTTTCCTGCCCAGGCTGGCTTTGAACCATGATCCTCAGATCTCAGTCTCCTGAGTAGCTAGGATTACAGGTGTGAGCCACCAGTGCCTGGTCACATTACTGGATACTTTTTGTATTTTAAACACCAAAGAGCATAGACTTTTCTGAAGACAAATATTTGTATAAGGCATTTTCATCTTTTAACACGTGTACTTAAAAAAAACAAACAAGCAAAAACTCCAGCAATCTTTACCATAAGTGTAATTTGCAAAATAAAATTAGAGTGATTTTGAAATCCAGTGTAGTAAGTCTGATAGATTTATTTTCATAGGTTGCATTCACATTTTGCAACAATAAAAATGCAATAAAGGGTTGTTGGGAAAACCATTGTTTTGCAGAGATTTGATGACATTCTTACCTTACCTTGCTACACATTATTGTTTCCAAAGAGAAGAAAATTAGACCCAGAGGAATTGTGACTTGCCTAGGGTCACTTGCTTAGAAGGTTAGCAGAACTTCATGAAAACCAGTTGTCTTCTTGTCTTTCCTTGCTCTCTTCCCTAAGCTGACTGGTATGTCCATGGAGGAGCCTGTTGCTATTTGTGTGTGAGCAACGGAGCTACCCTGATGGCTTATAACAAGCTGATTATAAGCTTGGTAACTGGAAGTATCATTCTCTTTTTCATCCTTTCAAGGAGCAAATTCAGTGGATTGCTTTATAGTTCAACAATCTTTTGATATCTCCAGATACAAAATTGACTTGTCTTTTCTTTGCCTTGAAAACTGTTTAGAGTAAGATAAGATTACAATCCTAAACTGAATCTAGGTTAAGAAACAAAACAAAACAACACTATTATGATTCTTGACTGCTCTCTTTTTCCTTGGAAAATAACTATGATCCATGTTTCCTTTAACCATGTGGCAATCTATAACTATGGAGTTTTGTAAAATATGTAACAATTTGGTCTTGCTCCTTTATCTTTCCTCTCATTTCAAGATCTTATTATGCCTGATTTAGTTGACACATAACTGACAAGATTGTTTTCAAAAAGACTACCCACTTCAAAACTTGACTGATCATTCATTTCTTTAGAACTTTGAAAGATTAGTCTTTCCTCCCCAAATACAGACAGAAGGGGAGCTGTAGGTGTACTTATTTATTTTTATTTTTGTTGGTCGTTGGGCTTGAACTCACTGCTCACTGTCCTAGAGCTTTTTTACCCAAAGCTAGAGCTCTACCACATTGAGCTACAGCCCACTTCCAGTTTTCTGGTGGTTCATTGGAGATAAGAGTCTCAAGGACTTTCCTGCCCTGGCTGGCTTTGAACCTCTATCCTCAAATCTTATCTTCCGAGTAGCTAGGATTACAGGTGTGAGTCACCAGCACCCAGCGGAGTTGTAGAGTTAGATTTTGTAAATGAGATTTTCCTCCATGACCATTGTTGCAGATGGGCTCATCTCCGCCTCTTTTTGTTTAATTAGCATATATTACTTGTCTAGTTTCTCTCTAGCCATGTATACAATGTATGCCATCAACTTTGCTCCCTGTGTCCCTCTTCCCCACCTCACTCCCCCCACCCCTTCTTAAAATGCTTTAAACAGCCTTCCTTAAAAATTGGTTCAAAATTTGTGCACTGAGAATACTTTCTTGGTTAACAGGCTGTCTTTTCCTTTTCACTTTTCCTCTTTAAAAAAAATCCAGATTTCGGGCTGGGAAGGTGGCTCAGTGGTAGAGCTCTTGCCTTGCATGCCTGCGGCCCTGGGTTCGATTCCTCAGCACCACATAAGCAGAAAAAAAAAAGCCAGAAGTGGTGCTGTGGCTCAAGTGGTAAAGCGTTAGCCTTGAGCTGAAGAGCTGAGGGACAGTGCCCAGGCCCAGAGTTCAGGCCCAAGACTGGACCCCCCAAAAAAGTAATAAAAAATAAAAAAAATCCATATTTCTCCTGTTTTAAAATTCATTTCTTTGATATGTCTTTTAGGAATATTGAGGCTAAAGCAGGAATAATCAAGGCCATTACACTTGCAGTTAAAAGAACTAAAAAAAACAGTATTAATTACTAAAAGATTTATACCTTATATACAATAATATTTATATCTTAAGTTTTTTTAATGAAAGGATATATATATATATATATATTCTTATTATTGAGTAGTTGTACAAAAGGGTTACAATGCTTTAAGTCAGATTATGAGTACAATGATTCTTGGTCAGTATCAACCCTTCCTTCATTCGCCCCCATTTTCCTCCTGTCCCTACCTTCAAGTTACATAGTTAATTTTTTAACACTATATATATATAGAATATAGATATTACATTTGCTCATCTCTCTCTCTTTTTAATCCTACTATCACATTGGTCATAGTCTGCCTATTTCAGTGCTGGTTTTCCTAAAAGATACAGAAAAGGAACTCGTTACACATGCACATAAGCATATCTGTACATTTAATACATAGAGACTATATATAATAAATGAGGAAATTTCACATCTGTACAAATACATACACAAGACAACCACTCCAAACACGGGGGATTTTACTGAAGATCACTTGTAACTTTATGTGGGGGGGTCCCAGGTTTCTGTCACTTTCTTTGCTAGTTGTATTTGAAAGCAGTTGAGTAAACCAGAGAGACCCGGGACATCCTGCTGCAGACACGGAATTAAGGGACTCAGGTCAGTAGCCCCCAGGTTTCCTGTGGGCCCACAAACCCACTGTGTTCTGTGGCAGGAACTGGAGGAGACACCTTTAGGATAGGTCTTGGTTGGCCATAGTGTCTACATGAGCTACTGAGGGCCATGGAGATGTCACTTGTCATATACACCTTTGGGTGTGAGCTACCTTAGCGCTCCCTACACAGCACAGCATGGCGCTGCTGTTTGGAGCTCTCTGGAGTTTATTGTCATTCACTCAGGAGGTGACCAGAACATCCAGCCAGCAGACACTGCCACTGTTCCCAACCAAGGACTGCTGCCTGTTTCACCCTTTTCAAGTGGAAATTTTGCAAGACGACTTCTCCAGCCTGCGTAGTACAATTTGGCTGACAGCAGTTTCTGGCAAAAGAAATAACCAAATTATTATTCAGTCATGGGTTTTTAACAGCCGCAAAGCAAGTGGATGTTAACTAAATGATGCAATTTATTCCCTTCCCTCTTATTGCCAGCTTGCCTATTACAGAGTGCCTGCCAGTTTTCAATAAGTGGTACCCAGATGGTATTCGCATGCCGCCCACTTGGTTACAGAGCCGAAGCAGGGAATAACTCGGCAGACACTACAAGCTGTGGGTCAATTGAGGGGGAATGCCTGTTGCTTCACAGTTTTGCATATGTAAATCTGTTAATGTTATGTCAGTATTGTGCGGGCTAAACACAAGCATTGCCTTTCTCTGGGGGCCCAGCTGAACTTGGACCATGGCCCAGTTGTACCGAGGCTCGGAGCGCGAAGCTGCATTTGGAGGATGCTGCGCAGCCTGCCTCCCTCCAACTTCTGCTCTTGCCTTGTCGGCAGCAGAGCCGAGCCGGACGCAGGAAGTGCCTGCCATAGGCCAACTCCATAATAGGACAGGCAGGCCTGGTTTTATGAGCTGGCTGTGGAGGGAGGAGGAGTGTGAGTGTGTGTCTATTTTTAGGCCAGCCTTCAAGACAGTTCCTTTGGCCCAGTCCGCGCCTGCCTGCCTTGCTTGCTCACACTCTCCTCTGTGTGTCTGCCACACTTCTGCTCTCCATTTCATCAACTGCAGATGTGGCACACAGCCGTCTTCGAAAAGTCATGAACTGTGTCGTCTGCGGGCCGTAGCAGCCAACATCTGTGGCAGCTGGCTGCAGGGAGAGAGGCAGGGAGATCACTTTCGGGAATGTGTTCAAGTACCTCAACTTAGCCTCTACTCCAGCCTGTGCAGACAATTATTTAACACTAATTGTATCAAGATAGCAGCCATAAAAAACGAGATCCAGATCTCTCTGCCCTCTCCTCCTCCCCCCTGCCTGCCCGTGAAAGTGGTAGTTCTTAAGGGAAGGTCTTTCTTCTTCTTTTTTTAATTTTTTATTGTGGTTGGTTTCTTGTTCTCAAAAGCTTATTACATTGGTGCAAACAACAACAAAAATGCCATAAAAAGGCAAGACTCATAATCTGCTTAAGAGCTAAAAAGACCAATGGTGTTGGTTGAACCAATGAAAATATTCCTGCAGGTATTGTAAAATTTATGTGCCATATGAAAGACATTAGGGGTGTTGTTGTTTTTTTTTTCATGGACGAAAATGTTCATTGTTGAACCATTTTGTAAATTATCTGAATGCTGCGTTTCTGCCTAAACCTCATGATTTTGATATATAAACCAGTTTAATGTGTTCTGCACAGACCCTGGCTTTTCTTACGTTTTATATATTGGAAAGCTGTGTTTGTATTGGACCTGCTGGTTTCTTTCATATTGCAAAAATCTGTCTTGTGTGGCACTGTGCCAGGGGGCAGAGGAATAGTTTGGTCATAGCTAAACCTTGAGTGTCGATTTTTTTTTTTTGAGTCCTGAAAATTTGACAAACAGGACTACATTAATAAATATCTAAGAGGTGGTTCTTAAAATAAGGAGTTAATTCATATGATAAGAATAGCATCATTCTAGAATTGACTTCTGTAGGTATATTGGTCTGTGCTTAACTTTTCATGCACTTATAAAAATAACAGCATCACATTCAGTGTCTTGGTCTCAACTTTTTTTTTTTTTTTAATGCTCTCAGAGCAGATTTTGGCGACTGATGCGTTCCAGCCTTTTGGATTCTCTTGAAAGATTTGTTTCTGTGACATTTTGCCATGTCTGTGGTACAGCGAGAGTAGCATGCTCCCCTGCTCACATTTCCCATCTCTAAACTTGGTTCGGGAGAGCCAGATGGAAGTATGCACATTATTTTTATCTTTTGTCCTTCACACCGTAACCTGATCTCCAGCATATCTAGACATGTAGCAGAAAATTTACTATGTGAAAGCAAAGGAATGATTTAGAATATGGACCAGCCTGGGAGAGAGGGCTCAAGATGTACTTTATCAAAGCAAATCTTTCTACTGGCAAACCATACCTTTTTTTCTTCTTTTCACAAGAAGTGGTTTCTGATTAAGGATACTTTTAAATATGCTCACAGACTCTTCTCACTTAACCTAGGCTGAGAACTGTCATGGCTTTGATAAAGGTGTAAATAGCTTGCCTTGAAAGTTGATTATCTAGTAATTAAAAGCTTAAAAGAAGAGCAAAGCAGTAGAATCACAGAGCTGCAAAGGTCTTGCAAGTCAGGGGCTATGGGTCACAGTAGCAAGGGACTTGTTCAAAGGCACCTAGACCCAGCATTGGGCCAGTGAGCATAGGAGACAATACAGTCTCTAGCTTCCTAGTTTTTTTTGCAGTTTTCATGGAAAAAAATTTGCATCTTTTTATTATGGGTTTTGCACACCCTTTAACTTGTCATAAAAAAATATAAACAGGGGCTGGGAAGGTGGCTCAGTGGCAGAGCGCTTGCCTTGCATGCCTGAGGCCCTGGGTTCGATTCCTCAGTACCATATAAAGAAAAAAGCTGGAAGCGGCACTGTGGCTCAAGTGGTAGAGCGTTAGCCTTGAGCTGAAGAGCTGAGGGACAGCACCCAGGCCTAGAGTTCAGGCCCCACGACCGGACCCAAAAAATAAAAAATATAAACACAGTTGTTTCTTTCTAAACTGTGTTAGCAATCAAATAAATAACTAAATAACATCACCGTATGAATATTTACCAAATTTTATGGTGCATTCATAAGCCCACACCTATAATCCAAACTCCTCAGGAGGCTGAGATCTAAGGATCATGAGTCAAAGCCATCTGGAGCAGGAAAGTCTGTGAGAGTCTTATTAACCACCAAAAAACCCAGAGTGGAAGTGTGTTGGTAGTGGTCAAATACCAAAAAAACTAAGGGACAGAACTCGGATCCTGAGTTCAACCCTCGTACTGGGATGTGTGCAAATCATTCCTTATGTGAATATGTCTCTGTACATAGCCATAGCAAGTTGGAGTCCTATGACCTGGATTTAAAGTCATCGGTGGCAACTCCGGTGATTCTTTCTCTGCTCTAGAACAGTTCCTGTACCTGTACTAAGCAGATGTTCCTTCATTTTCAATGAGATCACATCCCAGGACACCCATCATAAACTGAAAATATAGAAAATGCATGCAGTACACCCAGCCTCCTGAGCATCCTAGCTCAGCAGCACTGGCTATATTTGAGTCTACCTTATTTGCCCTGTAATCTCAGCTATTTGGAAGCTGAAGATCAGAAAGATTCTTGTTTCAAGCCAGCCCTGGTATAAAATGAGATAGACCCTATCACAACAAATAAGCCATGTGTGGTAGGGCCTGGTGATAATCCCGACTGTGTGGGAGGCTGAAGGTGGGAGGATGATGGTCCATGACTGGCCCTGAACAAAGATCCTGATACACTATCTGAAACAGCAAAAAAAGGCTAGGGGCATGGTTCATGTGATAGAGCACCTGTGCAGCAAGTGCAGAGCTCAGAGTTTAAACCCAACACTTAAAAGTTGGGAACTTGGGCTTCATCACAGTCAAAAGCTTTTGTGTTTCAAAGATCACTTTCAAAAAGTGGAAAAAAAAACAGCCTGCAAAGTTGGAGAAAATATTTGCAAATCATATTACTCGATATTACTAGATCTATATCTAGCCAGGGTCTGGTGGCTCATGTCTGTAATCTTAGCTACTCAGGAGTCTGAGATCTGAGGATCATGGTTGAAAGCTAGCAGGGCAGAAAAGTTCTAGGGACACCATTTCCAATTCACTATCCAAAAAGCCAGACTTAGAGGGGTGGTTCATGTGGTAGAATGTCAGCCGTGAATGAAAAAGCCAAACAAACACACACACACACACACACACACACACACACACACACACGCACACACACACGCACACACTGACTCATACGTGGAATATTATTCAGCCACAGAAAGGAATGTGATACTGATTCATTCTACAATACGAGAAAACTTGAGAACAGGCTGAGAATCTACAGACAGTAGAAGACCACATTTTATATAAGTGTTTACAAGAAATACCCAGAATTTGTAAATCCATTGAGATAGAAAGTAGATTAGTGGTTGTAGGGTGTTGTCAGTAGTGGTGGTAGTGAGTGTTTGCTAGTGGATGCAAGGTTTCTTTCTGGGGTGATAAAACTGCTGATAAAATGGATTCTAATGATGAGTTCACAAGTCTTAAATATACTAAGCAGCATCCAATCGACTTTTTTTTTTTTAAAAAGGTCAGATTTTGTGAAATTACCTCTCAATAACAAGACTTCAGTATGTCTCTACTTCTTAACCTGTGAAGCAACCACAGCTAATAATGTTTTCAGCTTCAGTGCTATAAAAAAAACCATTCTGTGATGGGCTAGGTATAAATGTTTTGGTACATGTGGGATGTGATTTCTCGGCTTTCTCAGTTGCCATTGGAGTACAATAGCAGCCATGACCAATCTGTTCAGGGGTGTGCATGGATGTGTTCCAATAAAACTTTATTTATGCACACTGACATTTCACTTTCATGTAGTTTCCTTGTATCACTGAACTATAGTAATATTTTCCTTGTTTTCTTCCCAGAGATATAAGAACATCAAAGTCTCTCTTAATTTATGGAGTGGAAGATTCAGGGGGTCGGATGGGGTTGGAGGAATACTTTGCCAGGAAGTACCTTTTTAGGTTGTGCTACTAAAACTTCTCCAGGGGGTTATTTGTCTTGCCTCTACTCACAGATACCAGCACCGAGAATTCCATAGGCTAACGCAAGTCACCCGCGCGGTGGCTGTGCTTTGGGCCTTGACCCCATTCAGTCCTAGAAATCCCAGGCTCACCGTTCAGCATTTCCTTCCTCATCTTCCTGGAGCGGGCCTGGCATCCTAGAGCATCCTAGCTGACCTTGGGTACCCTGTGCTCCCCTCTGTCCCTCCCTTGACCACTGTCCCCAGTCTGACCACTGTCCCTACTAGCCAG
This sequence comes from Dipodomys ordii, assembly GCF_000151885.1. Taxonomy (NCBI): domain Eukaryota; kingdom Metazoa; phylum Chordata; class Mammalia; order Rodentia; family Heteromyidae; genus Dipodomys; species Dipodomys ordii. Next base: position 12,753,662 of record NW_012267228.1, read on the forward strand.
TTCCGTTGGTAGAGGACACTATTTTTTTTCTGAACAGTCACTTTTCTTTTCCTCTCCCAGCCTCTTTCCACCTTGCTTAGCCAACGCCAAGCCACCAAGCCTGGAGGAGAAAGCCCACCACCTTGCCTCCCTTTCAGCCTGCGCAGTGACTCATTGCTACTTGGAAGGCAATGCCTCAGCCACCTCTTGACCCGAGATCCAGCTGGAACCGAGGCCGCCTTGCTGGCTGCTCTACTCTCAGGCTATCATCCGTCTTTCGGCAGGCAGTGACTGATTTTTTTTTTTCTCCCCAAGAGGCTTTTGTTTCATTTAGTGCCCAGAGCTTGGATAGAACCTTCTGGGAAGTTAAGATCTTCCATTCAGAGATTGCTCAGACTCAGTGCTCTGCCTACCTCTTACCTGCGCGTCTTCCCTCTGTGGATGCCCGGCAGGCCTTTCCTCCATGGCTCACCTGGGCAAGGGCAGGGGCAGCAGGGGAGGTAAGTCACTTGCTTGTGGCTGCATGTCTGTGGTCGTTACTGCTCCGGGTGGATGCTGTACTAGGACACTGCCCACAGGGATCTCGTCTCACCTCCTCGTTCTGAGAGTCTCAGACAGACCATCAGCACTGATGGTTTGCATTCTGGCATGTCAGGAATGTGTTACCTGGAACCAGGAGCCTTTCCCATAGGCTGGCGCCCAGCTGTGGGACGTGTCTCCTGCATTCGGTTCCTTCCTCAGACACTCCTGCATGTCCACCTATGACCAGTCAACCTTGCCCTCTGCAAGTTATGTTTTCCATGTTCTTCTAAGACAGGGAAATAACTCTTCTCTACTACCAAGAAACAGGAACAAGAGAAAAAAAATTTAGAAGTACTTAAGTGATGATAAGCTCTTTCTGATTCATAATAGAGTTGAGAAAAGAGTCCTTCTGATTCTCTTAGACTGTGCCCAGAACTAAAATCATTCTGTCCAAAGAACAAAGTGGTTGTGGGCCTGCAGCTGCCTTGGTGGGGAGGGACTGGGGTACTGGTGTGTGGGGGGGGTTAGGTGGATCGTGTTCTCTCAGTTCTGGGTCACAAGGGAACTATTTAGTCTAGCAACTTAGCTTTTTGGGACAAAATCATGAAATAAAATACTTGGGGGAGATTATTTGATGATTGGGATGACTTAGGTGTTGGGGAGTTCATGGGGAAATGGGGACTGGAATCCTTCTGAAAACAGAATGCCTTCTCTCGGCATTCTTTTCTTGTGTTTTCATGTCTCTTGGCTGTGTTTTATTTTTGTCACTGCCTACAGACTGCCTTGACAGTAATTCTGAACATGGTCCCTCTTGACTAGTGTCACCTTTGGTCTGTAAGACTTGGATGATGGGAAGACCGTACATCTTTCTATTCCTGTGCTTTGTGATCTTGCTTTTGTGTGGTCGGGAGCTGAGAGATCAGCCAAGGAGTAGCGCGTGGGAGGCAGGGGGCAATGGGAAGGATGCTGGAGGGACTACAGAATCCTGGGGTCCCCAGGACTTGTGCCTCAATTCTGGCATCACTCATTGTATAGTTCTGTGGCTGTGCTGTCTCCCTGCTTGTTAGGCCCAGCCTGCAGACCTGAGGTTAGTTGGCCCTCTACATTTTACCAGGAGGTTAGCTTCTGAGGTTAGCACGTTGGGTGAAAATTGCTCAGCTAAAATTTCCTCTGAAAGTTGGGAATCAGCAATAAGTCCATGGGCTGCTTGGCTGGCAGGACATGAGGGGGGACGGACCCAGGAAGGGAACATCAGCTTTCCAGCTCCTCTTCCTCCAGGGACTTTGGTCAGACTTTGCACTACTAATAAACACGCCTTTCCTTTCCTTTGCTCTTCCTCAGGGTGCAGAAGGTGCCTTTTGTGTTAGTCAAGCGGGAGTGCAGTGTGATTTCATGAAGCCTCACTCTCAGTTGCGAATTTTGGTGGAAGGATGTAAAGGATCTGATTGGCCAAGCTGAGGCTGTGTGTGTGTGTGTGTGTGTGTGTGTGTGTGTGTGTGTGTGTGTGTGTGTGTGTGTGTGTGTGTGTGTGTGTGTGTATGCAGCTGTGGCTGGAATTGTCCAAAAAAATGCAGAAATCTTCAACATTTTAATTTATGATTGGAGAAGGGAGGGAGGGAGTTTGAGATTTAGAACAAAAAACAAGATTGGAGCCAGGCATCGGTTGGTGGTTCATGCCTGTAATTCTATCCACTCAAGAGGCTGAGACTTGAAGATCATGGTTCGAAGCCAGCCTGACTAGAAAAGTCCATGGACCTCTTATCTCCAATTAATCAGCAAAAAGCAAACAAAAAAAGATGGCAGTGGAACTATGGCTCAAATGGTAGAATGCCAGACTTGAGCAGAAAGCTAAGGGACAGTCCCTGGCCCTGAGTTGAAGCTCTGATGCTGGGCTCTCTCTCTCTCTCTCTCTCTCTCCTGACACACACACACATATACACACACAAATGGAACAAATAAACCACATCTGTGAAAAATGACAAAGTTCCTTCCTCATAGCCACTTGAAAAGATGTGTGGAAGACACATTTACAAGCTTTTCTTCTAAGGGGATAACAGAGGGAGGGCATTTTACAAAATGTAAATGAATCCTTGACTCACACAACAAAATTGCACATATTAAATTGGATGTAAGGTGATGTTTCAATAGATATATACAGTGTATAATGTGAAAATCAAGTGTAACATAGCCATCTCCTCAAGACCAACTCAGACCTTGAGTTTGCTGGACAAGCACTCTACCACTTGAGTGCTTTTTAGTTTTTTTTTTTTTTGGTGTTTTATTTTGTTTTGCTTTAGATTTTCAGATAAGGTCTCTCACTTTTGCCCGTCAGTCTTGGACCATGATTCTTCTATTTCTATCTCCTGAATGAATGGATAGGTTACACACCTAACCTTCATTTATTGTTTCTTTGTGGTTAACCTTTCAAGATCTTTTCATCTAGCTTTTTGAAAAGTATTTTCATGGGGCTTGAACTCAGGGCCTGGGTGTTGTCTCCGAGCTCTTTTGCTCAAGGCTAGCACTGTACCACTTTAAGCTATACCACCATTTCTGTTTATTTGGTGGTTAAGTGGAGATGAGAGTATCATGGACTTTCTTGCTGGGGCTGGCTTTGAAACTGTGATCTTCAGATTTCAGCCTCCTGAGTAGTTAGGATTACAGACGTGAGCTACCAGGGCTCAGCCAGAATTTTTATCTAACTGTAAATCAGTAACCACTTATCTATTCCTCTTTATCTCTCCTCTGGACTTTTTTTTTTTTTGGCAGTATGCAAAATTGAACTCAGACCCTTGTGCTTGCTAAGCTAGTGCTGTACCACTTGAGCCATGCCGGCAGCCCCCTTTTTTTTTTGCATTGGATAGTCTTTGAGGTAAGGTCTCTCTTGCTGCTTAGGCTGGCTTGGCCTATAATCCTCTGTACTTCTCTGGCAGATGGCAGGTGCATAACCCTGTCACCTGTGCCTCGCCATGGTAACTCATGAACTTATGACAGGGCTGGCCTAGAATCTCAATCCCTGGCTTTCTGCCTCTCAAGTAACTAGAATGACAGACTTGAGCCACCATGACTCGCTCTCAGATGTGTGCTTTTAACTTGATAAAGTAATTCATTTTGAGAATTTTGAGAATTACTGCTTTTAGGAAATTAAAAAACAAACAAACAGAAAACAACTGTTAGGCCCCTTTAAGTACCCGAAGAGTAAGCATTTTTAATCCTGGAAGTAAATAATCATAGTTGTTTGTTTTGTTTTGAGCAGTTGGACTTTGAATTGTCCCAAGAGGGTAGGGCCTTTCTGTATTCTGTATTGACCTTATAAAAACATCAGAAAGGTCTTTCTTCAAAACGAAAGAGTTGGGTGTAGAGTGGAGGGGACTACAAGCTGGAGTTGCTTCAAGAATAGTTACGCATCCCTTTATAGTGTGTCTTAACTAATTAATGTATATGAGATTATGAAGTTACGTTGTAGTTTTACTTTATATTACAGAAGTTAATGTTCTTGTAGCTCCTGAGCTCTTGCCTCTGCAAAAGTAGTTGTTGGAGCTAGCAGAGTATAACCTTAACTTCTAGAAGATTCCAAAGTCCTTACTTCAGTCAGGTTGCAGGAGCAGGATATATCACCGGGGGCCTGTGCCTTGAATTGTTTGAATATGAGTCATTCATGTTTCCATGTTTCCTTTGGGGATGAATTGTGCACCCCCTCTCCTCCCCCCTCCTTGAAAATTTCTGCTTAAAAACAAGTTTTGAAGTTACTGCTAGAAGTGTGCAGTAGGTTGGAGTGGCCAGTGCACATGCAGTTGTTGCTTAAGGCACTTGGTGTTCTTGCTGGGAAAGGCAAGGGTGGGACTGGCCTGGAGCTAGGAGAAGCCTCATCCCTTTGCTTTTCCTCCAAGTTTAGGGAAAAAAACAACCAAAAACCACCCCACCTTTTCTTTGCCTCCTCTGCGCAACGGGACATGAATTGGGAGGAGATTTTTTTTTTTTGCAACACCCAGAGTTTTAGTAAGCAAGTTATTTTTATAATTTCCTACCCTAAGGAAACCTAGGTTGACACCAAATTCAATTCTTTTTTTTTTTTTTTTTAAAGAAAAGCATCCAACTAAGGATCTGCTCTGTCTTGCCCACAGTTTGGGGTCAAAATCAATAAATGAGAAAAGATCTACCTGGAGTGGATTTGGTTGGGGGCATTTCCACTTCTTGGTGTTTGAATAGCTGTGGAAGGGGAAGGTAGGACTTGGACAAGAAGAGAAGAAAGGCTGTTGGTAAATTTTGTGGAGTCTGGGAGGACTTGAGACTTCATTAAAAAAAAATAAACAAAAGAGAAGGTCAAATTAAGCATGTGAAAGTTACAAATGAGGCAGTTTCTTTACAGCACTCAGAAATATACCAAACTTGGAACGTGGGCTGTGAATTTCATGCATCTTCCATTTACCGATGTAGTAAGGTGGAGTCATGTAACAGATCCGGTCTTAGAGGACACTGAGATCGAAGGATCTGTCTACCCACACACCGAAGTTCCTTGTCAAGCCCTTCCTGTGTGGGTTCCAACTTGTTGGCCCATCCCAGACACTTTTGGCTTGAAGATTACTACCTTTACCTAGTCAGAGCTGATAAATCATTCTCCTCCCACACGATCACACTGGAGATAACCTTGCTGTCAGGTAGGGAAGCAAAAGAAAAAAGAAGCTCCTGAGAACATCACTCTTCTCTGTCCTAACAAGGCAGAGCATTCTTTGTTTCTGAATTAGTTTCTTCTTTTCTCCCACCTCTCCTCCCCCCTTCTAAAGTCTCTCTTTTTCTTTATATTTCTGATGTATTTCTCCAGCATATTCACTCTTCAAACCAGTGTGAGCTGGAAAATATATTATCTTGAGTTTTTTTTCTTTTTTTTTTCTATGGCAAATTCTAGTCCCTTTCTTTTAAAACAGTAGTAAGTTTTGCAGACTTAACTTGAGCCAAGTAGGCTCCCAGTGGCTTCTTGCTAAGAACCATGCCTGGCAGAAGGTGACCTTGGGAGGTGATCCCTTGGGAAATCCCATCTCATCAGGGTCCGGGAATTGAATCCTAAGCCTCGATTTGAACGGATATCTCCTACTTTGCCTGAGCCTTGCCTTTAGTCCTGGGCCCGGAAGAAATTATATTTATTTATGTGTGTTCTTGCTCAGGAGTAGAGATTGTGGAAACAAGGAACAAAGGTCTTATTCACACCTGCACTGAGATTTAAACATGAGGAAATGAAGAATAAATTTTAGTTTGGCTGTTTTAAATGGTCACATAGGAAGGACCTTGACTGTAAGAGCATGTCTTCCTTTTCCCTTCCCAGATGATATGGTTTTTCTTGAGAGTTTCACACACATTTACTGTATGGGGGTCATGTGGCCCTGGGTTCCAATTCTAATTCTGCTATGGTAGTGCACATCTCAAGTACATTGCTTAATCTTTGGCTTTCTAGATATCAAGCCGAGATAATACACCTACTTTGTATGGTGTGGTATCCAAATGAAAGGTGTATAAGCAGTGCCTTTGGTGTGACTGTCCGCTTTGGATAGGGGCCACGTGACAGGAAATCACACTGGTTTTCTCTTAACTGCATTCGTAAGGAAGAATGCTTGTGGTCACATGTGTGTACTGGGTACCTTTTTCAGGAGACAGTTTTCTAGTTGGGTGTGCTGTAATTCAAGATTGAGTTCCCCAAGACTGTTCCCACTTAAAAACAAACAAACAAACAACAAAAGAGAGTATGTCAAGCCCAGACTGACCCCTGAGCTTTTGGCCAACTGGCCATTAATGAGAAGTTGAGCTACAGTGACCCCCCCCCTTCCCAAACTCCCACCTGCCTTGGGCTTTGCTCCTTTGCTAGTTCGTAAAGCTCAGGGAAACTCTTATCCTTAATGGTTTATTATAAAGAGTGTTCCAAAGAATCCAAGGAATAACCAATCAGAAGAGAGGTTCACAGGATAAAGTATGGGGAAGGTGCTTAGAACTTCCTTCCCCTTTCTCCAGGCATCTCTACCTGTCGAGCTGCTATAAGCTCTGCAAATCCTGTCCTTTGTCGGGTGTTTAGGGACCTTTCATTAAGGAAGCATAATCTATCATATCATTGGCCCTTGGTGATCAACTTAACTTTGGACCTGTCCTTCCTCTTGAGAGGTCAGAGGTCAGGAAAGGGTGCTGACCCAAAGAAACTTGGGTTAGACTACACCCACATTAGGAAGTTGTATGTTCCTTATCCACAAAGCTCAGGACCCCAAATGATTCATTGCATTTTGAAGGATTTTTAAAATGTTTATGTAGACTTCGCTGGTTGAGCATTCATACTCTGAAAATCTGAAATAGGAAACATTTGAGTGTTGCCATTATGATTCAGAATATATTGGATTTGTGACTTGGTGACACACAACCTGTACTTTCAGACTTGATTTAGCTTATATATAAATGTGAGGCCAGTGTTGTATGAGCTAAATGTACATGTTAAGAATTGATATATATGGGCTGGGAAGGTGGCTCAGTGGTAGAGCACTTGCCTTGTATGCATGAGGTTCGATTCCTGGGTTCGATTCCTCAGCACCACATAAACAAAAAGAAAAAAGCTGAAAGTGGTAGAGCGCTAGTCTTGAGCTGAAGAGCTGAGGGACAGCGCCCAGGCCCAGAGTTCAGGCCCCACAACCAGACCCTCCCCCCCAAAAAAAAGAATTGACATATACCTACAGGTACCCATAAATTCAAGGTGAATCCCTTTGATGGTCCAACTGAAAACCTTTCAGAAAGTCCTATCAGAACACAGCCTCACATCAGTTAGGTTGGCAAGGAGGAATGTGATTGGATTATTTTATTTTTTTATGATCGGTTTCAGAATCTGATTATTTGGGTGGTTTGGCTTTTTCTTTTCTCTTTCTCCATCACAGAAAAGCCTTGCGCATTGAAACCCGAATTGTGTTTTACAGATATAGTGCACCACTGGAGGCAAAGTTTTGCCTTATATGGCGTTCTCTCTCGAAATGAGAAATGCTTCTTCGCTTAGCGTTACTGCTAGTCAAACATTTCACAATCGCTATTTGTTGAAGATGCTTTAGACACAGAAAACAAGTAAAGGACACATCTTTGGACTTTGTGTTTCTCTTTGGAGCCATGTTCTGTGAGCTTCTTCACTTATATTCCTTATGGCCTTAGCTCACTTAAATATGACCTAGTCTGTGGGCTTGCTCACCATACTCTTCTTTCCTTAGGTACCCCAGCCTCCTTATTCATTTGGTTTGCTTGATTTAAGTGTTTCTTCAAGTTGTTCCCCCCTCTACATAAATCAGGACAAAAGAGTTTGAATTAAGTAATTTCAAATTAATCTGTGACCTTTGTGTTCCCTGACAGGACTGGAATGGAATGCTGATGGTTCTTCTACTTGGATAATGTGAATAATTTTGGAGGGCACTAGTAGGTCAAATATTATTTATTATTTCTCGGAGTTGGCTTGATGGCAATCACGGCTCTGTGGAAGTCAATCAAGTCTCTTGATAATTCTATTTAGGCAGTATATAATTAGGCATTTAAAATTAGTTAAGTGTCTATTTTGCTATGCGTTTCACATTCTCTTTGGGGAAGCATGTTTACCAGATGACTTTGGGCATATCTTTTAACATCTTTCCCCACCACCCCTCCTTTCTTTCACTGAGCTGAGAGTTTGAAAGTTAGGGATTTTTTTTTCCTACTTGTATTACCTGTTTGTCAGCAATTTACTGGAGTTGTTTTTAATGTAACACTGAGCAAGTACTGGGAGGTGTAAGCACAAACATGTTTTCATAAACGAACAGAAAAGAAACCACAATAGTGCCTGCATTGTTGGGGATGCGCGTTTTCAGATGCGTGAGCACTAAACAACAATGAGCCTTCTATCCACAAAGTCCCTTTCCTCTTTTTCCCCCTGTTATTGCCTCCATCCTGAAGACATCAAAGTCTTTCTCTGAATGACCCAATGTTTGCATCAGCATTGGGAAATGATCATCTGTAAATTAAAACGCAGGGTAGTGAGTGAGCAAGCTATAAAATAAATAGGGTAGGCTATAATTTAGAAGGGAACAGTTTTATTTGAAATCAAACTGTAAGCATCACAGGAGGAATTGTTTACAAGTCCAGGGTAGTTTCTGGAGTCTTAAACACACTTCCCAATTGGCATTCCAGTTTGGATCCTTTGTTAAAGAAAGATCTAATGTACATGACCCTTTCCTTTTTCTTCCCTGTTCCCTACCTAAATCCTTTTCCTTCTGTTGCTATATCAATTGTCTTCTCTATGCAAATAAATAAACAAAAATCTCCTAGTGAATTTATACTACAAGTCATTCTGTGTTTTTCCTTAACCTCAAAGAGAAGGTGCGCAGTGACCTGGATTCTGTGACCTTCTGCTGGCTTTCATTTGTCACGAGTGACAAATTGATGAAGTTGGACTTGAACGTAGGTTTACCTAAACCATGGATTCTTGTTCTTTGTTTCTAACTTTTGGCATTGCTTATGCTTTATTTTGTTTTTTTTTTGGGGGGGGGCTGTGAAGAGATCTTTGATTCAAACCTTCCCCCTTGAGGGTGGACATCAAAGTCTTGATTGGCCCAGGTGTGTACATTGCTCACCTAGAGAGCAGATCTTTGTCTCAGGGCTTTATCCAGTCTACTGGGTGAGAGAGAGCTGCTAGAAGGCAGGGCTGTGTCTTTGCTTGCTTGAGAGCACCATTTTGAAGTCTCCAAACTTAATCATCTTTGCTGCTCTTGTCCTGGAGTTGCCTGAGCATCATAAATCACCTTTGCTGCTTCACTCACTACTCTAGTGTGATGAGTGTGCAGGGCTGAGGGGTGAATGGGGGGCTGATATCCTACCTTACATTCCTCTTATTAGGCCTGGGGCCTATGCCTGGGATACCCGGGAAGAAGGGAGAGTCCTTGAAAAAAGAAATTGTGCATGGCACACTCTATTCATCAGGCCACGCAGGCTGCCTCCTCCTAGAGGGCCCACAGATTGTCCATGGGAGGTCTGAGGTTTGGCAGGTGAGTGAGGTGGGTCGCTCTCACTGTGTCTGGTTCAAAGATTTTTTTTTTAAATGATTGTTGATTGTAATTCAAGACCTTGAAATGATTCCTTTGTTTGTATGAGCTTCATTTCTGCTGTGGATGATATCCCCTTACTATAATAACTCTCCCTCCCCTCACTTTTTATTATTCTTGACAGGTTTCCATAAAGACACATAGTTTGTACTTAGACGGTTGTTGGCTGCGTCTGTTAATGTAGTTTTCAGGGGTTCCCTGGCAGAGGATCTCCCTTGTGAGCTGAACTCCAGATCCCTGCTTCATGTATGTGTATTGCTGGCATCTGTGACGCAGAAGGACAGGCCAGTCCTGGAGTCTTTCGCTCATCCTGGATCAGTGTCGGTACTCTTCATGGTCATCATGTGGGCCGTCAGAAAGAACCACCAATAAATAAATCCTTTTTCATAGAAAAGAAACTCTACATGGATTATTGTAATTAGAAAACGAACTGCTTGCTATCTGTAGAAGATAGTCACAAAAATACACACAAGGACTCATTTACAAAGGAAGAAAGCTCCAAGAAGGACAACACGTTGGTCCTCCTCAATCCTCTGCCATGTATACCCACACAGACCTTCGTCCAGCATGTGTCTTGTGCGGGAGTTATGAGATTCCCTTGGGAGCAGCAGCCACTCCTAGGCCCCAAATTCAGTTGATTGAGAAGAAAGACCCGAAACCTGTAACTTTTCTTCCTTCATTTTCCTTGGCAGTTCACCGAACCCCACTGCCTTTTGTTTTTTTGTTTATTTTGGTTTGGTTTTATCTACCTTGGGTAGTACTGGGAGGGTTTCTTCGAATTAGGTTATTCTTGATTTACAGCAGCTACCCTCTTTCTCCGTGGCTTTCTTTACCCATGGAAGAATAGAATTTCATCTACCACTGCTATTTCCTTTTATTCCTAAAGCTAATTTTTTCCCCCGCCCCGGTTTTGGCGAAATTATGTATCACTTGTGATAATTCATTTTAAAAATTCCTGAGCTGTGTGGTGCACTTTCATGAAAATTCATTTAGATAAAATTAGATATTATTGTTTAATGAGGTGGCATTTCAATTTAGACCTTGCATCAGGCATATACCAAGAGTTTTTTATGGAAGAGTTAGGTTCATTTGAGTAATAAAGGCTGAATCATGGGGGCTTTAATTCTTAATCGCTGTGAGGATTGTTATCCGTGGGATGTGAGCTGTCTTAGTGGTATTCAATCAAGTGTCCACTTAGCCATGACTGGAAGTAATTGCTCCCAAGTGGGCTGCACAGTGACCTGTTAATACTTGCTTTGACCCGATGACCTTGTCTGCCCCATTGTTTAGGATTTTATAGCAGGCGAGTCTGCATTTCTCGGGGGTCAAGTAGATATCTTGAGGTCAAACATTTTCTGATTATGGCCACACTGTAAGTCCACCGGAGGCTGTGGCATTGTTAATAGTCTTGCTTTGCAGTGGAACATGAACAGTTTGAAAATTGTCTTCCTAGCCTGCATGTAAACAGTTTAATATTGTACAGAAAGAAGTTCATCTTGTAAATTAGGTATGAATAATACATTTGTAATTACTCCTTGTGTCTTTAAACACTTGTGTCTTAATTGGCCTGCTTTTTTTAAAAAAAAAAACATATTTGCATTTTTTAGCGAGTTAAAATTAACTCCCGTGGAAACTCAGAAAAGTTAAGCAGAGCATCCTAGGCCCCTCGGATCCAGCTGAGATCTCGAACTAGAATTTGGGGAAGATGCATTGATACGTTCTTGTAAGCATGCGTTTTTTGGCTGGTCAGTGAGGTGTGTGTGCTGCTTGCTATCCACTGAATTGTGATTGTTTCCTGGCTTTTTACCTTTTGTAACTTCATGTCACTGTGATATTTCTTGGTGCTGTCTGTTGGTCAGTAACATAATCGGTCATTTTCCAGGAGTAACCTGGCCAGGTCCTGTCTGTGATGGATTAAATAGTGTTGGTTAACTTCCTGTTTCTTAACTTGTTGCGTCATCTCTGCTGTCTCCTCTGCCAGATTCAGCTGAAGCATTGAATGAGATGAGGGTAAGAATTAAGGTCAAAAGGGATCTAGTCCAGTTTGAAGTCAGGGTTCAGTCACAGCTGAGGGGTGCTAAGGCTGTTTGTCATGACATCGGTTGCCTGGTCCCTTTTGCTCACTCTGAAACAAATCACACAGTGGATTTCTGACATGTGGAGAGGTACAGGAAGGAATCCACAGTCAACAGTTGAAATAGAAAAGTTGGTGGCTTAGTAGTGCATGCCTATAATACTGACTTCAGGATCCCTTTGAAGCAGGAAGATCTCCAGTTTGAGGCCAGTCAGGCATTTGGTCAAGGTGACCCTCAAGCGAAAACAGTCTATCTGTCTCTCTGCTGTCTGTCTGTCTATCTATCTATCTATCTATCTATCTATCTATCTATCTATCTATCTATCTATCTATCTATCTCCTCTCTTTCCCACAGTACAGGTTTTTACTCAGGGCCTTGAGCTTTCGAGGCTAGCATTTTACCATTTGAGTCATGTCTCCACTTCTGGCTATATGACTTGGGGGAATTGTCTGCCTGGGCTGGCTCTGAACCTCAGTTCTCAGATTTCAGTCTCTTGGGTAGCTAAGATTATAGGTTGAGCCACCAATGCTTGGCATAAATACCTTTTCAACAATAATATTTTCAACTTACAATGAGTTTATTGGGATAGAAACCTGTCATAAGTTGAACATCATACACATATATGCATATGTATGCATGTACTTATTCATATTTGCACATTGCTTGCAAGTAACAAATCAAAGCCAATTAATTTCAGAAAATGGATGACTAATTTTGAGAATAAAGGGTGTCCTGTGGATCCCAGGTACAGAAGGGAGCAAGAGTCAAGAAGACTATATTGTTCATGACAGCTCCTCCAAGCCTTCTTGTTTCTGCAAAAATTCTTGTCTATCTTTTTCTGATGGAGTTTGAATTCAGAACCCCATGCTGTTTAGGCAAGTGTTCCACTGCCTGTGCTGTACCTACAGACTTTTTGTTACTATGGGCTTGTGCTTTTGCCTGGTCTGGCCTCCTACCTCTGCCTCTTGGACATACGGGATTACAGGTGTGCACCACTATAACTAGCTTCTTATTGTTTGTATGTGTGTGTGTATGTATGTATTTTTGAGATGGGGCTTGCTATGTATTCCAGGGTGACCTCAAACTTGTGGTCTTTCTGCCTCTGGCTCCTAAGTAGCAGGAGCTATAGGCGTAACCACTACATGGAGGCTCTTGCTTTTTCTTTTTAAATGGAACTTTAATTTGGGTGGAAGATGAAATGATGAAATTCACTTGGATGTTATCATTCGACCTCTTTCTGTTGCTTCTGTTGTAGTTTCTCAACCCAGGGTTCCTTGATGTGAATTCCCCATACCCCTCCATCCCCCCCACCCCACCGGCAGTGTCCATGCATTACCTCAGAAGAAACACCCCTGGCACGCATTCTCTACCCACCACATTGGTTATTACTCTGGTCTTGTTTTTTGGAAGGCTAAGGACACCCACCATTGTCCTTGTCATCCCTTTTCTGTCCCCAGTAGCAACAGGAACAAGGAAAGCACTGAGGCTAAAGCACAGCTCACTAATTAGACTATACATGAAGGAAATGCTCCTTCCTTTGGGGCAGCCAACAGAAAGGTATTGTCTTACCTTTCTAGAAGGCTGGAATCCAGCCTGAAGGTGTGGTCAGTGTGGGTTCCTTTTGAGTCAGTCATGAGACTGTTCCCCACCCTTCTTCGTCTTCGGTGTTCACTCCAGTGTCTGCCAACTCTTCCACTGGCATTCCTCTGTATGCACGCCTGGGCCTTCATCTCTCCTTTGTATGAAGACCCCAGTCGTTAAGGCCCCAGCCTTCTTCAGTACAACCTCATCCTAACAAATGACAGCCTCAGTGCTTGAATTCGGAGGAAGGTCATGATTTGAACCACCTGGGCAAGCACTGCATGTCCTCAGAATATCTCCCAAGAGCATGGAGGACCCACAGGGAGGTGGAAGGGAGGGAATGCCTAGGGGAAGGGGTGTTCCAGTGTCACCATTGGCTGTTGGGACCATCGCACTCTCTGCCTTTGCCAATATCAAAGCCTTGTGTACATAGACTTAAATCTGTGTCTATTGGTCTGATATCCATGGATGATTGACAGGGGCTGGCATGGGCCCTCAGAGATTCCTGATCGTGCTGGTGTCACTTGCTCTATTTGAGTTACTCTCAATTGTCTACAAACCTCAACAGCAATCCTGAGGTGCCTTGTCTGACTTAGGGAAGAGGATGGTGAGAATCAGGGAAGAACATTCCCATGCTTCTGGTCACATAGCTACTCAGGATGGAACTGAGGCCATTCCCAATCTAGTCTGTCTGTCTTATGCCTCTGATTTATTACACAGCCCCAGCCTCCTTGAAGACACCAGCACAGTAAAAGAAGACTAGTGATATTTCCTGTCTTTGGGTCTATCTCTTTGTTTCCCTTTTGAAGCAGTTTCCCCTGAGGAAAACAGTAAGCTCTTCTGGATTGTATGTGCTAGAATGGACAGATGAACCCATGGACCTTTTCGGTCTGCTGGTGCTCAGTGATGCTGGTTGCCAGTGTCTCTCTGGGAGCGCTTGCGAGGTTTGAAGGTTTGCTGCCATTGCTGGTGTGTGTTGTTTGGGATGTTGGTGGGTGGCTCTTTTTTTGTTGTTGTTGTTAATTTTGCTTTTGTTATCTTCCCTTTGTAGTAGTAACTCTGGCACCATTTCTTGCTGCTCAGACAATCTGGGGTTTTCCAAAAAAGAGAGTGAGATTTGAAAATGTACCAAGTCAGAGGATTTCATCAAAAGTTTGGCGAATGCTTCTGGGGATCATTGGTGATGTGTTAAAATGTCCTCTGGGCCTTTGCACGTGTAGTTCCCAGCCTAGAAAGGGAGATAGAGTCTCTGAAGTCAGCAGGCACAAGCAGACAGCCTAACCCTGTTGTTAGGGGAGAAATGTTAGTTTGATGTGGCCAGATCTTTTCTCTTGTATCTTCCAAAGAAATCAGAAAGCTAAAATTAAAGAAGTGTTTAATCTTGATTATTACGTGTTGGAAACCGAATAAAAACAAAGTCTATCTAGTCCAGCCCAAGCAAAACACATCTTTGGACCACATTTGGTTCTCGGGTCATTGCCTTGAACAAGGCCTCACCCTTCTAACACTTTCTTTTTTTTGTTGTTTCAGATTACAGTTTAAACATGACATAGAGGAGGACCCTTTCCCCGATATTGTCTGACTATCTGCCTTTGCAAGTCTTATCTGCTGCTGCCCAATTCCTCCCCCTCTTCCCCCCCTCCCCCCCAACCTCCACCTTGGTCTCCAGTTCATTCATCTATAGCTTGACCATGCTAGTTCTTCTTTCTTGCTCTGCAGACTGGATATTCTTCCACGCCAGGCCAGTGGGCTTGGTGCTCAATAGATGCACACAGAGCAACCACACCAAGGATGGGGTTGGAAGTTGGGTGTGGGGGGATAGGGTCCTTGCCTCTCACCTGGCATGTTTCTCTTCCTAACTTCATTTGCATACGTGTGGCAGTGTGTGGGTGGCAAGGAGTCAGGTCATTCTTTTGTTCTCAGATGGCAACTGTCACTGTTGATTATACCTTGTGACTTTACCTGAGTTGCTTCAGAGGGGGAAAAAAAATAAATGTCATAGAAATTTCAATTGACTTGTCAATGTCACCCTGTTTTGGCTCCCAGAGACTGAGTGGAGACAGAAGACCGACAGGTTTCTGATACACGCCGTTCTCAACATTTGGTTAAGGCCTGACTCACCCCTTCCTTCCTTAGAACATGGTAGATCTGAGCCATTTTCTCCAGGGCATTGTCATGCTGACATTTTTTTTGGGGGGGGGCAACTGCAATAGTATTTTCTTCCTGTTCTGGGAAATGTGGGGGGAAGGCCCCCTTCTTGCCTTGTAAAGATGTCCTCCGACCTAACCCCAGTAACTAACAGAGACCATTTCTAATGAGCCGTGAGTGGTTCTCATCTGATTCAGTTCTGCAAGGATTCCTGTGGAGTTACCCAAGATGGGCTTTCCCTCCTTCTTGGAACAAGAACATTTAAAGGGGTCAGCCAGTTTCATGCTGAGAAGTTATTGCATACATATGCTAAGGAATGGCTATATGTTGCTTTTTTTTGTTTTTTTAAAAATGTGAACTCTTTTTCCCTCATTGGAAAGGAATGTAAAATGATCTCTTTTTCAAAAAGGTGTAGAAATTGATGAGGCAAACAGAAGTCTAGGAGTGGTTCATTTATGGGTGAGGAGAGAACATGTTCTGCATTTCAGACACTTGTAATAAGATGAAGAAATGTCCCAGGGTAGTTGAGGAGATGGATGGAATTAATTGGCAACAGTATGCTGATGTCTTTTCTGTCTGTCTTCTTTTTTATTTTTCCTTATGCCATTTTATTTCCCCTTATTGATTTTTAATGTAAAATCAAAAGATTGTCTGGTCACCTACTTAGCTCCTAGTGGGCAAACTATGTCCCAAGAATGTTTGTTTGTCTCCTTGGACTCAGCCCCTTTGTGGGAAAGGTGTGGTGACCAGCAGGACCTGGCCATGACCAGCAGGACCTGGCCATCACATTTATGGGAAGGCATTTCAGACTTTGGAGAGAACAAGTCATTTGTTCACCTCCCACGAGATTGGCCAGCTTCTCTTTAGAGATTCAGCAGCAAGTGGACCATCTGTAATATAAAGCATTGATTCCACCATCTTGTTCTTATTTCTGCACGATGGGGAGAAAACTGGGTCTTGGCATCTGTATCCAAAAGACTGAATCTTTCATTTTTTTTTTTTTTTTGTCGGGTGGGGTGGGAGGATAGATAGGCAGCTAGTACTAGAGTTTGAACCCAGGGCCTTGTGCTTGGTAGATAAGCATTCTAATACTTGAGCCACGGAACTAGCCTTTTATCCTTTCGTTTATTTTTTCAAGTGGGTTCTTATTTGATTGGGTGGCCTCAGATCACAAGCCTCCTACTTTGCCTCCCACCTAGCTGGAGTTTCAGGTATGTGCCACCAAGGGCCTAACTTGTTTTTTTGAAGGTGGGTCTCAGTAACTTTCAGGCCAGTAGAGATGTGTGACACTACTTCTGGCCGGAGGCTTTGATTTTTTTTCTTTTAATTCAGAGTAAAATTAAAGTTACTCCAGCTTAGGTCCAAACAATATAAAGGAAAGTTGCATAGAACCAGCCAAACTGTGGGGATCCAGTGCTAGCTAACTCAGGAAGAGAGGATGAGTGAGTAAGCACGGTTGATCCTTAAAGAAAAGAAGGCAGCTTCCTAAGAGAATTCTGATGTGGTTTTCAAGAAGTGAGATGGTGTTTTGGCATCCAAGATAGGAGATTTAAAGAGATTAGAGGCAGTTGGTCTGTAGGGCATAGAATAAGGCATGGAAATGACCTCTAGGCTGCAAGACTCCTATGACCTTGTACTCTGTCTCTTCATGAGGAGGTTTAGCCTCTCATGGTTGCTCCAGACTTCTAGATAGCCCACATGACTTGGCAAGAAATCCTGCTAGTACTTTGCTTTCATTGGGTTTCCTGTTACAGTCCATAGAGCTGGCATTTAGTAGACCTTCACTTAACATGTGTGTGGAATTGACTATAAGGTCAGAGAGGAATGGAAAGCATCTCAGCTGTAAGTTAATACTACCTGCTGTCACAGATAAACCCACAAATATTAAAGGGCACATGCCCAATAGGAATTGTTCTCCTGATTCACAGAGTCCATTTGGCAAGCACTGCTTCAGATGCCCCTTCTCCTTCCAGTTTATGGTCTTGTCCTCTTCTACTCATGCGCCCCCCCCCCAGGCTTCAGCGTTGAGAAAAGACCAAGGAAGGTCATACAAGTGATATTTTGTGGGCTAGTCTTGGAACTCATGTTTATTACTTCCAGAAATACCCCAGGTAATACTTCCAGGTGGAAGGTGTTGGGGAACTAGATTATAATTGACCAGAGGGCAAACATGGTCTTTTCTATATATTCTTAACATCTTGGGGATTTCTCACGATTCTAAGCAGATAATATGAGTGGGAAGGTTTCTGGTTGACTGACCTTGAGTTTGAGTTTTCCCATCTGTACAAGATTTCTGTTTGCCTAACAAGGGTAGCTCATTGCTATCAGTGATCTGGTGAGATCATCTTGTCCAACTGGCTGTTTCTATTAACTAAGTTCCTAGGGTTTCTTCAAGAGATGCATGTGATTTGATAAAATGCAAAGAAGAAGGGGAACAAAAAACACTGCATGATTTCATGTGGTTTTCCCATGCAGTTGTTCATGAACAGATAAGCTGAGTATTTTTTTCTGGGGAGGAGGGTTTGTTTCTCTCGTGTGCCGTCAGACTCTTTCATCAAGACCTAGTTTTGGAACAGACTGAAATGTTCGAGGCACGCCCCCCCTCCCTCCAGTGCTTCTGCTGTGCGTCTAAGGTAGCGCAAATATCCACCCTTAAAACACTAGAGAGATGTGGCTTCGAGGGCAGGTACATCTAGGCACTTGACTTAATTGTGTTTCCATGCTGGTGCTGGAGATTGATCTCAGGGCTTCTTGCTCTTGCTTAGCTTTTTTTTTTTTTTTCCTACCACTTGCGCCACACCTCCACTTTGAGCCTTTTGGTGGTTATAGTAAGTAGAGGAAAGAGTCTTATGGATGTTCCTGTCATGGCTGGCGATGGAACCACGATCCTCAGATCTCAGCAATAACCCAGTGAATTTGTTTCCCTATCTTACCTTTGAGGCAACGGAGGTCCTAGGGATCATAAGTGGCTTGTTGGGGGTGGGAAGGGGGCATGTAGCTAAATGTAGCAGCTGGAATGTAACCAGGCAACCTGCGGAGTTAGTCCTCAGTAAAAGAGAATCAAAAGATGCCTTATCTTCTCCATGACTTGAATGTAAAACCTCTAGTAAAGGTGAAATGCTAGCACACCTGTGTGCGTGGAATGTGGCCGTTCCCAAGATGAAACATGGGCGTGTGATTGGCCATGTTGCCCTGTTGGTAGTAAAATATACATCATTCCACTGACAATTATTATAATGCACGTTTTCCTGACAGTTAATAAAGTGGTGTAGCATACTTCTTGATAATATAATCCTTGTTGCCAGTTTGGCTGCTAAAACCCAAGAAACCCTTGGGCAATGATAGACAAATACATTCTATCATTGTTACTTATTTAACTCATGTCACACATGACTAGGCAGCATTTCCATCATTTGAAAGCATTTGGTTATTGCCTTCTCTTCGATGCAATGAATCTACAAGGCCTTAGACCTGCAGATGTGTTGTGATTGTTGTCTGTGTTTTGCATAGCCTTGTGTGTGTTTATACCTACTCACTATCCTCTCCCTATTCCTCCCACCCCCACCATATTTTTTTTTGGTAGATCATCTTCACTGTAGCTTAATATTTTTAGAAAATGTAAGTAATAATATTCTGAATCTCTTTTATTTATTTAATACTTAAAGCTCTGTTAAAGAATGTGATATTTTCTCTGGACCAACTTGATTTCCAAGTTGAGATGCTATGAGTTTCTTTTTTCTTTCTTCTTTTGGTAGAACCAATAATTCAACTATTTAAAATTCATAAGGCGGGGTTTAAATCAGAAAGAAAACACAGTCAGCCCAGACAGATGAGACATACTTGGTACTGGGTAGGTACTTCATACACATATTGGTTGAGTGACTAGATGAATGAATGAGCAAAAGACATGTCTCATTCTGGTTAATTTCACTTTTTAGAAAATAACCAAGGTGTAATATATTTTAGAAATGAGATGAGGAGACAAAATGTGAACTCATTATTCTTTCTCATTCTCTCTCTCTCTCTCCCTCCCTACTTCCTTCACTCCTAGTCTCCTTCCCTCTCATCCTGGGGTTCAAGCTCAAGGCCCTATGTATGCAAGTACCACTGTGCTATACCCTACATTGTCATTTATCTTTTGATATACTTTCAAATTCATTGCAAATTTAAAATTGCAATAGTAACACAAGGATTTCCTCATAGTTTTTAGCCAGATTTGTTAGTTATTTACACTTGATTTCATTTGTTTATCATTCTATCTTTCCCCTGCCCCCTCCCCCAGAGTCTCAGATAGACATGCACAGAACAACACACATAAATTTGCATATAATTTTCCTTAATCTTCAGAGTAAGTTTGAAACCTCAAATACCTTCACTATAAAATACTTCCATGTGCATTTTACTGCTATCAAGGCCATTCTGTTGTATAAACTACCACCACAACAAAATCAAGAAGCCTATTGGAGAAAAGGACATTGTCTATTTTCTCTCAGTGTTCCAATAAAGCCTTTTTTATAGCTGGTATTTTTGTCCAATTCAGGATCCAAACCTGGACCATTGAGTACATTGATTATAACCGCCCTTTGATAAGTATACTTAATGAACATTTCATTAAACAAAACCTACTGCAGAGATTGCAAATGAGCTACATTGGTCATTCTAGTCTGCTCTTCACTGCGAACATAATAAATTTTAAATGTTAGAAACCAGAAGGTATCCTAACTCTCCTTTCATTCCTTTAAGAGATCGTATTTTTGGATGATTATTGTTTGGTTTTGTTTTTGTAATTTAATAGTCTGCCCTTGAGACTCACTACCCTAGTTAGATATTTTGTGTTCTGGAGTTGAAGTGGGAGAGCTCTATAGGGTCTGAGCTCTGTACGGTGGATCTATGGCTGATCTCTTCCCAGCTTTGCATTCTTGTGTGACTTTTTTTCTGTTCTGTAGCCATATGGCACAGAAGTCTTCCTTTCTTCTTCTCTCCTTTGCCTTCCTAGACCTCTTTAATTTCACAATGGTACTTTGCAGTAATGTTAGATTGGTTCTGGCAAAGGCATGTTGATGACCCCTGTCTCCAGTCATTACAGTAACTAATAAAAGCTTGGAAATGACTGTTACCCTGCGAGCGTGGTTCCAATGACTCCCCGCCAGCTCAGCTGTATAAATATGCAGGGTTTTTTTTCTGTGTAAATTTTTGATCAAAGGGAAATGCATATACCATTTAGTTGAACGTTTCTTTTAAATTTAATCACGTCTGAATGTAAAACAACAAGCAGAAATAAAATGGCATTGGAAATGTGAGCTTAAGATTTTTTTTTTTAAATGGAGGTGTTAGTCCCCACAGAAACCTTCCACAGGACATTCTGTGGAGCACTTTGATTGGATGAGGGAGGTGTCGGCAAGAAGTTCTGTACACTGGAGCCATGGCTGCGTATTTCAAGACAGCAGGCCAGATATTTAAGGTTGCCTGGTGTGGATCTAAACAGTTTCAGTTCAGTAGCACTTTCACACGTTTGGTGATTTTTCCTATCTCAGGTGTGGTTATGTTGTTAATGAGTGGAAAGGGAGGTTAGTTTGTCAGTCTGTTTGTGCTGCTGTAATAAAATACCACGGGCTGGATAAATGATCACAACTGGAATGTACCTCTCACAGTTCAGATGCCCCAGGCTGGTAGATTGTTCTCTTTTTTTAAGGAGAATTCCTTTAAAGCAGAACTTGGGGTCTCCATATGGCTGAAGGTAGACAGATGAAAGGGAAGATCTCTGTCTTTCGGTCCCTTCTCTCATCCAGGAGGATAGATCGTCCTGGCCTAAGTGCCCTCTTTTTTTTTTTAAATTTTATTTGTGAACTTACTGTACAGAGGGGTTACAATTACATGGGCAGGATAATGTCTTTTTTTTTAAAGATTATTATTATTATTGTCTTTAAGTAGTTGTACAAAGAAGTGTCAGTCCAACCAGTCAGATAATGGTGCATCTTGATCTATGTTACCCTTTCCATCATTTCTCATCTTTTCTAACCCCTACATCCCCTCAAGTTACAGGTTCCGTTTCTAATGCCTTCTGACATGAATGGCGCCTTCACATCACCTTGACAACACCTGAATTTTTGAAGGCATAGACTAAGAGGTGTTTTTGGTCCCTTCTTGGGGTGGTATAGGTGAAATGAATTCTGAGCCTGTGCTGGGCTCGGTGGACAGGAAGAGTCAAGTTGTTCACTGAGGTCTGCTGTATGTGTGAGTCTCTGAGCTGTGGCCCCAAAGCCGGTGCTTCTTGAATTACTCCTCACTTCACTTTCCATGGGAGAGTGCCTTTCAGAGCACCAGTTCCTCTGGGCCAGGGATGAATTATCTGAATCTATTCACAGATTCACTCCCCGAGAGAGTGTCTCAAGCACTCATTTTGTGCCCCATGCTGTTGTTGACTTGAATGATAAATGAAGGAAGCAAAGAGACCAAGCCCCTGATGCTCTGGGTCGCTGTCACAGGAGAGAGAGGAAGGATGGTGACAGACATAATGGCAAATGATTTCACATTTTAGGTGGGTTGTGTAAGAGAAGAGTTGGGTTGAGGAGTGAGAGAGAGTGTTCTTTATAGAAGGGGCTGTTCTTTGAGCAAAGACTGGAAGAAGCCGAGGAAGTTAGCTCTGTTGAAAGTTCCAAGCAGAGGGAACAGTGAATGCAAAAGCCCTGTGGTAGAAGACACACCTTGCATTCAGAGAAGTGACCCCCCCCCGGGTGTGTGGGGGTGATGGGCTCTAGAGCTGCAACACAGCGGAAGGACTTGGCACTCGATTGAGTGTCCTGGTACCACTGGCCACAGTGAGTGGATGGAGATGTAACAGCACCCCCCCCCCTTGCTGCTCCCTTGGGAGTGAGCTATGAGTAGATGAAGGAAAGAGCAGGGGACTTGTGCCCTGATTGGTGGAAGTGGTAATGGTAGTGATGGTGTGTAATCAGGAATTGGGGATAAGTGACGGCATCTTCGATCTGTTCTGTAGGCAAGACTGTATGAGACTTTCTCATACAACAGATTTAGGACTCGAGAGAAAGATATGAGGCAATATTGACTTGAAAGATTGTTGATGTGAGCATGACTAGACGGACGGCTGTGGACTGAGGTAGTGAAATCTGTGGATGGAGCCTGGCCTGGAGAGGAGCTCAGAATGAGCGCTGGACCCGCTGAGTGTGAAATACCTAGAGACATCTCAGAGGATGGGCCAGGAACCAAGTAGGTACCAGGTCTGTAAGAGGATTTGGGGATGCTGCCCTGAGAGGTTGAGAATGCCTGGTTAATTATTGCCTGAGCAGATTGCTTTTTAATTCCCTAATTCTGACTTTCTGGTTATTCTGGAATCTTCTTGGTGGGGTATGAGTTCCAAGGACACCTGTTAAGGAGATAATTGAATTTATCACTGAAAATGGTATTTTCCGGACACTGGGCATTCTCTCCTGACCTTTGCTGCTCTAGGGTGCTGGTTCCATGAACCCACAGGAAACTCAGGGTCACAGAGAGCTTGAAGCTAACTCATGGGGCAACATAGAAAGTAGATCTGGAGCCGTTTGACTCCTTGTCAGTTTTCTTTCTGCTCTACTAGGCAGTGACCAGTCACTGTTTGAAGAAACACTTGAAGATGGATAATCCATTGGTTTTTCTTTTTTTTTTTCTTTTTAAAATCCTTCTCTGCATCTCCTAACACACAGCAAAAACTGTGTTGTGTTTTGGAAAGGAGAGAGGACTGCATTGCTTTTCCCTGTGCTACCTGAGTGGGTCTCAGCTTAGGCCACTGAAGTCAGATACTAGCTGGTTGGAGGATGAAAGGGTTGAATTTTAGTTCCTTCAGTTTTCATCTTGCTTGCTCAGGCCTAGGCTGTACAGTCTGTCATTAACCACAATAAAGAGGTCGTCTAGGTATAGGCTCAGGATGTAGGGCCTTAGCCAGGAGGTAGATCTTGTCTCGGATGCACCACTGGGAGGCAATATAGCACAGTCTGAAGCAGGTTCAACTCCAGGCTCCTCCATTTGATTGCTCTGTGACCCTGATCAGGTGACTGCACATCCCTGAGACATAGTCTCTTGGTTTGCAAAAGTCTTATCCAGCCTCTATCCAGCCATTGGGGTGAGGAACCAGATGAGAAATTACATGTTAAGGGCTGAGCCCTGAGCTTGGCACAAAGGAAACGTTGAAGAAATGGTAGCTGTTTTCTTTATTTTTTATGTTGTACCAAGGAATCGAACCCAGGACCTCCTGCATGCTAGACCAGCACTCTACCACTAAGCCGCATTCCCAGCCCCTGGCAGCTGTTTTCATCACTATGGTAGCTGGCTGCTCCCTCTCTACTTTCCTACCTAAGCATGAGGCCAGTTTTGTGTGTGTGTGTGTGTGTGTGTGTGTGTGTGTGTGTGTGTATGTACATGTGCACTCATGCGCGCTGCTCCTGGAGCTTAAACTCTGGGCCTGGGTGCTGTCCTTGAGCTTTTGTGCTCAAGACTAGCATTCCACCACTTGAGTCACAGTTCTACTTCTAGCTTTTTTTTTTTTTTAGGCGATCAATTGGAGATAAGAGTCTCATGAACTCTCCTGCTCAAGCTGGCTTTGAACCTTGATCCTTAGACCTCAGCCTCCTGAGAAGCTAGGATTAGAGGCGTGAGCCATGAGTGCCTGACTTTTAGGCCAGTTTTGCTAGACTTCATTTCCTCTTCAAAAAAAGGATACACTAATTGGATTATTACATTTTTTCTGTGTTTGAAATCTATACATGTATATATTTGTCCATTTAAGTCTCTCTCTCTTAAAAGATCTGTAAGAATTATGTTTTTGAGTCATTGAAGCATAATGAAATTGTTTTTCTGAGGCAGAGAGGTTGCTGTAAGTGATCATTATGTATGCCAGCAAAATGGAGAATAATGTAGAAATGAAAAGTAGGAAAAAACCCATAAGGAACTAAGTGTTAGCCCAGGGCTGCAAGTACACTATTTTTATAACCTGGGTGTTTATTACCTATATTACCACTTGCTTGCATTGTTTGGGGTTGGGTGGCACAAAGTGACACATTTTGGGGTTGGAATTGATTGTTTTAAAGTTATTATTAACAGGACAACTTGTAGACTGGTAATCAGGAGTGGCTTATCAGCAGCTTTTCAAGATCTGACATTCCGCACGGAATGCCTGCCCACTGGAGGAAACGGCGAGCTCTGTGAATGCTTTCACAGTTGAATTCCACACACATGAATTATGACAAGCGAGGCTGACTACACTGTGGTTTGTTGTGTCTGGTCTGGTTCCTACTTTTAAAGTTGCAGTTGCATTTGGTCATTTGAAGCTTATTTTCACAGTCTGGCCAAGCCAGCAGGGTCCCGGGGCTCTGCAGGGGACATAAACCCGCCTGCCTTTAACTTGGAGTGCTCAGAAGATAAGCATTTCAAGACTTCAGTGCCTCCTACAAAAGGACTTAGAGGCTTACTTAACATACACTATTTGACTTAATTTAGATACCTAATGGAAGGAAAAGCCTTTTATTATCACTGAAGGAAAGAGCTGCCAAACATTGAGGTGCTCAATTGACAGGGTATGGTATAAGGGATGTGCAGAGAGCAAATATGTTTCACTACATTATATAACGGGGGTGGTGAGCAATTGCTGTTTCTTTAGAATTATCACATGTGTCTCAGACACGGGCACTGTATAAATTATATGTAATGGTTCAAGAAACTTCCATTTTTAACAATTTGTTTTAATGAGGTATGTAGTGATCTCTTTGAAACAACCTTGAAATTGATTTGTATTTATTTCTTGAGCCCAGATTGGGTGGTCCACGCCAGGAATGAACATTTTCCATCCTGTCTTTTTTTTTTTTCCTTTCTATTTTTCTTTTTGGTACCAGTCTTGGGGCTTGAACTTGGGGCCTGGACACTGTTCCTGAGCATTTTTTGCTCAAGGTTTCAGCCACAGCTCTACTTCTGGCTTTTTTTTTTTTCTTGGGAGGGGGTGGGGCATAATTTATTGGAGAGAATAGTCTCCAGGATTTACCTGCCTGTGCTAACGTTGAACCACAATCGTCATATCTCACCCATCTGAGTAGGTAGGATTCCTCCCCTACCTCCTTCTCTTCCTCCTCCTCTTCCTGCTCCTCCTCTGGCCTTTTGCCTAGCTAGGCTTAGACCACAATCCTCCTACCTCTGCTACCTCCTTACACATCCAGCTGGGATCACAGGGTTGTACCACCATGCCCAGCCTCAGAGATGTCTTTAAGTAGTGAGTCAGATAAAAAGAGATCATTAGCCTAGACTTTGACCCATCATGATTGGTGTCTTTATGAGATGGGCCTAGGACACAGATATCCACAGGGAAGATCCTGTAGGTGACGACACAGGGAAAAGCCAAGGAGACAGGCTTCAGAAGAGGCCAGACCTGCTTATAGCTTTATCTTAGACTTGGAGATAATGAGTTTCTGTTATTTCAGCCACCTGAGTTTTTAACAGGAGCCCATCAGAGTGTACATGGGCCCGTGTTGTATAGAAAGGGGTATTCCATATTACGTTATGATGTTCGAATATGGAAAATGATAGCAAGAAGATCTGGAAAGGCAAAATCCACGTGGGGGACAAGGCATCCATATTCATGGATGTCAAGGTAGTCATCATGGTGACATTGGTGATAAAGTCCTGATGCCTGTATGCCAGACATCGGTGTCATCATCCACACGGGAGTGAGGAAACTGAGCAGGCAGGGTCAGCCGCAACACGACAGTGGATCACACCGGCCCTGGGTAGGAGGTGGGATTCAAAGCCAGGCACCCAGCTACAACCATGTAGGTTGCTAAGGCGACCCTGGGAACTATGGCCCAAGGGGGCTGGGATGTGAGTTCTGCCATGAGTCCTGGTAAATACATTGGGGCACATTATCTCGGGTTCACGTTCTGATCCTGTGTCCAGAGAGAAGCTCCAAGGCTGAGGTGTGGCAAGTAATAAGAAGAGGAGGGGGAAGAATCACTAGTGCCACAGAGCACTTAGTGTGAGTGAGCCCTGATCTATGCAACCTGCTGGCGTCATCTACACAGTATCCCCAAGCTCCTGTCCCGAGCTTCCACAGATGCTGCCTTAACTATGCAAGGCAATCTTTCTCCAGCTAGGACCCTCTCCCCCAGGCAGTACTGCCTTTCCCCAAAGCCAGCCCCCAGTTCCTGTATCTGCCACAGGGAGGGGAGATTTCTCCTGTATTACAAAAGTAATTTTGGTAAGTGTGAAGATTTTATAAAGGAAAACAGAGCAAATGTGTGTGTGTGTGTGTGTTTTAATCATAGTTTTACTCCTGAGAAAGAATGAGTGAGCTAGACACTGGTGGCTCATGCCTATAATTCTAGCTACTCAGGAGGTTGAGATCTGAAGATCTTGGTTTAAAGCCAGCCCAAGAAGGAAAATCTGTGAGACTTAATACTAATGAACCACCCAAAAGCTGAAGTGGAGGTGTGGCTCAAGTGCTGGAGTACCAGCCTTGAGCAGAAAAAGCTAAGGGGTCAATCCCCAAGCCCAGAGTTCATGCCCTAGTACAGGCAAGGAAAACAAAGAAAAAGAAAGAGAAAAGAAAGAAAGAAAGAGTAACTGATAGTTTTTATCTATCTACCTTGCTAGCCTTTTTTTCCCTCACAGGACAATATACTGAATAGAGCTATATAAAGTATTTTCATGAGAAACAGCTTTAGTTAGAAGAGAGCCCAGGCTTTAGAAGAAGTCTTGCATTTCTGTCCTGATTTCCTCCCACTACTTACATGACTTTGGATGAGTTATTTCCCTCTGTTACCATCTTCTGATTTTAAAATGGGGACAATAAAATTGTCTTCATTGGGTTTTGCAGTAGCCCAGTACATAGGAAGTTCTCATTTGTAGCAGTTGGCACAAAGTAAACACTCAAACCATAATTTTAAAAAAGAATCAACTTTTTGCAACATGTTACTTAGCAACATATTGAACAAACATTTGATGAGCAAGTATGCCTTGGAGATCATGCATTCTTCTATGTCCTTATTGATTTTTGTAATGCTTTAATGGTTACATGGTATTTCATTCTTGGCATTTAATTTATAGGGGAGCATTTTTCTCAGTTTGATATATGACAGATAATGCTGTGATGTGTTTCTTTATTCTTTACAACTTTGGCTATTTTCCCCCCTTGGTGAGCACTATTTCATTAGGATCTTTTCTAAAGACTTGAACAGGCATACATGTTTTTCTATCCACTGAAGCTGTGTTCAGTTTCCTTCCAGAAAAGTTCCTGTTTCTATTTGGGAAACTTTCTCCGAATTTACAGTTGATAGACACAAAAGAAAACTGAAGTATACTGAACACTCTGTGTGTGGGTCACTGACCTAAATCTGGTCTTGTGGAGAGTAGACAGTAAGTCTAGTAAGTCTAAGTCCAGTAAGTCTAAGATGAGACAAGAAGAAGAGCTGGGGACATGGAACTGGACAGCCCTCAGGTGTGTTGCTGGTTCTGTGACCAGGCATTGTCACATGAGCTGTCATGAGCACCATTTGTCAAATGTACCGTTTTCATGCTCTTATGGCACATTGGAAATGGAGTCTAGGTGTAAGAGACAGATAGAGACTTAAGTCACAGGAGAACGTGGTGACTGCCTGACATGGGGGAAGGGTAGAGGGGAATCCCTGAGAGAATTTCCAGCTTGGTAGCAAAGAAGGCTGAGGGCTTTGGCTGCTGGGCAGGTAAGGAAGAGCAGCCAGGGTAGGGAGGGTGTAAGGCTATTGATGGAGCATTTGGCCCTGGAGTTTGGACATAAAAATAACATCACCTACCACATGTCTGCTTCTACCTCATCTTCGCTCTGTGCTGTGGGAACTGTCCTGACCTCCATTGTGCAGGAAGATTGAGGTCCAAAGAACTGGAGTGTTATGGCCCCCTGTGTGGTGCAGTCAGGTGATCTCTGCTCTGTCCTGAAGCTGACCTGAAGTTGAGCTCCGTGGAGTTTACCACCTGTGGTCGACTTCCTGGAAGCAATTACTCCCTCCTTTTGAACTTGGAACGGTTGTTGTTGGTAGAATTCACCTGGCAATTAATCATGCGGTCCCCAGGACACAGCTCTCGCTGTGGTCCTGAAAACTTACTTAACTGGTGCATTGTTATTTCACTTCTCCTGCTGAGAAGTAGACTGAGGCTGGTGCCCCTCCCTCTACACGCGTGCTACTAGTGGCTCTGTAAAAGCTCCACTTCCCTTCATTTGAAAAGCTTCTGTGTGGAAACCATAATTCTCCAGTGTGCATTTGTGTGTATGTGTGTGTGTGTGTGTGTGTGTGTGTGTGTGTGTGTGTGTGTGTGTGTGATGCATGCGTGTGTGCATGCCAGGGCCCCCATGCTAGGCAAGTACTCTAGCACTGCATCGCATCCCTGCTCTGTGCTGCAGGCTTTGGACAGGTGACTTCCTGGGGCCGAAGGCAGGGGAGAAGAAAGGCCAGTGTGCATAGGTCAGGAGGGAGAAGGGCAGCATGTGGAGGGACAGGAAATATCACCTTGCACCATGTGATAGGAGACTGGGCAGATATCTCCTTCTCACCTCTCCTGGGCCTGCTCTCAGCTGGGCCTGTCCCATAGCGCCTCCCAGGTAGCCCTATATAGGACTGATTTGGATCCTTGCTTCCCTGCTTCCCAGGATTTGCCTGGCTTACAGCAGGAAGCCAGGGATTTAGTCTGTGGGAGGCAGCGTGGAACTCCTGGTAGAATTATAGCCCTGACGTTCCCACTTGCGCTTGATCTTGGGAGCCTTTCCAAATGTCTTCACATTTCCGGCAGAGCTGTTGGAAGAGGGGGCACACAGTGCTATTCAGTACTAAAGGGGAAGACTTAGGTTTCAGGTAGTCTGTGGCTTGCTTCCCCAGCCTCAGTTTCCCTATGTGTAAGACAATGGTGTTTGCTAGTGCCACAGTTGTAGGAGGTAGTTGGAGGAAGGCAGTATAGAGAGAACCCAGTGTGCAGTGTAGTAAAGAAAGTTTCCTGTGTGTTATCTTATCTAATTGCTGGAAAACATCTCAGTCTCTCTTCTTTGCTGGACATCCCAGGGAAAGCAGTGTCCCTTATCTTTCTATTTACAATAAACAGTTCACTGCTTTGTGTCTCTTGACAGTTTTCCTTGGTGATACTGTCTTAGCACGTCTTCTGGCCTGTTTGATACACTTCCAAACCACACCATTCCTACCCACAATGCAACGCTTCCTCCTCACAAGCACATGGGGCCATCAGACTATGGGCCCTTGTGGCCTAGATTTTTTTCTTCTTCTTTTTCTTATCTACTTACTGTCTTCATTTTTTGCAAGTTTGTAAGAATTGTCTGGAAGTTCCTCCTTCAATCATGTCATTAGTCATGTACTTTTCCAGTTTTTAAAAGACTGAGGAAAAATTGCTTTGAGGGTGTGGGCCAGAAAATGGCTGGCTGGGAAACCCTTTCCCACTGAGTCACCTGTCTGCTCAGACAGCTCAGTGCTGAAGCAGTCTTGATGACTCGTGTGGCATCGGTTGAAAATTTCCTTTCTGTCTCTTTTAAGTTGTGGGAACTTAAGATTTCGTGGGGGGTCATTTCAACCACCCCAACTATTTTATTGATGCTTGTAGCCTGGAATTCTTGGTTAACCTCCGAAATGATGCTTTCCATTTGTGGCAGAAAGTGGGTGACATGCTGTTGTTCAGGAAGATGAACAATTCAATGCTGACCTTTTTAAGAGCCTTGGAGATGCTTACTGACTAAAATGGTATCAAACAGTAGTTGCAAAGCTGGGGGAAAAGTGTCTCTTGCTACTAATTTCTCTTGTGTACCCATGTGACTGGTTCTTCTTATCCTTCTGCTAAAACTACCTGGGAACTTACTCATTATGGTTCTTGTCCTTGATAAGTGAGACAATTTAAATGTTTGGAAAGGTGACCGCCTTTCTGACCACCATCCAGAATATCTCTGAGGCTTGTTACAACTATAGGAATGAGTCTGTTCATCTGCCTGTATTCTCCTGTCTGTACGTTGTATACCTGGAATTGTTGCTTTGCCTACACCTGAAATACTGCTCGGTGGTAGTATGGTATGACATTTTGGCAATGACATTCGGTAATTTGGTTTGATGATTTTTGTTTTAAAAGTCATCTTTAGGTAGTTGTCCAAAGGAGTTGCCATTTAACAAAACAGTCTATGAAAACAGTATATCTTGGTTGTTTTCATCCCTTTCAACATTCTCACCCATCCCTTTCCTAGCTACCCCTTCCCTCGACTTAATTTTGTAGGATATACATTCGATTCTTGTCTGCATTGCCCTACTCCTACCCCTACCATGAATTTAAGATTATTAGGGAATCGGATATCATTTGCTTTAACAAAGAATCTGTTCTCTATTTTTGTTCTTTCAATTGGTTTATGATTAAACTCAAAGCCCTGTGGTATAAAATAGGTTTGGTTTCCAGTTGGAATACTGGTACCCAGTATTATACAAGAGAGATGTGTCTCTACTACACAGAATGGTTCTTCTGATGGTTCTCTGAAACCCTCACTCAAGAATCATTCATTTTTCTTACTGATACTTCATTTTTTCATGCCTTTCTCTTAATTCTTTGTCCTGTTTCTCTCTTTCCATTTGGGAAAGGATTTTAATTTTCACATCCAAAGACACCAGCCTTTTCCTAATTGCAAAGCAGACAGAAATCATCACACAAAACAAGTCCCAAAAGAACTGCAATTAATACTGTGTCCTACTTTGTTTCTTTGTGCTTTGAAATATTTTTTTAAAATTTATTTCCCTTTCAGTATCAGCTGTACCTATGCTGGTTATATAACCCTTTCACAGCGCACATAGACCCTGTGACTTCACAAGACAGCCTTCGATGCCTTTGTGACTGACTTACACAGAATGTTCTTATTGGGGAAACTGAGGCTGGTGTGTGATGCTTCTACTTTCTGAGAGCCCATTTGATGTTTACTCGTTACTGTCATCCTATTAATGTAATTCCTGATCTTACCCAATAGAGAGAGAGAGAGTCCTATTGGAACTGCACCATGATTCAAGCCTCTGAATAAAGGCCTAGCCTAGCCTCTCACCTCCCTTGTGTGAAATGAAATAATATAATTGTTTACCACCTAGACTTGTTTACCACAGGCTGTGGAAAATATGTTTTGAATTTAAAAAGTGTGAAAAATAAGTGTGCTAGCTATCAAAAGAAGCATTCCCCTCCAATAAACATGTTTAGAGAGACTCAAAACAAAATACTCAATCATGATAAGCTTAGCCAATCAGAAGAGAGTAAACATGTTTACCACAAAAACCTTATAAAGAACGCAGATGGCAGCCAGCTCTGTGCTCACTTGCCTGTTCTTCCAGGCAGCTGCCTAGCCTCCCCTGCCCCTCAGGGACAGGGACACCATTACCCTTTTCAACCCCGCTCACCATGGGAACCATGGGAAACCATGAGTGCGAGGTACTTGTGAACTGGAGTCTGGAGTTCCCATGATTCCTCTTTTTCCCTGTGGTGCTGTGGATCCAACCTAGGGTCTTCTGTATACGAGGCCAGTGTTGTTTGATCATCAAGATACACTTGCAGAACCTTTTGTTTTGTCTTTTATGTGTTACTATTGTTAGGCTGGTCTCGAACTTGAGATTCTCATCCTCAACCTCCCGAGATCTGAAATTTTTGGTGTACACCACCATATCTAGCTCCCTCGAGATTCTTCTTCCTTTCCTTTTATTTATTTATTTGTCTTGAAAGTGCTGAGATTGAACTCAGGGTCTGAAACTTGCAGTGCAGGTGCCCTGCCACTGAGCCATTCCTCCAGCCTTGGTTTCTGCTGGTTATTTTTAGGAGAAGGTCACTTTTTCTATCTTGGCCTGCATCTGGATCATGATCCGCCTGTTACAGGCATGCCGCTGGAATGACCAGGCAACGCCACCACCCTCAGCTTCCCTCCACTGAGATAGAGTCTGTGAATTGTTCTGCCTGAGCTGGCTTGGAATCACAATCCTCCTAATTTCAGCCTCCCACATAGCTTGGATGACAGATAAATGCCACTGCTTCCAACTTTGGATTGAGAGGAGTCTTAGGAACTTTTTCTGCCTTGCCAGGCCTTCAACTGCAATCCTTCCAGTCTTAGCCTCCTAAGTAGCTAGGATTACAGGTATAAGACACCAGCAGCTGGACCTCTTGTGACTCTTTTTTTGGTGCTAGTCCTGGGGCTTGATCTTAGGACCTGGGTGCTGTATCAACATTTGTGCTTAAGGCCCATACTGGAGCACTTGAGCCACAGCTCTACTTCTGGCATTTTTGGTAGTCAATTACAGCCTCTCACAGTTTTTCTTGCCTGGGTTGACCTTGAACCACAATCCTAGCTTCTCAACCTACTGAGTGGCTAGGATTGCAGGCAAGAATCAGTGGCATCCAGCCCTTCATGACTCTTAAAGAACTACTTGTCATAGACTGATTGCCATCTAAGCAACCAGGCTAGTTCCAGAAAAATCACCCACAATGACCTCTATCCCTGGTGCTGTCCTATCATTGTCTAGGACTTTGATGTGAACATGCCCAGCCCTTGCTTCATTCACCTCACTCTTGTGAGGGGACTGAATGGTTCAAACAACAGATTCAGAGCAAAGACAAGGATGTCCTGAGTGATGCAGGGATTTTTCAAGGTATGGGTGCACAGTGTGATCTTAGAGTCACCCCAAGTGATAATGGTGTGCTCAGTATATCTTGGAGAAATTGACCTTGGTAGCTCCATGGGTGGATCTGAGTCAGCAAAGGGGCTTCAGGGCTCAAGGTCTTAAGCATGGAGTGAGTCTATGAAATGGCAGGACCCTACTTTGGCTCTCCTGAAGATGTAGAGGGAGTAACAGAGTAGCAGGATTTTCACTCGTGTGTTAAGCACATTTTTTTTGTCACCGTGAGAAATACCTGAGAGAAACAGTTAATGAAGAAAAGAGTTGATTCTTTTCTTTTCTTTTTCTTTCTTTCTTTCTTTCTTTTCTTTTCTTTTTTTTTGGTTCTTGTTTTTGTTTTCTTGACTCAGTTAAAGTCCATGGTTGGCTGGTTCCACTTCTGTTTGCCTGTGGCACAGATGAACATTTCAGTCAGGTGTATGTGGTACATAGCCAACCAGCTTACCTCATGGTGGACAGGAAGGAGAGAAAGCAAAGTGGGGAAAGAGAAGGGAAAGGGTAGGAGAGAAGAGAGATTTTCCCAGGACATGCCTTCAGTTACATTTCCTCTTCCTAGGCCTTATGAATCCTTTTAAGAGATTAATGCATTGACTAGATCAGAGTCCTCAGGATTGAAGCATTTAGGGAAAAACCCATCACCTGAGAACCAAACCTCCAGTAGGGCATGAGCCTGTAGGGGATGTTTCATAAGCAAATCATGACAACTAAGGAATTCCTTTCTGTTGGTGGATAGACCTTACGACACTTTTCAAGTACAAAGGAACTAGTTGGGTCACAGCCAGTGATGAGCAGAGCTAGAACAGAACGTAGGCAATTCGTTCTGCAGCCCATACTCTTATATTTTTGTACTGTACTGTTTTTCCTGTGCCTAAGAAGCTTTTAGGCAAAGGGAGTAAAGATCAAATGCGTATTCACTCATCTGAGAAATTGTATACACATGCTTAGGAGTGCCTCATTCCTGTCAGGCCTACTATAAGCCTTGAGCGTGCTAGTGAACGGACTGTCTTCTGGGCCTAGTAGAATTGAGCCTCCTAAAGATAGACAGATATTGTGGAGGAGACACTAAAATTCTCAAGTGTGTGCAGTTGAGTGTCCTTGACATTTAGAGGTGAAAGCTGTGTGGTGGGGTGGGAGCCACAGTCCCTTTACACATGGTGATGGCAAGGAGGCCTAGGAAGGACAGGATGTGAAGGAGGGCAATGCTGTTTTCCTTGCAGGTAGGTGATAGGCAAGGTGCTCTGTGGGCAGAGTGGTAAGCTGGCTGTTGGGAAGGAATTGAAGAGGCCAGCCTTTTCCTTTTATGTACCTGGATTCCAGGAGGTGTTGGAACAAAGGACTTCTGAAAAGGAGGCAAGGAACATAGATAGGTAAGGAAACAGGCAAGACTCAGATACATCCGGAGATTGGTCATGGAGGGTGGAGGGCCCAGGCAAAGGATGAATGGCGTTTCCTCCCCTGAGAGGAGGGATCTGGGGTGTTGGGCAGTACAGGGGGTGGTCTGGCTCATCTCTGATGAGGAAGCATGAGAACAAAGGGCAGAGGTTGTTAGGCTGGGGCTCAGGTAAGTGGATTGGAACAGATGGAGTTGATAAAAACCAGTCTTCAGGCTTTAAAGGGAGTCTTCTGAAGACACATAGGGAGAGAAACAGAGACAGGTGGAGGATAGAGGAGGGGGAGAGGAGAGAGGGGTGAAGGGGAGAGAAAGGGGGAGGGGAGAGAGAGAGAGGGCAGGGGAGACTAGGAAAACAATTACATAGAAACCATATTTCTCATGCGTTCTAATTAATATAGTGGTCTACATTAAACAAAACAAAAAAACTTGTTTTTGAGCATGCATGCCAATACGTCTTCTGGTGAGTTGCAAGAAATCTTCCTAGTGAGCTGAGTCCTAAACCACAAGTCCCAGTGGAGTGATCCTTTTTGATCAATTTGGTGATTATTTTTACTAGGACTGTAGCACTTGGTCTCCTCAGACAGATAACTTATTGAGAGTACATTGGAGTTATTGTTATTATCTTTAAAATAGTGGTATTATTTGTTCTTCTGCTTCAGGCTTTATTAATTGAGGCAGATTGGCATGAGGCATACCTTGTGCTTTTTGCACTGGGTTCAGCCTTGTCAGAAAGTTATTCACAGGAGTCGGTGATGGAGTCTGCTCCACCCACTGCTGTTCCCTTTCTATTTTGGTGCCATTTGCAACAAAGGAGACTAAGTTAGTAAATTAGAGCGATTGAATCTCTCACAAACATGCTCCTTTCTTATCAGCTGTGTAATCCACTAGATGAAGTAGGCCCCCTTGGCCTTTGGGATGTGGGACCTAGGTGAATACCGGGAGATGACCTTACGTAACTGTAGAGTTCCTGATCTTCTGACTGATCTGATTTACCTGTGTCAAAAAAAGAAAAGAAAAGAAATGTCTATCTGTGTCTAGGTCCATACATATGTATACATCTGTACTTTTTTGGGGGTTATGGGGGAGTGCTGGCCCTGGAGCTTGAACTCAGGGCCTGAATACTCTAACTGAATTTTAGTGCTCAAGGCTAGTGCTCTACTTACTTTGAGCCACTCCTGGCTTTTGGTGGTTAATTGGAGATAAGAATCTCATGACTTCCTGCCCAGGCTGTCCTCCTCAGATCTTAGCACCAGGCATGTGCGTTATTTTAACCCAGACGCTGAGGGCTAGCACCTCTAATACTCACTACTCAGGAGGCTGAGATCTGAGGATCATGGTTCAAACCCAGCCAGGCAGATTCCTCTCTCCAGTTAACCACACAGAAACCAGAAGTGGTGCTGTGGCTCGAGTGGTAGAGCTCTAGTCTTGAACACAAAGAGGTCTGGGCACAGTCCCTGAATTCAAGCATCACAATTGACCAAAAAAATAAAAAAGATTTTGTTTGTGTGTAAATTTACAGATTTTACATTCTCATGCAGCTCATTGGACAGCATGTTGTTTTGGACTTTCCTCTCAAGGATACTGGGAGGAGTTGTGGCCAGTTAGAACTTATTACCCTGCAGTATGTCAGCAGAAGGGGAAGTAGTCAGGGGAATGAATACCCTGTTTTCCATAGTCTCCTGAGATGACAGTGGTCACTGGTTGAACCCAACTAGTAGCCGAAGGAACCAGAATATGGTGGGGTGGGGTGGGCAGAGCATCTGGAGAAGCAAATGGAAAACCCTGGCATGTGCTGTGTTCTGGGAAGGCGTTTGTGCATCTCCTGCAGGAGAAGTCATGGAGGAAAACATGTTCCCAGACCTTCTTGGCTGGAAAACAAACACATAGCTTTAGACCAGTAGTTGTCACAGTGGTTATCACAATTGCCTGGAAACCTGTTAGAAATGTGCAGACCTTCTCTTGGAGCTGCTGAGTATGGAAATCAAGGGAGGATCCCAACCATCTTTGTGTTCTAAACTCTCCTTGAGACCAGTGCTTGATGAAGATGTTAGCATACCACAGTTGGATGCCTTTGTCTGGCTGTAGCTGGAGCAAAAGGCATCTCCACTGGTAGCATCCTTGAAAGTGCCCCTTGATATCAATCCACTGCTTGAAATTCTGTAGACCTCCAAGGCTCCCTTTTCAGAATAGGTTTTCTTCAGCCGAGATGGAATCATGGATTCCTGGGGGTGGGGTGGGAGGAGTGTCAGGACCCTATGCAGTTCATGTCTTTAATTTCCCTTTTCTCCCCTCAGCCATGCAGGGAAGTTCCAATATACAGGCAGGCTGGGGGTGGAGGGGTGTTTTGAAAAATAGATGCAAACACTGCCTGAGCTGTTGTTGTTTCCCAGTGCTTGGCAGTGTTTGGTAAACAACTTGATTGCTAGGTCCTGGCCTCAGGGAACCACAGCTGCTCTTTCCAGCTCCCTGCAGACTTTTGTACCAAGCAGAGATTGCTTCAGGGAAAAATAAACAGGGGAGAACAAAACAAGAAAACATCACTGTTGTTTTGTTGCTGACTCTACCTGTTTTCCCTGGAGTCGTTTTGTAACCACAGGCCCTGGGCTTTTGGTTCTTTTTGTTTAAAACAAAACAAAAAACAAAAAAAACAAAGCAGGCTACTGTGTTATTCTCGGCTTCTTTTCCTGTGGCTAGATGGTGGTATTTGGAGTAGCCATAAGAGTTTGGAAAGCTCTGGAAAGGACTAAGTGACCACTGCCAGAGTGTATGCATTTTTAAAATATGTAAATTGCAAAGGGAGAAAGCTTCATTCTTTCTAATGACCCCCTGGATGGTAATCTGGCTTTTCAAATCTCTAGGAAAACAGATTGGATATGGCACAATTAATGTTTCAGCACTTGGAGGCTTTTCTCGAAAATATTTTAATGGGCTTTTAATTTATTGCAGCTCTTGATTAGCAGGTTCGAGGCAGGGTTACTGCTGCCTTCCTGGCCAGGGCACTCTTGGGGCTGCAGGGAAGTGGAACACAACAAAGGCTGCCTAGAGCTCTGAGAGGTCAGAGCCCCTGTGACTCCCGGAGGACAAGGTACTGGCCCTCAGATCCTTGGCATGCCTGCTCACATGCAGATCTCTGGGAAGCCTGGTTTCTTTCTGGGCTGTGGAAGGTGGAATCTGCATTTCTAGCCTGGCCTGCTTTTGATCCACATGGCTTCAATACATGTAAGGCAAACTTGGGTAGGAAGCCCATATGGTATTGCCAGCTTTTATATGTTTGAGACCTGTACATGGTTTGGTTAATGCATTTATTCGTTTACTTACACATTAACTCTATCATTTTGGCTCTCCTTCCTTTTTTTTTTTAACCG
The DNA here is from genome assembly GCF_000151885.1 of Dipodomys ordii. Taxonomy (NCBI): domain Eukaryota; kingdom Metazoa; phylum Chordata; class Mammalia; order Rodentia; family Heteromyidae; genus Dipodomys; species Dipodomys ordii. The sequence continues at coordinate 12,791,489 of NW_012267228.1, forward strand.
GAGAACTTTTCTTCTGGAATCATTTTCTTGGTCCTGAAATAAATCTTTCATAATGTCTTCCATAACAGAGAGGTGATAAACTTCTTTTTGTCTCAACAGCTCTTATTTCACATACATTTTTGAAAGATAGTTTGTCTGGGTATACAATTCTAGGTAGACAGCTTTTGCCTGTGGGCTGTGTTCTGGATAATTTATTTGGATATCTGTCTTCCTTTACCACAGTTGCTGTATTTTTCATTTCTAGAGCTCGGAGCAGTTAAGTATTTTAGTTAGAGAGTGGCATGAAGAAAGAATCCAGGCTTACCTTGTCTATGGGGTTCTTAACAAAACACATAGGAAAATAAAACATGCTCCACAAACATACTGGGGGGTTGGTCCTTTATTTTTGGATATGTCTGGACACTACTATATTGCAAGTCAAGTGAGACAGCACTAGGGAGAAAGGTCCCAGAGCATTGCATGATCAGTTTATCTGTCAGCTAGCCCTTGCTCCAGTTCCTTACGCAAAGGACCTCTCCCAGGCCGCCTTCTTGCTGGCTGTGTCCTGCTGGCATTTTGCTTACTTACTGCTCTAGCCTTTTAATAGCTTTTGAGACATTGTGGAGTAACTTTTTCTTCCCATCCAGTCTTCCAACTCCTTCCAAAACTTGCTCGCGAGAATTCTTCTAGAATTACGTGCCCAGAAGATATCTGCTGAGTCTTTCTTGTTTTATGTTTTCCTCTGTTCACTTGTATCTCTTCTTAAGTGTGTCCGACTTGATCTAGAAACAAAGAACTGTAGCCAGGGGAAACCTCAGCAATCATTTGTGTCAGGAGTTGTGAAGTTCTGTTGTGGTGGTTTGTTTCTCTCTGCTTTTTTTGTTTTTGTTTTTTTTAATGGAAACTTAAAAATTTAGCTACTGTCGTTGACAAATTCTGGACTTTCACTAAAGTGAAATCTAGCTTTTTGCCTTTGTGGAGCCTGGAAGCTGGAATCCCTGGGCGGGGAGGTTGGGGGGCAGCTGTGTCAGCATTTGTCCAGTATAGTTTTGTGTTCTTCCCTGAGAAAGGAGACATTTTCTAGCTTACCACCTTCCTCATCTATTTCTGCCGCCTTGTACCTAACCTTCTTCCCCACTGCCATCTTTCCCTGCAGGAGAAAGGCTTGTATTTAGAAAGGTTAAGTGTCTTCTACACAGTCTCACAGCCAAAACTCACTTGAGCAAGGATGAGTCAGCAAGGGTGGATGCAGCACAAGATCGGCCCTTAGAATGTTTGCATTAGTGTAGTGGCTGGAAAGACTGGGATTTCTAACAAGAGCAACTTTTAGAGACTCAAGCCACTAAAACTCTCTCAGTCTTAGTGTTCTTATCTGAACATTATGTTTGCAATAATAGAATCTACTGGGAACTCGTATGGGTGAACTAACTGTTGAAAATCCCCGAAATAGCATCTTGGGCAGTTTCAGTAAACGGCAATTGCACATTTAGAGGTTGTTGATAATTTAATTGGTTTTTGATTCATTGGTTGAAATGAATCCTTCAAAAGATTGTAGTAGGAGAGAGCCTGCTATGAGCCAATCCTTATCCTGAAATTTGGCGGGCACATGGTAAACAAAGCAGAGTTTCTTTATCTCATGGGGCCGTTGTCTAGTGGGGAAGATATAAGTAAATGTGGGAGAAGTTCCAGAGCTCCTAGGGACGCAGTAAGTGGGGACTAAGGTTAAGTAGGTGGGCAGGCAGTACAGAACTTTACCAGTGGCTTCTGTCCCTAGGATCCCAGAGCCCATTGAAGTAGATCAACCCTGAGGCAGGAAATGTTTAAACAAGAGCATCTGCTAGCTTCACACTGGTCACAGTGAAGGATTGGGTCTGTGGTATGCAGCCATATTGAGGAAGGAGACAATGATCAAATTTTGTAGTGGAATGAAGTGTGAATTTTAAGAATTTAAGTGTGAATTTTTAAGAATTAAGTGTGAATTTAAGAACGGAGGAGCACTGCAGCCTGTTTCTTTTTGTTATATGTCATAGACTTCATCTTGGAAATGCATCTTGGGTCTCAAGACTGTATGAGAGTTGAAGAATGGGGTTTGCCATTTGGACTCAAAATATACCTCCTGTTAGGCAGAAATAGCCTCCCCTGGTAGTTTGCTAGAAATACAGAATCTCAGGCCCACCCCAGAATCAGTCTCTGGAAGAATGGCCCCAGGATCTGTAATCTGAAAAGCTCAAGTGTTGCTTCTACACACTGAAGTTTAAGAAACACTGATCTAGAATGCACTTGGGAAGATTTCCAGAGGAGTTGGAGCTGTACTCCCTGGAGAGGAATGGAAGCTTTGTGGGGGCATCCAAGGGGTGACATCAGCCACTAAATAACAGCTCACCAGCACTGGGCATAGTGTGCCATGGTGAGAGTTATCCTAAGTACTTGGAAAACCACCCACAGCTCATCCTTGGTATTGATGAATGGCAGTTCTGCCTAAAACAAATGCATGGTCTTTTAATCAGGCAACTTAAAGGAGAAGCTTATAGATAGTTAGTTGAGGTCATTTAGAATAAGTATGCTTTATAAGGCAAAGGAGCATGGGCATCGGTGGGACTTTGTGAGCTCTGGTTAATGCCTGACCTTACAGGTAAAGTGATTAGAACCTTGAGATGCTAACTGGCTCTCCTTTGGCCACACTCCTAAATGGTAACAATACTGAGTACAAAATTCAGACTTCGTAACTTCAAACCCTGGTGTCACTCCAGTGTGTTCTTCTTCTATGGACTATCTGCATGGATACATATGGTCCTTCTAGAATTCATAACCATTTTTAGAATGCAGTAGAATAATTTTGGAGAAAAATCACAGTCTTCCTAATTTTATTATTGCTACTATTAAAATGATCTTAATGGATAGATACATAGATGATTAAATACATGAAGAAATGATTTTAAGACATGAGTACTTACCATACCTGTTTCAGCCTCTAAAAGAGATAGTTGCTTTATAAGAAAGGGTGTGTTTATCTGTGTAAGATTTAACACAGCTCCTTATCTGAGCTCTTTGTAATAAGTCATGTTACATTAGAAATACTAAAAGATTTTTAAGTCTTTAGTACAAATAACACCCTTTCAGCAACTGTATAGAAGTCATTTGTAAGGGCTAGGGATGTAGCTCAGTGGTAGAGTACTTGTTTAGCATGCATACAGCCCTGAGTTCAAGCCTGAACACCACTAAATGAGTAAATAAAATTTAAAAAAGTAAATTAATGCCAAATATTTATTTATTTATTTTTAAAAGAAGTCATTGGTAAGTGTATCTGAAAAGACTTATTTCCGGTGCTTTCTTGACAGCAGCCGGTGGGTGTACTGACACCCCCTTGTTGGAACGGTGTTTCCCCCACCTTTTGAGTCTATGTCTGTCTTGCTGTTTTCAAGTTTAAGGAAGTGGTGGTTTATATCTTAGTTATGTGTAAAAAATATTTTTGTGTGTTACAGTGGCCCAGAAGCTTCTGCTGACAATTCCAGTTTCCAAACAAGACATTTTGGCAATGGTGAGGGCTTCGATCCCTTCTCTGATTTGTTGTCAGCCATGAACGGATGGATGTGATGTCTGCTAGCCTAAAGGGTGAGTGAAAGTGGGTGATTATTCACCTGAAATCCCAAGACAAACAGTCCATCAGGGCCATTGCCCACTGTGGATGTGAGATTCTCACTTTGGAAGGAGGGGGGACACAGTCGGCTGTTGTTTTTATGGTATAACCTTTTCAGATAATTCCTGTAGTGATCTGAGGGTTTATGAAGGGACACCGGAAAAGTTGTTTTTTAAAAGAAGTTTTATTCACATACTGATAGACTGTCTACATTATGGACCACATGTCAGAAACGAGTAAGTTCTCTTTTGGTCTTCTCACAACTTGAGAATGTGAGCCACATTGAAGTAGGCCATACTTACTTCATCTTGAATCCTAGGGGAAACGTCAGTCAGATGCCCAGAGTGTCCCATCCCACACCTTCCACAGGATGGGGCTCTTGAGAAAGTGACAGGGTTGGAAACTTGGGACTTCACAGATTTTATGAAAGTCTGCTGGGTATTTTTTTCTATCACAGTTTATGTCATCAGATTATTCATTGAACTTTTTCAGGGACATATTTTTTTGTTTGTTTGTTTTTTCTTTAAGGACATGATCTTTTCCTGTTCTGTGTATTTTGCCATTTGCTACTGTCCATTTATCATGTTCCTCAGAAATGAAGGACTTCCCTGTGAAACAGCAATTGATAGAGGCCAGATGTTTCGGGTGAAAACTCTGACATCATTCAGTGGTAGCTTTGTCATAGAATGAGATCAGTTTGGGAGGGGGAACCACTTATTTTTAGGTTTTATATTGGATGGTATTTGGTGGTGAGAGTCATGGCATAAACGCATGTGTCTTAGTGGAGTTGGTATTCAAAAACACATTCTGTGCCATGCAGGAAGCTTGGTGAAGCTATAACATCACATAAGAAGAGCCTCTTATTTCCATGACGTGTAGAAAACTACTCTCTCTTCTCCGATTTCCTATATTTAAAAAAAATCATGAAGCTTAGAGAATCCTGTTATGTCAATACTAATGAAGCCCTAGAAGCTGGCTGTATGAAGCTTCTTGGTTTACAAATGGGATTGCTGAAGCTCAAGTATTCTGTGGGATGATCCAGTCCCTGGGTTTAGGCCACATGGACCTATTGTTTGGTCCTCAGTTAGTGCTTCTTACCAGTTTATCTCATTTATAGATATTAAAACATTCAGCTCATTTAGCTCAGTGAACCTCTTTTGACGACATGTCTCTGGAAGACACTATTATGTATGCATTCAGATAATTCGGCTACAGTTTTCAAGATTTTATCACTTCTGGTCATTTTGACAAACCCCTCCCATTTTGATGTACAAAATAACATTAGTTGCTGGACACTGGTGGCTAATGCCTGTAATCCTAGCTACTCAGGAGGCTGAGACTGAGGATCACAGTTCAGAGCCAGCCTGGGCAGGAAAGTCGTGAGACTCTTATCACCAATAAACTACTCAGCAAACTGTAAGTGGCGCTGTGGCTCAAGTGGTAGAGTGCTCACCTTGAGCTGAAGAGCTGAGGGACAGTGCCTAAGCCCAGAGTTCAGGCCTCATGACCAACCAAAAAAAAAAAAAAGAACATTAGGGAAATCACTAACCCCAATACTAGAGACTAGGTGGCCCTCAAAGAGCCTCTTTACTTTCAAATGCACTTCCACATGGGCCATTTTGATGTTGAGCTAGTTGTACTTTTCATTCTCTTCTGTCAGAACTAGATATGGAGATAAAAATCAAGTCTTTTCTTCTTTCATACAGTAGTCTTCATTTTATTGGCAAGAAATAAGGCAAATGATAAGCAATAAAGTGAAGTGTGGGGCCAGGCTGTCTGCATTGAAGAGAAGTGTTGTGAGGTGTATAAGAGTCCTTAGATCACTTTTCTGCGTGGTCTCAGGCATGTACTATGATTCTCTCACCTCTGGGGTTCTTCTGAGGGTTTCCAACACTTTATTTCATTAATAGACTTTCATGGATTGTCTGCAGATCCAGGTAAAAGCCTTATTCTTAACTCATACATGCATGAGAATTCATAGTAATGTTGGCATTCTGAAGGTATTGAAATAACACCCAACCCAGGCTCTGGGTTACATGACATCTCTATCTTCAGTACTGAGAGTCTGACTCAGTCTCATTGTTATAAAATTGATGTATGAAATTGAACAAAACCACATGAATGGGTTGATTGAATTCTAGGTTCATTTTACTCATTAATTTCAGTTGGCTAAGGCCCACTTTTGGAAAAAAAACAGTCTCAGGAACTATAATGAAAATATTTCTTTTGAGAAAACATACGATTAGGCCTAGTTTAATACCATTTTGCTTGTTTTTTTTTCCCTGTAGATAAAGAAGTGCTTTGTATTTTTCAGACTGTCATGAACCTCTTCACTGTTTTTAGTAGGAAGTAGAGGTAATCCAAATACTGTGAAGTAGAGCAGGTATTCTGACTTTTTAGCCTCCCCTGATTTTTTTCTCAAGGTACATCATCTAAAATGTGCCCAGAGGACTCATTCTTCCCCTCTATGATAGTTTACCTAATCTATGTACTGCACGTCTGAGAACTAGTCAGTGCTTTCAGTGTCAAAACTATTCATAACCCTGTGCTTTTTGGAACTGTACAATTTAGTGAGAAATCAAAAGACACACCAATTAATTGTGCTAGCTGATAATTTGGAGTCTTTAGGTTTGAAACTGTCTCTGATTCTGAGTGAAACGTTTCATGGAAAGTGTCCTCATGGTAGGGCAGACCAGAGTTATAAGGGCAGGCAGCTAGAACAACACATCTCCCTTAGACACAGGACAATGAATCTATGAGATAAAAGGTTTGCACAAATAGATCATTACAGTAAAAATTTTAAGGTCAGAAAATGGGTAATGTTCTCGATTTATGTTGGTAATAATCATGCTTGCATACTAAATTAACTTGAAGGCAGAAAAGCGAGAAGAGAGGTCTGAGGGTGTGTTGTGGTTCTCTAATGCCACGATCTACCCAGCAGGCATCAGAGTTGCCTGTTTCTCTGGCCTGATGCTTTTGCTGATGTTTGTACCTACGTGATGCACATCACGAGACTCCAAGAGTGAAGAGTGGTTAAGTCTGCTGCATATTTAATAGGCTGTTAGCCACAGTGTTATTAATAAATGTGATAATAACCGTCTGCATTTGCATAGAGCGTTCCTGAGAAGATTGACTGGGGATGGCAAACTTACCGGCTTGTTTGTCAGGCTCTGCTTTGGTGTTGTAATGGCTCACCAGTGCATTTCTTTTAATGGTGGAACTGGAGTGACAGTGAATGCATCATGTGACATTGTGTCTGATTTGCTCACATTGTTGTCCCTTGATTGCCTACAATTTCTCTTTGGATCTTTCTCATAATCACATTTTTAGCTTTTGACTTACTATGAAGAAGTAGAAGCATGGGAAAATAAAAAAATCATCCTTCTAACTTGACATGTGGTAAGGGGTTACTTTATTTTTGTCAGTCATGGGGCTCGAACTCTGGGCCTGAGCGCTGTCCCTCAGCTCTTCAGCTCAGGGCTAGCACTCTACCACTTGAGCTACAGTGCCACTTCCGGTTTTCTGGTGGTTTTTATTGAAGATAAGAGTTTCACGGACTTTCCTGCCTGGGCTGGCTTTGAACCGTGATCCTCAGATCTCAGCCTCCTAAGTAGCTAGGATTACAGGTGTGAGCCACCAGCGCCTGGCAGGGGCTACTTTTTTCTGGGATTTCTTTGCTTTTTTTAATGAAACTTGAGATGTTGATGTCTATTTTTTGCGGAAGAGCAGAGAGATCATTTTGGCACCAGGACTGTAGCCATGAGAGTCTAAGAGAGGGTGGCTATAAATGGCAGGGACTCTGGGACAGGAATGCTGGTTGACAGACTCCCCTTGAGCTGCAGCCTGCCATTAGGCCAAGCCACTTGGCTGTGTTTGAACTTTCAGTCCCTGAAATTTTGACTCTGAAAAGTAATTTTAACAATTTAATAAACTACATAATATGTTTTATAAGCTGAGGCGAATGATCTTAAGTATTTTGGTCTCTTTCATAACACAATGAACCTAATATTGGTAAAAATACAGATCTTCACTCACACCATAAAGAGAGGCTAGATTTAATAAGCAGTTATGAGCGTTGGCAGCTGCCTATCAGATTGTATAACTTGGGCTCCAGCATGCGGAGATAGTGTCAACTTACATTTTATCTCCCAAGTATTTTCAAGGCGTTTATTTTGCCTCACTCTTCAGTTCCTAACCTCATACAAACAATATCATTGGCTAAATATTTTCCTCATAGCTAATTGGCCTAGGGGGCAATGGTAGAAGCCATTGTCTGGACTGATGGAGGTCAGAAATTAACACGTTTGTGTGGAGATAATAGAGTATATTATTAAAGCAGTCATTCCAGGTAGTGAAAGAGTGCCCATTCTTTCCTGTGTATCCATGAATGATGAGGAAGGAACTTCTAGTCCTGCCTTACATTCTGGTCTCTCACAGTGGAAGCAAACCAGTCCCTAAGTCAAACCAGACTATTAACATTTTTCAGATACAATTGTAAGACAGATGAATGGGTTATTCCACTTGTCAATTAAAAATGAAAGCCCACCAATTGCTATTGTAAGATTAAATTCCAATTAGAAGATTGCATTTAATTCAGAAGCTATAACATTGTTTTAATGAATTCTGTTGTGGGTGACAGTTTAGGTGAGATAAATTTATATGGTGTAGGTAGATGTAAATTTATTGGATGGTGTTAAACATGTTACTTCATATATATTAGCTGTGAAATTTATTTCTTCTCTAGTTATGTCCCCAAGGAGGTAGAGTTAGAGGGAAAAACATATCTTCAAAGAAAGAAGCCCTTCTGTCCTTTCTGCTCTAAACCTACTTTTTCTGAGTTTTATTTTTTTTTAAAAAAACCTGTTAAATTTCTGCATTAGCTGAATTTATGATTCTTAGTGTGTGCTATTTATAAAATGGAATATAGGCTTTATGATATAGGAAATTAGTCTAGGACTGAGACTGTGATCCAACTCTGTAATAAAGGTAATCTGCATTTAGATTGCAGATATTTTCCAAACCTCCCTAAGCCTCTTCTGGGATTATGCACACATTTTTCTAGACATTTCAGTTGACTATACACTTCTCATGTAACAAGCAGGCTTTTTTTTTTCACATGACACCTATACAAACCTCTGCCTAAATCAAGGATAGCAAACATTCTTGACATACAATTTCCTCACTTTCTCTTCCTCTGCCCATTTCTGTGTCCTGACAGACATCATTAATTGATCACAATTGCTCTTCTACTGAGTGTCAATGTGGCCTCAGACTCATTCCCCCTTAATTAGGAAACTTTTTAGGTTCACCATTTATTTGATTATGGAATGGTAAAATGTATAAGGAAAGTGGTTTTGAAGCAGTCTTTTTAGTTCATCTTTGCATGGACTAAAACCAGATATAGGGCAAATATCTGGTACACAGTTTGTGAACAGTCCTTGTTTGTTGTTTTAGTGAAATGGTCTTAAGTAGGAACAATTTTGGCAATAATCTGGTAGCACCATGATTAGTGCTTTGTTTCGTTTTCTTTTGTAGTATTGGGGGTAGACCTCAGGGCGTTGTGCATGTTGACAAGTGTTCTACCATTGAGCTACAACTCAATCCCTTTTTTTTTCCTTTTTTCTTTTTTTTGTTGGTTGTGGATCCTGAACTCTGGGCCTGGGCGTTGTCCCTCAGCTCTTCAGCTCAAGACTACCACTTGAGCCACAGTGTCATTTCTGGCTTTTTCTGTTTATGTGATACTGAGGAATCCAACCCAGGAACTTATGCATGCGAGGCAAGCACTCTACCACTGAGCCACCTTCTCAGCCCAACCCTTCTGTTTTTTGAGACAATGTCTTACTGTATAGATGTGCTGACTTTATACATAGGATCCTATATCTCTGTCTCCTGATTGCTGGGATTGCAGGCATGCATTATGAAGCCCAGCAAGGGTTTTAACCACATCTATGTAATTTGTTGCATTGTTTAACTTTTACCCTTTTCTAGTTTAGGTTTTGAGTGTGTGAAACATGACAGTGTTGTGTTATTTTGTTTTTTCAGTTTCTATAACTTTGGAAAATATAAAGAGACTTTTTCTCACCCTTTTTTTACCTGTGTATGAACACAGGCTGTAACATAGCAAGGAAGTGGTGGTGTGAGAACCAGGCCTAGACTTTCACTCTGCCAGTGAAGTGTCTTTCTCCCAGGGAGGGGTACCCCTCATGTGCCAGGTGCTGGCCGGTGCAGGGTAAATTTCCTACAATTTCCTTTTGCATATTAATCTTGCATTTTATCAATACTCTGAAGCATGCTGTACTAAGGGAGGAAGGCATTCAACTATTATATTTCACACGTTATCTTCCGTGATGTAAAATTCTAGGAACTTTAGACTACATTACGTGTTGTTTTTCAAAAAAAATACTGTTTTCTGTTAACTTGGTTCAAGTGGGGCACAGAGGCTAAGAGAAGGAAATGTTCACTTTGTCTGTAGGCAGGCTGCCAGCAGCCATTGAGAATTGCCATCCTTTGAATTCCTTCTTAAAGAAAAATGAGCAATTAGCATGTGTAGGCTATCACTCAGTTAATGCACATTTTAATTTCCTCTGAGGGTGCTATTGTTTATTTGTGTTGGTCAACGAGAATTCTGGCAAGTGATTACAGGTGAAGGTATGGGCCATTGACCACGTAACGCTTGTTTGTCAGGTGATATGGTTGACCTCAGTATAGCATGGCAAAATTAACAGGCTCTGGCCAGGTCCTCTTCTGATCTGGGCTCGTTCCACAGAATGCTGTGCATCTTCTTCTAAGTGACTGGAACAGGCTCATGAGATGGAATCTTTTTGTATGCCTCCTGTGGTATATGAGATTTTAGTCATGCTTATAACAATCATAGCAGACATTTATTGGGTTGCACTAGCTTAAGTATCACAGTGGTTATCATTTCATCTTAGCAGCACCTCTGTGTTGAAGATAGTATTATTCTGGATTTATTGTTGGGGCAGGAGCTCAGTGCTGGAGTCCCCCGTTCACAGTGCTCCCCCCCCCCCGTTCACAGTCCTCCCCTGTTGAACAGCATGAGAAGTCGGTTTCACCCCATGGAGGGTCAGCTTCAAAGCTCTCTCATCCATTTTCTCATCTTCAAGTCCTTTTGTTTGATTCTGCCAGGAAGATTTTATAGTTGATAATTGTCATGATGAAGGAACTTGAATCCAACTCATTTAAAACTGAAGCCTAATATATATAATTGTGTGTGTGTGTGTGTGTGTGTAGGAGGGCAGGAATGGAGCTTGAATTCATAGCCTTGTGTTTGCTAGGCAGGTATTATAGCACTTTGGTTTAAGGCCCCAGTCTTTTTTGCTTTTATTTATAATTTTCAGATAGGATCTTCTGCTTTTTCCCAGGCTGGCCTCAAGCCGTGACACTACTGTACTACCTCCGTCTTCTGAGTAGCTGGGATGGGTGTGTGCCACCATGCCCGACTTCCACAATTTCTTTTTAAAAGTATTTGTCTTTTATTCTCCTCTCCATCTACTGTCCTCCCATGATCCTGTCACCAGACTCAGTGTGAGTGGACTCTGGTCCCCTTTTGAAGTGTAGATACTCCTGGTGCTGACTGCCCCAACAATTGCTTTTCCTCCTTGATCTCAGGAAGAGAGTCACACAGCTACAGCATCTCAGCTGTGCAAGAAATGAAGACCTTAATGTGGAGGCCTGGTGACCCGTGGAGGCAAGGCAGTCTTGTTCCTTTGCTTGGTCATTTGGTCTCCTTTCCTTGGGCTAGCCATCTGTCCTTTCGGACAGAATTTCACCAGAAAGTGTACTCTTCAGTTTTACTGTTGGTTTGTTTACTGTTAGCATCATATACGTTTTGGCATTATTAAGGGAACTTTTTCTCTTTGCATTTTAAAAACCTACATATTTGAATCCTGAAAAATAAAATGATGTCATTTGTGGTTTTTTTTCTTTTTACTTTATATTCAGAGAAGAAGTAAAGTCAGAATGCAGATCATGAAAGTTCTAGAATCTGGCTCATGGCTTGAAGGAGCTCCTTTATACTCTTGTCAGTACTTTTTTTTGAAGAATACTTTCCGTCTCTTTTATCCTTAAAGAGGTGTGTGTGCTGGGGAGGGGCCCGAGGGGAGGAGGGTGATCTAGCACATTCTGTAGTCTAGTGCCTCTGCCAACCCCAGCTGTTGGTATAATTGCATTCAGTGGTGTCCCAGGGCAAAAAGGGGTCTCACCTGATCATCCCAGCCTTGAGCTTACTTTCTGGACCGCATAGTCACACATAGCTTAACTCGACTAACTTGGGAGATGATGGTAGCTGACACAGTACAGTATATATAACAGGTCAGGGGGCTTATAATACATGGATTAGAGATTTTCCCTCTAATTCTCCTGTGGGCAGTACTCCAGGGAAGGAGAGGAGTCCTCAGCCTAGCAACCTTCAGATGGGAGGGAATTGCTTCCTTCCATGGTCCCAAGTCCTCAGGATTGTGTTTTTCCTTGGGGTGATGATCTGTGGACTGCTTAAGAAGGGTTTTGCATATAGACTTAGGCCTGCAGCCAGCTTAGAAAAGTACAGGTCTCACTAATATTGTAACTCTAGCCATCTGAGCCTCCCCTTCTAGTCTTAGTTTCCTCATCTGCCACTGGCAGTAAGAATTCCACCACCATGGTTGGACTGGTACATGTGTGAAAATACCCTCTTGACACCAGCACACCAGGAAGCAGCAGCGAATGCTCCAGGTGGCACTGTTTGGTGAATAAAGTTTAAAAGCTGAGAGAGCCTCAGAAATGCTGTTGGCAATATTTTTTAAAAAATACACTTAAGAAATCAGTATTAGAGTTTTTACATAGATGTTTGAAAAGAGAATTCTGTCATCACAGTGTACCAGAGTTGACAAGTGTAAATATGCAGTTAGACGGTTTCAAGGAACGTGTATTATTTACTGATCAATGCAGTGTCTCCTTTGGAGCCATTACACTCAGTCATTTCCTGTCAATCTCTCTGCACTGTTATAATCGGTCTATGGATATGCATATTAAAGTAGAAGAAAGTTATTGTGCATGTGTGGTGGCAGCTTTTTAATTAATAATGTTGCCACTTTAAAAAAGTTATCAGGCTAGTTGACTCTTAAGGTGGCTAATAAATAGTCTGCAGAATTGTATGGGAAATGAGGAGAACTAAAACTCCTCAGGCTCATGGAAAATGAGGTCCATTGGGTGGGCCTCTGTGCCAGAAGACACTGGCCCTGTTATTAACGGAGGAGCTTTTTACCTGGTCCTCTTGCTAGGTACAGAGGTCTTCCTTATGTTCCTTTTTTTTTCTACTATTACTTTATGTTTTTAAAAAGGCATAACGGAAGAAAAGTTTGTGTATGTGCATGCATTTGGGAGACTAATCTGAGATGTCTGCCTGCATCAAGGATGGGCAAACCTTTGCTAGAACCCGGCAGACAGGAAGTAGTGTTAGTCTAGGAAGCCACCTGGTCAGTTATAGCTGTTTGCCTCCTTACTCTGGTTCAAAACAGCGTGGAGACCTTATGTAAGTGAGTGGGCGTGGCTGTGTTCCAGTCACTTAGTACAGACTTTGGGATTTGAATTTCATATGATTTTTACTGTTACTGTGCAGTAGTAGCATTTGCATTTCCCTTTTTCCTTTAAGAGTAAAAGGTTTTTTTTTGTTTGGTTTTGTTTTGGTGTTCAGAAGGCAATGTGGCTTTGGACAGCTATGGGCTCATAGTCAGCCAGTCCCTCATTTTCTGGAATAGAGTATTAAACTGAGCTGAGGATTGGGGGTGGGTAGGGGTGTAGTTCTCTTTCTTTTCCCTTGATCCCTTGCTCCTTAGTTTCTGATGAGACCTCCTGTATGATTTGTCAATTAAGGGTGAGTCCCCCACTCCTTCATGGAACGCAAGAGATGTAAGTAGTTAGAAGTGAGGTTGGGTTGAAAGATAAAGAGAAAACAAATCATACAGGAGAAGTGGATTTAGGACACTAAGGTCAGATCTCTGTTCTCTTCAAAACCAATGCTTACAGCGCTGTGTACTGCACCAGCACCTTTAAGACAAATTTCCTAGGAGATGCAAAAATAAAAAGTTGTTATTGTTGTTTTTTAAGATAGTTATTTATTTTAAATATATTCATTATAAAACATGTGTCAAAAATAGAATTAGCACATTAAGTCTGATTTCTCGTACACTCTTGCTTAAATGGAGCGTTTAATAAACATTTCTGAGATTTAAAGAAAAAAATGGAATTATTGTTCGTGTAGCGTGGTTTTTGGGTACAGCCACGCTGTTGAGGTTAGAAATGGAAAATTTTCTGCTCCGTGTCCCTGAACTACCTTGAGGCCAGAGTTGCAGGAAGAGAGGTGTTAATACACCTCCATTGAGAGAGATCAGAAATGAGGCTGGGCATTCTGGATGCAGTTTCACCCCCCACATACAGGGGATATCTTAATGTTTTAATAGAAATGGATGGGGAAGTCCCAGCAGGAGAAACAGGGAGGGGTACATGTGGGGACCAGGCATTTTCAGAACATGGATGCCTGAGGAGAAAGGAATGTCCTGGTGGCTGAGGGGATGGCTGGACGCCCGGCCAAGAAAGAGAAATAGAAAGAATAGGCTAATCAAGAGGAATATTTTCTTTCCTATTTTCTTTCTTCCCTTCCTCCTGTCTACTCCTCCCCTCCCTTTTCTTTCCCTTTTCTCCTTTTATGACTTTTTTTTTGAGGTTGTATTTTATTTTTAATATCTTTATTATCTTTAGTTATACAAAGGAGTTAGTTGCTATTCAACAAAGCAGTTTATGAATACAATGCGTCTTGATCATCTGCACGTGGTATAAACTCAGAGCCTTATACACCCTACCGCTTGAGCCATGCTCTTAGTACTCTTTGCCTTCGTTTATTTTTCAGATAGAATCTCATGTTTTTGTCTGGAGTTGTCCTCAGATACAGAGAATCTGTATCTGCCTAGGATCCCAGTTACGTCCCACCACACCAGGTTTGTTTTTGAAATAGGGACTCGCTAACTTTATTTGCCCAAGGTGGTCTACCTCCTGAGCAGTTGGGATTAAAGGTTTGTATGACTATACCTAACTCCAGGCATATATCTTTTTCCAGTATTGTGATAAAGCTGACTTGGATATACTGGGAAGTTTCTGATTGGTAACAAGCCAGAATGTGTGAATGAAGGTATTGTTACTCCAGTTGGAGAATAAACACCCAGAAAAGATGAGCATCTCTGAAGCAAATGCCGAAATTAGAATGGTAGGAAGGAGAGTACACAAAGGTAGATGTGCGTGGAGAGCTTTGCACATGGCTTATCTGCTTTTGTTTTTTAATGAAAAACAAATATATTCTAGAATCCGAGGCTAAGATGAAAGTCTAGATTAATAAGTAATCAATAGCTAAGTGTGGTGATTAAGAACACAGGATATTAGTCAGACAATTTGGTTTTAAATCCTGGTCCTGTCAATTAATAACAGTCTAATCTTGGGGGGAGGGGCTGCAGAGATCTCTCTGAAACTCAGTTCCTTCAGTTGTATAATGTTAATTACTAGCATATAACACAGGAAATGGTAGAATTAAAAAGAGAAGCAGAAGGAAAAGCATTACGTATAGTAAATTACCAGTAAACAACAGCTACCTATTTGTCCTATTAGTCCTAAAGAAAAAAATACATATTCTCTTGGGTATTTAGGATGTCAGGATGTGAGCTTTATATGTATATTTCTATATTTTATTTTCTTGATATACATCATTTACATTCACATATTTCTCTTTTTTCTTAATATATTTTTATTGTAAAGATGCTGTACAGAAGGAATACAGTTACATGAGCGAAGTAATGAGTCAATGTCCTATTGAGCATTGTTACCCCCTCCTTTGTTTTTCCCCTACCATCCCTTCCCTCCCCACCTCCCCAACTCCTCCCCCGCCCAAAGTTGTAAAGTTCGTTTTCAACATACTGTCTTGAACATCTCATTGTTACAATGGTTCATCCTGTATCCTTATTTCAGCATTTTGTGATTTCCCTTCCCCTCCCCAAATTGGAAAAATGTATATACAAGATGCAGGACACTGTAATCAAATAGAGTGGCGACAGGGGTTGTACCATGGGGAAAGAACATACAAAGAAACAAAAAAAATACATAGTACATTAAAAAGAACAACAAGAAAGATAAAATTTCTTGTAAAATATTTCTTTTTTTTTTATTGTGAAAATACCGTACAGAGGAGTTACAGTTACATGGGCAAGGTAATGAGTACATTTCTTATCAAGCATTTTTTGCCTTCTTCTTTGTTTCCCCTTCCCATCCCATCCCTTCCCATCTCCCACACCCCCCCCAACTTGTAAAATATCTCTTGACAGTCTGTATTCAAGGGATGATTGTAGTTTACTGCCCAACCCCATGTGTTTTGTATGTGATATTGTGTGTGTTGTGACTCAGGGCATTTGAATAACTCGACTGTATTTGAATAACTCTAGGGTTGGTGAACTTGAATCTTCAAGGAAACCCATTATACCTTTGGACTAACCCTCAGGGCTTGGAAGTTCTTTTTTACATTGGATCCAGATCTCCAAATCATGGACTTCCAACCTGATCATTTGCTTTGGTGCCTTGAGAGTCTATAAAAAACATTTCTTCTACCTAGCAACTTGTCAGAGATTTGAGAGTACTTTCCTAGACCCTTTCTGAGCCTTCTCTGGACTTATAACTCCTTTTTTGTAGACCATCCTCTCTCCTGTTTCATTTTTGTGTCCTGTGGCAATCCTGGTAATATCCCACATCCCCAGTCCCTCAAGAGGAATATTTTGGTGTATGTACCACATTTCTATAGAATTTGCGTGAAGGTGCCTTTTTCTTTATCATTTGGAAGTGAAATGTTTTGACTTTTCCTTAAACCACTTCCTGAATTTCAAATCTGGGAAGCTGGCACTTAGAGAGACCTGTGATAAAGAATGGCAAATTCTCATCCAGAACTCAAACTTGCTGGAGCAGACTTGTCTCTGTCTTGGGCCAGGTCCTCATACCTGAAGCCATAGTTTAGCATATACCAGCCACTGTGTTCCAGCCTCTGCAGTGGCTGTCAGTCATTCCGTCCGTCCTCACTTTTGTGAGCCTCTTACTATATTTCTCCCTATTTTGGGGTAACAAAATTTGACATTTAGGAGACTTGGTTTAAAAAGCTTATAAGGAGGATGTTTAGATATACACGATCAGGATTATGCATTCGTAAACCGTATCCTTATACTATATGATGTCTGTCTTCTGCCTAAGAAATGATGGAGTTTTCTGGTCTCCTTCACTTTCTCCTTTGTTTCCTGCATTTAAATTGTGAACTAACATATCAATTATTCCCCTCCTCTCTCGGGATAATCTACTTTTATTTCATTGAAAGAATTAAAACCTCAACCCCCCACCCCTGCCTCAGACATTAAGGTAATACACTTCCTGTTCTTTTCTCCTTTCCAGAGGGACTTTCCTTCCTCTTCCTTTTGCTCCTCCCAGTAAGATTCCCAGACAGGAAGCCAATCACAATGTTATCGGCAATAAAAAAAGAAATTTCAAAATCCATCCGTGGGCATGGAGATCTGGAAGGATGGCTGGGTGCCGCCTATGAGTCTTAACACATTTCCTGAACATGGAGCTTTTACCATGGCAACAGCCATGTCACATGACACACTGGTGACACATGTAAGGTGCTGCCACAGCTCATCCCAGGTTGCACGCCTGTGAGTCATTGTTTCCACTGACACAGTGACTACTGTAACTTGCAGTTGGAAGGGTCCCTGGTTTTCAGTGCCATTAATGCAGGCTGACGCCCATGGCTCATGGAGGGCTCAGGAAGACACGAGTAAACAAATAGTGTGTGCTGCAAACATTGCCTTCATTAGCTTTGCAGAGAAATACTTGTTCATCAGTCAACCTTCCTGCCTGTTACACCCTCTTGTTCTTTTTATATTTTTTCCCTTTTTGAAAGCATATTTTGTTGTTAACACCTTAGAAGCTTGAAGCATGGTTTTTATTTCTAATCCTGGTTGTGCCCATTTCCACTTGGCAAACTCCACAGGAGAGTTCACGGTAGCCCCTTTTACATGTTTATTTATATTTTTCACATGGAGATTTACTGATGAATGCATGATTCTGGGAATACATTTTTCTCCTTATGAGATATATGGAATACACCAATCAGAACGTGGTATTATGGGTCCATTGCTCACGTATAGGGGTTTGAAGGTGATATGTTTTCAACAGAGTATTTTAGCAGTCCAAGATGGGTAATGTTAGCATATTTTAATTTGTGAGTGATGCAGTGAATGATTAAAAAAGTAGATATGGAATCTGGAAGACATTAGAAAGATGTCAAGGACAGACAGATTTTGATTTGTAGCCTAATGAAATATTTTGCCAACTTTTAACGATTTTTTTTTTCTTGAGAGGAGAACTTTAATCATTTGCTTGTGTTTCTGGCATGGTGAGGTTATTCCTGTTTCTGTTCCATCATGAATCCAAAGTGAAAATGGGGTAATTTTTAATTAGCAAAATTATAAAACCATTTGCAGCCAAATGTTTCTTGTCTTGTATAAACTGTGATGTTTCACATTTTACTTTAATCAGTTTAGGAAATTTCATCCTGAAAATCTATTTCAGTTGCTGCTTTATGGATAGATACAGATTCTCAATATTAGAAATTACTTTGTAATATTCTCTCCTAGCTTCACTTGAAAATGTGGTTTTTGAGGCACATGCACTGGTAGTTTCTGTTGTAGAGGTTTTGTGGTTACCTTAGTTGGAGATAACACTAAAAGTCTCTCCTGCCTTGTGATGGTAAGACTAAATATCATCCTAGAGGCTTAGAAGCAATTCCTGAGCCTTAGGCTCAGAAGTGTTTCAGTTCAGGTTACACAAGTCGTTGTTGGGATCAAAATGTTACACTGTTACTTTATATTATACATATGAGAACGGAGAATGCTTTAAAAAATGTATGTGTGTGTGTGTGTGTGTGTGTGTGTGTGTGTTTTAAGAAATGAGAACTATGAGCCAAGACATGGCAGCCTACACATCTATTCCCAGACTTTTTCATTTTACTGTGCTTGAGTTACAGTTGCTTGTGAGGTTTTCACATGTTCTGGGCGCTCATTAGACCCATACTTGGAAATGAAAGAATTCTATGGAAATGAGAAGAGATTAAGTGTTCAGAATTTGAGGATCTGACGCCTTGCCTGAGACCCTTCCAGTTCCTTAAACCTTTACATTTGCTAGGTGGCAGGGAGGGAGAACAAAATTTTGTGCTCTTTCTCTTGGATCCTCTTGAGGGTGCTGTGTCACACCCTCGTATTGCACCTTTGTTGCCAAAGGAAGATGGTGGAACCCAGCCAGAGAAAACTGTATCCATGGCTCCAGCTCAAGGCTATACAAAGACCCTCATCTTTAGACACTTTTTCTTTGAACCCCAAATGCCTATCTTACCAAGCACAACAGGGAGAATGAGATGTGTCAATAATATCCTTCAGATAGTAATTTTCTAGGGCTTTGAGTTCCTGGGATGTGTCATAGACCACCGTAGAATAACTGTTGATGGAACTATGAATAAGGACAGGAACCTTAATTTTAAACAAATGCACTGAAAAATCTGATTAACAGATGAGTGGTAGTTTTGTCTAGAATTTGAGGAGGCATTTGTAGTTTTAGAGATGAAAACTATGTGTATTTCCTATCTAGATCTGGTAGAGACCTTGCGCGTAGAAATAAATATGGCCAGCTTTGATAATATTGACAGTTCTCTGAAAGAGAATCATACATGTTTCTTTAGCACAGTTCCTACAAAATTGTACTTTTCTGTTCCCTTTTCCATGCCCAGTGCTAGTTCCCTGGGCCCACACAGATCTGGTCTTCCTGGCTTGGAACCCTGCAATCAATGACTTTGCATACTAGATGTCAGAGAGCATTGTATAGCAGCATTGGATGAAACACATCAATAATAGTAGATTTATCTATTGCTTTTAAAAAATTGTTTTAATATGGCTAGTGGAAATGTTTAAGTTACATATATGGCTTACTTTATAATTCTGTTGGGTAACATAGAGTTGGGTTTTTTTGTTGTTGTTATCTTTATTTTTGATATTACTGAGATTTGAACTCAGAATTTTGTACTTGCCAGGCAGGTTCTCTGTCACTTGAATTGTACCTTCAGATCTTTTTATGTCATCTATTTCCCATGTAAAGTTTTATGCTCCCACTCCCTCCCTCTCCTCCCCAAGGCCTTGCTTCTACCATGATCTTTCCATCTAAAGCCTCTTGCATAGCTGGAATCACAGGCACACACCATCATGCCCAAGTACTGGTTGAGATTGGGTTCTTGATGACATTTTGCTCTGGCTGACCTTAAGTTAGGATCCTCCTGATCTCAGCCTCTTAAGCAGATGGTATTACGGGTGTGAATTGCTGTGCTATGCTATAAATGCAGCAAACGAGAACATTCTCTTTCATGTACAATATACATAGTTGAAGAATAGTGATGTCAGCCGTTGAATTATCACCAAATCTATTTTTCAAAAGCTGTCTGCTATGTTGTTATTTGGCCCTGTGCATCACAAACTGGGTTTGCATCACATCATTATTATTACATTGAAATAATACACTCTTCCCTTAATCACAAAAGAATTATTCTAGAGTCTATCCATGAAGAGACATTTTTTTCCTTTGAATAGGAAAAGACATTTTATAATTGAGCACTGGTGTCTTACATCTGTAATTGTAGGTACTCAGGAGGCTGAGATCTGAGGAATGCAGGCAGGAAAGTCTGTGAGACTCTTATCTCCAGTTAACCATCAGAAAACCTTAAGTGGCTCTGTGGCTTAAAGTAGTAGAGCACTAGCCTTGAGCAAAAGAGCTAAGGAACAGCACCCGGGACCTGAGTTCAAGCCCAGGACTGGAAGAGAAAAAAAAAAAGGAGAAAAGGCTTTTTATATGGCCAGATTTCTGCGATGTTTATTTATTTAATTTTAACCCAGAGCTTCATGAATAGTAGGCAAGTGCTGTACCACTGAGCTATATTCCACAGCCCGACTGTTAAGATTTTTTTTCATGTTTGCAATGACACTTCTTGCATATTAGGTCTTCTTTGATGTGGGCTTCCAGATGGCTCTTTCCACATGTTAACATTTACCCTCCTCTCCCTAGTCCCCTTGCCATTAAGATGTGTTTTGGTACAAATGTTAAGGATGAAACATAGTTTCTATACTAATCATTACCTTTAAATTAAAAAAAGAAGCAGCAGCAGCCTAACTGCTCCCTCCATGAAGTTTGACTCTCTTAGCTGCTGAGAGATGAGGAAGTGGCTTCCGCTTCCCAGGGTGGGATGCATGGAGATAGCTCGGAGGAGAGATGATGGAAGGTTTGCAGTGGGGCATGAGGGTGTCTGAGATGGGTATGGCCCTGCGAGGGCCAGGTGGAATAGGAGTTTCAGTGGGGAGCTTGGAGGAGGTCAGAGGATGCCTGCCAGCGGAAGGCATGGACAGAGAATATAAGGACTTCCCATTTGGAGCCTGCCTGGGGGAGGTGATGACAATTTGCTTACAGAGAAGGGTGGGAGACTCCCAGAGGAACAGTGTTGGTCCAGATTGGTCTGGAGCTGTAGATGGTTGACCAATTTCCCGCAATTTGGAGATGATGGTGGGAATTCTATCTAGAAATACCCAGGTGACAGTCAACAGTTAATCTTTGTTTAAAAAAACCTCTTGATCACATTTATTAGGAGTAGTAACAAATCGGTGGTGTTCTAGGTCTTTTATGGCTAATTAAATATGGTAAAGGATTTTTATTTTATCATAAATAGGCTATACTTAAGCAGTAAAGGGAAAAATAATTCTCTCACATTATGGGACAGCAACAACAAAAATACCTGAGAATTTTACCATATTTATTTCACATAAATACATGATTTTAATTGTGTGTTTATTACTTTGTAGCCTGCTTTCTTTTCTTACCATAACAACTATTTCTTACTATCATTCTGACTGAGTACAGATGATCCATTCGCTGTTTGGGTATTTACTAGGTGCCTGCTCCATGCTGATGCCTACTCCTTGCCAGGACTTGCTTCGTGTCTTTGAGATGACATTTTTCCCTTGTATAGGGCTTGCTAATTGGTGACTGTGTTTCTTCCATCAGAGCACCACCCCTGTTTGAGACATAACAGTTCTTGTGTGTGCTATATCTTGCAGGGTACTTGACATTCAGGTGTGTACCCAGTTGTTATGACAAACAGTTCTTGATACCATCTCCACCCCTCCCGCCCCTCCCCCCCTGCCCACTTCCAGTTGAGTATCACTGGCTTCCATTGTAGTTTTGTTAACTGTTTTTCTCTTTAGGACTTTTTAAGGTAGATTTCCTTCAGTTCTTTTTCTTTCTTCTGTGTGCTCAGGAGGGAAGTATGTGACAGCGATGTATCAGTTGTGTTTCTGACCACCATGTCTTGTAGAACACAGGTGATATTCCATGTGGTTACTCTTGAGAACACTCTAATCACAGATTTAGGATTAATAACTTGGCAATATTTGGAGGAAAACTATATCACATAAAGGGAGACACAGCTGAATGAATGTCCTTTTCTGTTTTGTTGGTTTCTTTCTTTCATATCTCTTCTGTCCACTGATCCCAAAGAAGTACATTAAGGATATTTTATTGGATAGGATTTGAAGTCTCATAATTGGGTTTGGAGGCATGGCTCAGGTGGTAGAGCTCCAGCCAGTGAGCAAAAGCATCAGCTACCGAGTTGGAGTCCCAGACTCCAATAATGAGGACAACAGAAATGAAGTCTCGTAATACAGAATTTCACATCAAAGTCTAACTAGCTGTGTATTTTCAGGGGGGTTATTCACATGGTTTTCTGTGTGATGGCAGAGTTGCTCTGTTACCTCATAGTTGGAATCATTTGTTAGCTGTCCAACCCTTTTTATAACTTATTTTCCTGTTGTAAGCCTTAATTTCCCCATCTGAGAAATGGGATTTCTTAATGGTACTTGGGATTGAACTCGGGCCTTTGTGCTTGCTAGGCAGGTGCTGTAGCGTTTGAATCATTCCATCACCTTTTGGCTTTAGTTCATTTTTTTTTTCAGGAAGGGTCTCATGTCTTTACCATGCCCTTGAACCTACCATCCTCTGACCTCAATCTCAGAGAAACTGGGATTGTAGGTATGAACCACCACATCCAGCTGCTCTAGATTCACCTTATTTTCTCACATGAGGAATAATTGAGGTAGCCAGCTCACCAGGACAGTGCCACCAAATAAATGTAGTTGGATCATCGGTACTGCTTGGTAATGCTTATCCCAGGGTAAGCAGGATTGTATAGTCAGGTCCTCTGTGTTGTCTCCAAGTCTATACCTTTCTGCTATGTTTATCCTTGGGGGTTATGGCAATTAAAATGAGTGCGACAGTGTTCTTGTGTGCTCTTCTTGGTTTGTTCTCAGAACTTGGGCTCCCAGGTGGAGTATGAGTTGGTTTCGGATAAAATGGGATAAAATAGGAAAAAGTTTTGCCTCAAGTTGGATCGATAACCTTTCCTGCATTGGAATAGCATGTGTTAAGTGGAACCAGTACTCAAAATATTATTTGGAAAGCATCGCTTTAAATGTGCCATCAAGAAAGAAGGGGAGCCATTTGGTTTCATGTGTTTTTCCAAGTTTGCCAAACCCTCTTGGGCCAACTGCTTTGTATGGTTTGGGTGGCTGTTTCTCGAGAATGAGCAGTTCTGCATCTTCTGTCTTGAAAAGCCTAAGTCATTATTCCCTGTAAAG
Organism: Dipodomys ordii; assembly: GCF_000151885.1. Taxonomy (NCBI): domain Eukaryota; kingdom Metazoa; phylum Chordata; class Mammalia; order Rodentia; family Heteromyidae; genus Dipodomys; species Dipodomys ordii. The sequence goes on from NW_012267228.1 coordinate 12,814,901, forward strand.
AGCAATGGACCATTCTCAAATGGAGAAATTCAGATAACCAGAGTAGAATGATTTCGGGTACATGCAAAATCCTGACAAAAAGGTATGCTCTCCACCAAATAGGTATTTCATACTTATAACTCCTCCCCCAACAAAAAATCATGACTCTTATGGCAATGAAGCACATAATACATAATGAAAAACAATAAAACCTACATTCTAGCATGTACTTTTGGTGACTCACTGGCTTCTTAATAAAATGTAGCTGTAATTACAGTTGTGCGTCTTCTATCATTAGGCCAACTGTGGGGAGAAGTAAAGGAAAACTCTACTAATAGAGTTGTGGAACAAATTCAGATAAAGTTTAAAACTTGAGAGTCACCCGGTGTTTGCTGTGGATCTGGTCAGATGGAAGCCTTTTTGAGTCCTCAGTATGATTCTGGCGTTTTCCTCCCGTTCCCTGAGCAATTTCATGGAGCCTCACCTCTGTGCTGTGTTCTGAGAGCCTTGTAGCACTGATGTTTCGTCGTGTAGAATGGACACACAGCATGTTCAGTCCCTGACAGTACTGATGTAAGGGTGAGCTGTCTCGTTTTCACCTTTGTTTTTTCTTTGTTTTTTTGTTTCTGTCACTTCCGTATTTTAAACTTGTATGTCTAGGATAAACATAAACTTAGGCAGTTTTCCATCTGGGTTGAAAATAGATGGAACATTTCATTCCTGTAACTTTATCTCAAAGTAAGCTCTGTAGTACTTTTGAGTTCTATATAGAAAAGGCTAGAAGGTTTATGTACTCAAAACTTCCAATACGCCAGTCTGGATAACTATTAGTGGGGTATAATATTTTTATGTTTGATGTAGGAGAAAAAGTCTTTAAGCTATGACATGGTATTACCGCCATTGATAAACCCCAGAATCACCTGTTCCTAATCTTTTCCTTCATAGAATTTTTCAAGGTTTGTAAATATGTGTGTGTGTGTGCACGCGCATGTGCAATGCATGCATGCGTGCACTCTAGTGTGTGCACTCATTGTGAAGGTTCCTCTTTGGGCTGTGAAAGCACAGACAATTCACAGGAACATGCAGTGAACAGATGTTGGACTAGTGTTGTGGCTTTGCAGACAAGTCACAATGGTGATGATGATGATGATGATGATGATGGTGATGATGACCACCACCATGACCATGACCACAGAATGATAACAATGATGACAATGATAGTGGCTTGCCTATAGTTAATGTTCAAATACAACAAGATCATTTTTTTCTTTACGTAACAGGGGTTCTCTTACTTGAACTTCACCATATTTCTTTAGGTAGTCTCTCTTTGTTCTTCTCCTTGTAGATGTAGGAAGCAGAGACTTAGGCAAGGTCTAGAACAAAATCATGGCACCCTGGCTGTAAGTGCCTTCCCACCCAGGTCTGCCTGCCTGCCTCACCTGCCATTGGAGACTAGCTGCCGCACTGAGCTATTGCCATTTATAAGATCTCTCAGCCGTATTCTTCCAATGCTATTGCTGAAGAAGTAGCTTTCAACAGTATTACTCCCTGTAACAGTGAAAGGTGTTTTCCAAAAGAAATCCATCGGGGTGGGACTAATCATTAAGAAAGAATTGCGTCTGAGCAACAACAATAATAACAAATAATAAGAACACACATTATCGTTGCTGTGTAGCAAGTGTACTGCTAATGCTAAGCTCATCTATGTATTGATAACTCTGCAAGGTAGATGTTTCGTTAGTCCTTTTTCACAGATGAGGAAACCGAAGCTCCAGAAAGCAAACAGAAGCTAAATAACTTACATAGGTCCCATTGCTGGAATGTCAGAGACATCAAGTTGTTAAATCACTTTACAAGTTCTTTCCGAAGGATTGTAGGTATTGGGGGCTCACAATATCCTTTCTCATCTTTTGGTATTTGTAATTTTAAAAGCCCATAAAGTTTGAAAAGAGGAAGCAGGTGGAGGAGAATGAGCATGCAACATATGCCACTGCTGTGAGTTCACATTTGTCTGTCGACCCTGTGTGAGGCTAGCGCCATCCTGCAGACACTCAGTTGCTTGTAAGTGGTGCTTTGAATTGTCTCCATGCACATGACCACAGAACTTGCAGGGATGTGGGTTAACCGCTGCATGTCCTCTGGTGCAAAATGCACATGAGGGAACTGAAACTTGAGAAAGTTCCAGAGAGAAAGCTGGCTCCTTGTTGCTGTTGGGCTGTAGCTTTCCTGGTTGTTAGCTCTCTGGCTTCCAATTATGGTTTTTGCTTCTCTTCCCCCTCATTAAATTCAGCAAGAGAATAGATGCTCTACTCTGATCATCAACGCCCAGTTAAGATTTCATAATTACCAATCAGTAATTAATCTGAATTTCAGTGTGTGCTAAATCACTTAGATGCGATTCTCTTCATCACACTCCCAATTTGAATCCCAAGAATGACTCAAATTTGCTTCTTTCCTCAGTTAAAATGGAAACAGTTTGGCAATGGTGTCTTTGAGGGCTTTACAAGGAGGTGACTTAGAAGGGGGTGGCTTTCTGGGAAAGAGATTAAACTATAGACTAGTCCTAACTGTGTTTTAAATAATGCTGACATATTTTGTTGATGCTGGCTATTTTATTTGATTGCTCTCTGTTCTGAAGTCTTCTCCTTTTTCCTGCTTTGAAATCTGTTGGTTACTATGGAAACAGTGTTGTTTTGGGTTTGGGTGGAGCTGTATCCACAAATGCGGTATAAAAGTCATTTATAAAATGGGTTAATATTTATTCTGGCTGGGCATATATGGAACTTGATGTAATGATAATCATGATCACACATGCAGAATAAATTTGCACTTTTATTGTTATTTTCTTAGTCTGTCTAAATGTGTGCCGTTTTGCTTGGAATGCGCTCTCATTTCCTCTCTGATTTGGATATTGCCATTTAAAAGCCAACACCCAGCGCCAGCAGAGCAAAGTGGAGTGGTTGAGAGTTGTATGGGCTCCGCAGGGCTCCCACAGCCATGAGGACTCATTTGTTCCGGAGAGGCTTGGGAAGGTCTCTTCGCATCCTACTTGAGTGTCTGCTGTCTAGCCTGGTCCTGCTCCTTCTCCTTCTGCTTTCTCCCTCCTCAGTACTGTGAGCCCATCTGGTGCCTCCCCATCCCATTCATGCTTGTGTGAGCAGAGAAGTGCAGTCATAAAGAACCTCACAGGAGCCAGGCGCTGCTGGCTCACACCTGTGATCCTAGCAACTCAGGAGGCTGAGATCTGAGGATCGTGGGTTAGAAACCAACCTGGGCAGGAAAGTCTATGAGACTCTTATCTCCACTTAACTACCAAAAAAAAAAAAGCCAGAAGTGGGTAGGGTAGGTCAAGTAGTAAGACATTATTAGCCTTGAGCAAAAGAAGCTCAGCGACAGAGGCCAGGCCCTGCGCTTGAATTCAGGGCTGGTAAATGAGGGTATAATGAAAGATGAAGGACTAATGATACATCCAGGTTCCAGCTGGAGTCTGAGGGAAGGGATCCATGGTAAGGATGGAAGGATGGCTGTTGACAGGTTACAGAGGAGAAGCTCAGGGTATGTACCTTTGGGGGCAGTGGTAAGAAGTCTTGTACGGAGCTGTTCTCCACAGTGCACTGAGGCATGGAAGAGCACGGCAAGGGTCTGGGAAACGTGGCCATTGTTGGCTTTTAAACATGAAAGGAGACTGAGGCAGGAAGATTCAAAGTTCAAGACCAGCCTGAGCTACATAGTAAGACCCTGTTCCAACAAAACAGAAGCAATGGCAAGAACAGAATGCAATGCCAGGAGAACATCATTCACCACTTAAAGAAAAAAGGTGGGGTCATTTTCCTTCATTGTGCCGGTGGGCCCAACACTAGCCTGGGGCTTGAACTCAGGGCTTAGGCACTGTTCCTGAGCTTTTTTTTTTGTTTTTTGTTTTTTTGCTCAAGGCTAGTGCTCTACCACTTGAATCACAGTTCCACTTCTAGCTTTTTGATAGTTAATTGAAATGAAGAGTCACAGACTTTCCTGCCTGGGCTGGCTTTGAGCCATAATCCTCAGCTCTCAGCCTTCTGAGTAGCTAAGATTACAGGTATGAGTCACCAGCACCTGGCCTTGAAGGACATGATTTCTTTTAGGTGGTACTGTGGTTTAAACCTAGGAGCTTGTACTTGCTAGGCTGGCTTCTTACCACTGAACCATGCCTCTAGCCCCGTTTTCCCAGTTGTTTTTAGGATTGGGTCTTGCTTTTCTCCTAGTGGTCCACCTGTTTTCAGGCTTTCGGTTGTCACTGAGTTCATCTTACCTACATGGAGACCGAGTCTCTAAGACTTTTCTGCTTAGGCCGTTTTGGTACTGGGATCTTCCTGCTGGCAGCCTTCCATGTAGCTTGAGATGAGGACAGCTTCTATTGTCCCCAACTATAGATTGAGAAAGGGATCTATAGAGTTTCTGCCTATGCTGGCCAAGAACTTCAAACCTCCTGATCTCAGCCTCCCAGGCTCACTAATGCCTGGCCAGCAGGCATTTCTGAACACATCTGGTGGCTGGCTTGCAAATCCTGTTTGAAGTCAAGCTATAACTTAGATGACCCCCACAGAAATTCCATGACCCTGGGTTCATGTTTATCTTATTAGGCTCGAGGCTTTGAAATTCATTTTCTATGTGTTTAGACAGGTACATTTAGCTCCCCAAAAAGGAACAGAGGCCCAAAAAAAGCCCAAAACAAAAAAGAAAAACAAAAAACCCCTGAAACCCAATGTAATAACTGCTTCTCTTAGGATAAAAATAATTGTGCCTCATAAGAACTGTTGGAATGGGTCTGGTATCTCAATTGAAAACTCAGCAGTGTTTTTCCCATTTTGGCTTTGAAATTCTGTGGGATCTACTTTTAATAATTCATTCAGTTCAGAAGAGTTTTGGGTCATTTACGATGTACCTGGTACAAAGCAGGATCCAAGGAAGCTTAGAGATGGCCAACATTGGTGGCTCTCAAAGAACAGTATCCTTGAAACCTAGTAAAGTAGTAGATTCTCAGTCCTGTGCCAGGCCAACTGAATCAATTACTGAGAGATTCAGTCATCTTTGTTTCTACACTCTCAGTATGGCAAGCACAGGTCTGTCTCTACCACTTAGAATACTAGCATAGTAATATCAAGTTTGGGGCTGTCAGGCTATATTATTGTTTCCAGGATGAACAAATAACCTGGCACAGAAGAAAGAAAGTTTCTTAGTCACAGGCCGTCCCTGACTGTTTTAAAAAGATATTTTCTTTCTTTATTGGAATTATCATAACTAGACTTAGAACATACTGTGAGCAAGAGTCAGGAAGAAGAGTCCCCCCTGACCATGGCTCATTTTCTCTCAGGATAATATATTTGAATCATTTTGTTAGTCATTTCCTTTTTGGAGAGAAGGACTTCTGTCTTTCTATCATCCACTCATTCATTCTCCATCCATCCATCCATTCATCCATCTGTCTATCTTTCCTTCTATCCATCCATCCATCCACCAGCCATCTGTTCTTCGTTGCTGCCTTCCATTATTCCAGGGACCATGTAGGTCATGGAAGATGAGGAAAAGAGTTATTATCTTTTCTTCTTTTCTTTTATATAAACTTGTACTATCTGTGTTGTGCAAAACCAAGTACCAAGTCACTTCCTTAACTTTTGTTTTTTCTTTTGTATTTTTGGCCTTGGGCTTTCTAGCTCAGCAACTCACTAAATTCTGCCATAGTAACATCCATTTCATCCTTGAAGCTAAGTGTTCACTACATAGGGAAGACAAACAAGCAAAATGTGTACAAGGCTAAGTGTCACTTGAGAAACAGTTGTAATCATTCTTGCATTGTGTATGGATTGGAGGTGGCACTTGTCTCTTGTGTACCACTGCATAAGGAGAAAGAGCAGACAAGAGTTCTCACCTTAGCAGCACCTCTTTATAGCTTTCTAGATGGGTGATAGACCTCTTTCCCTTTTCTCAGGAGACTTCAGGATAGGGCTCCTGAACCCCACTCGGCTGACTCAGCACCCCCCACCATCTTCATTGTCTCCTGTTGTTTTCTACATCCACCTTCCCAAGCTGTTTTCTCAATGGAAGAGGAAGAAAAAAAATGCTGCTGAAAACAATCCAATCCCAATGAGATTCACATTGCATAATAAATGCTTGTTTGGACATTGCTTGGACTGTCATTTTAGCAAGAATCTTCTGTTTGATTAAATAGCTTCTCTGTTATGTATTGAACAAAATGAAATGTATGTCATAACAGATATAACTAGATGATGACAACTTTTCTTGACTGTGAATTTCATTAAAGATATACATTTGTGTTGTATCCCTTTGAATGACAGAAGTTGACAAATAGCTGGGGAGAGTTGTTTTTACAGAAAAGTTAGCAGCTCTCCCAAGTTCAGATTTGCTCAACCCCAAGACAAAAATAGTAACAGGCCCAGAAAATTGGTTGAGATGGGGAACTGCCACTCAGCGCTAAGAGCAGAGGGATGTAAAATCATGGCTCTTGAAGATCTGTGGCAGATGTAGGCTAAGGTGAGCTGGTATTTGTTTTCCACAAGTGACTGTATAAACTTGTTTGGAGCTGTCAGCTTCATCAATTCTTGCCCTGATAGCCAGCCACTCTACTCACATGATTAGAAGGGTAGATTGTTCATCTGAGGTACCTAGGAAGCCAGGTGGAGATACTGTGCTTACAGAGCCATTCCTGAATGCATATATGAATTTAATGCCATGTGAGATTGTATAGAAGAGGCCTGGGGGGAGCATAGCTTTGCTTCAGAGACCAGGCTCTGGATTGGACTGTCATCTGACTGACGGCTTCCTGGCTGCCCCATTCGGGCAAATTCCTTCAACAGCAGTGCCTTGGCATTATTAACATCCATTATGGCATTGTTAGGAAGAAGAGGACAGTTCTAGCCAGCTCATTACCCCTCCCCCTTCCCCTGCCTTACCCCTGCTTCCAAGTACCTATAATAACTCATTGGATCCCTACGTAACACAGAACCCTTTGAGGTAAGTTCTCTTATCTCCATTGTACCGATGAGGAAACTGAGGTAAATGGGGCTCCAGGGAGGTTTTATAAGGAGCAGTCTGGCTCTCACAGTCTCACAGCAGGTGCACAGACTGCCCTCTGGATGTGCCATGTTATAATGCGCCATCAAGAGGGTAGCCTTACACTGGGGAAGAGACTGCTAAGTCCAGGTCAGGGGGGCCCCTTGCATTTATTCATTGCCATCTGGGCTGAGAAGAGGAAAAGGCAGAGCTAGAGTGAAACGATTTCCAGTGCTGCAAAGGGAAAAAGGCCATGGAAGAAGAGCCAGGTGGAGAGGGCGTAGCTTTGTTGGGTTTGTTGACTTCCCAGCTCCCAGAAGCCTCAGACAGCTCGGCTCCCATCAATCCCCCTAAGAGGCCAGGCATGGAACAGTAGTAACTTGCCCTCTGATTCACCTTCGCCCCTCCCAGGGGAACACTTTGACTTGTGAGGGGAGGAGGGGTGCCAACAGGTGCCCCGAGGGTCACCCCCTTCTCTGGAGGTTGCTGACTTTGGCAGTGATCCCTGTGGAGGGGGCGGGGGTGTGAGCAGGACCTTCCCTAGGGGATGCTGCTCACCTGCTCCCAGCTTGGAGACCTGGGCAGTCACCTTGTTTACTTACTTAAATAATGTGTCCTGGCCCAGATTGGCAAACCGGACAGCTCAGCTTTGCAGAAATGTGTGTCTAATGCTCCAGCTGGATGCCCTCCTGCTGGCCACTGGTAGCAGTCTTTCCATTTTTGCCCAGCATGTGCCTCAGTGGGAATTGTTCTTGGTTCTAGTGTGTGTGGGGAGTGTGGGGGGAGGACATAGGCAGGGAGGAGTAGCCAAATCAAACCTCAGGAAGAAGTTGCCTTGATGTGAGCTGTGTCCAGGGGAGAGAGACGCGGTGTGAAGTCACCTTGTGACTATCTCTGTGTGCCTTTCATCCGGGGATCACACAGTGTTTTATAGATGCTAATTGAAAGGACAGCTCCCCCCACGAGACAGAGCTATTAGACCTGGTTCTCATGAGCTCAGAGGAGCTCAGCACTACCATTCAGATCCTGCCATTGGGACAGCCCATCACGTGTCATTCCTGAAGATGGAGTGAATTCCCAGACCAGCTTTTCCTGAGTTGAGCTCCAAAACGTCTTGAATCCCCAGTCACGTGTTGAGCTCTGAATACTCAGAGTGCTTGAGTCACAGAAGAGGCAGCTTGGTTGCTCAATCGGGGCTAGACTCAGACACAATCATCTTTTAGGTGGAAATGCAGTAAGGGGACTGACTTTGGGACTAAGTAGGTGGGTTTATAAATGATTCTGAGGGAGGCAGAGCATGCTGTCCAGCTTGAGCTGTGAAGTCGGACTTGAGTCCTTTAATTTGGACCAGATAGAGCTGCATGGCAAGCAGCAAACACATTTGGAGGTGGTGGTTGGTTTGAATTTTCCTTTGTTTTGGGGCAACTGGAACCACCCTGTCATGGAACGAAATGGAATTCAGTCCATGAGGAGAGTCCAGATTTCTAACGTTGCCGAAATGATTTCCCTCTGTCTCACATCTTCTCGGATTTTAAAATCCCATGGCGGATTTGGCTGAGGACACTTGGTGAAATTTCATCTTTACACGATGTGGCTTCTCACATGTTGAATTCAGTTTTAGAAAGTGAAGCGGTGCCTGGAACTTAGTCGCAGGCAAGTTTTCCTGTGTCGTCATCGGCCAGGCGGCTCCATGAGGCCGCGTTTCCCTCAGGAAAGCCCTGAGCACTTCTGGAAGGCAGGTGGAAGGTGTTGTTTGAAGTGAACCATATTTTGTATTTTTCTTGAGAAATTCTCAAGCTGACTGTGTGACATGAACATCTAAACAGAGTGACTGGATTCCAACTGCTCAGCTCAGAGAGGGTGACACATTCTCCTCTTCTCCTTACTTTCAAACAACATGGGACATCACTTTTGTTTCCAGGCAAATAGCATCTCTCCCTCTTCCCTTTTATTTATTTTTTGTCCTTCCCAGCAAGTTGCTTTATCCAGTAGAGTGTTAGCAAAGTGTCTCCCGATTTCATGTGGTCAGTGCTACCATGCTGTAACATGCTGCCTCCGTCTTGATTTCCGTTCTCTCCTTGGTGAGCTGTTGAAGGCAGTCCTGTCACATTCAGGTACAGATGGCTCAGGTGTGCAGAGTGGCTGTGTTGGCATTGCTATGGTCTTCACACTCAGTTCAGCCTACAGGGGGCACCGGGTACCTGGAGGAGGGGCAAAAGCCAAGTTGTAATCACTCTCCATGAGAATATGCCACTTTCTGCCATGTCTCCCCGATGTCTCAGTTGCTGTGGTCTTGATTGGCTGAGCGGCTGTCCCTCACAGGCTGTATGTTGTGTGAACTCCTAGAGACTCCTGGGTTCCGTGGAACTTGCCGACCTAGCTTTTTTGGATGTGATGTTAGTCTGATTTTTTTTAAAACATGGAACGAGAATAAGATATCAGCCCACTTTATTCTAATATGAAACAAAAGCCATTGTGACTGAAATAGAGAGTTCTGTGTGACTCACGCTGCCATAAAATATGCTGTGTACACAGAGTTCCAAAGAGATTTAGAACTTCTAGGCACCATTTTAGTGTATACGGCGAGGGCTGATTAAACTCAAGAGTGGACAGTCTTTTTCATCCTTCCAGGTAGCTGCCCCTCCTCGCAAAATAAAGAGTGACTTCTAAGCATTTTGGTTGTAAAGTTGCAGACTTCTGGGTGAAGCCATATTTTTTTTTAAGTCTTTGTAGAACCAGCTGACCCCATGTCCTCCTGCCTGTCAGAATCCCTCCACCACCCAAACGTCAAAGGCACCATCATCAGAAGATTGTATGCAAGGAAATTTGATTTAATTTTCCATACCATTCTTTTAACTAGAGATGGTGTAAAATCAAATTTGACTCAGCTTGCACGGGTGCCATTTAGAATAATGGATTCTCCTAACTCTTAGTGGACAGTGTAAAACTTTCCTTTTCCCTGTCTTGATTTTAGGCTAAACATGTCTGTTGGAGTGACTTGAGTTGTTGGCAATGTGTTTCAGACAGGCGAGCATTACCCTCTGCTGTCCTACAGACTTCCAGAAATGATCTCTGCATCAACTTTTTAAATATTATTTAAAAATAATATATTTTTCGAGCTCTCACCTCACCAGGCTAGCTGAATGGTTTGTTTATATCAAGATATGACCTGATTTCATTATCTTATTATTTATCATTATTTATGATTTCAGGACCTGTGAGCTTGTTGCCTGTCATCCAGGAGGCTAAATCAGTTTTTGTGTCTTATAAAAACTAAAAGCACCATAATGAGTGCACTGATTCCTTATCTTATTACTCCAAAACTGTAGATTACTTTTATGCTTATATCTTACCTTACTTAAAAACAGGGAAACGCAAGTATGTCATTTTTATCCGTACTGAAATTGGGGAGGAAGAGCTAAAACAATGTCCTTTGGAATGAATATTCATCTGCAGTGATGAGATTTCAAAAGAACTCTATCAGTTATCAGAGGGACACAAGCTGGAGGGAGAGGTGGTGTTTTCTTTGAGCAATTACATGCATCTTTATTAACTGGAAATTGGAAGGAGGCTATGCAGGGGAAAGAGTAGAGAGAGCCTCCCATCGGCTTTTTGTAGGTAATTTTTACACCTTGTTCAGTATTTAAAGACTTCTTAACTGCTGGCTGTCCCTCTCTGCACCCTTCCTGGGTCTCCCCAAACTACTGTGTGAAGCCTGACCTTGTTCCTTGATTTGTTTGTACATCTGTCAGGACAATATGTTATCTTCCCTTAAAAATGCAAATGTGCGCCTTGCAATCCAGAGCTCTTCAGTCAATAAATAAATTGAGGTAAAGACTGTACCTAATACCCATTTAATTTAAATTCATTTTATAAACATAAAGACGCCTTTTAAGAGAAGCTTTAATTCCTACTAGCACCTTGATTTGTGGTTGCCATGGAGAATGAAATCTGTCATTTGACAAGAAAAGTCACCCATTTATGACAGCACTTTATCTTGTCTCTCCAGGGGAAGAAAATGTCAAAAGTGAGAGCAGAAAAAAAAAAATAAAGCCTTGAAACACCAGAATTTCTTGATTTCATTTTTATTATTCAGCTATCATATCCTTTCTGATAATAGCAACTTGGTGAAAATAAATAATGTTCCCACAGTAAAATCAAATATTTCCTATTGGAATGGACAAGGTTCTTTGTGACTGTCAGTGCTGTGAAGTCTGGCAAGAAATGGTGTTATTAGATAAACCTACGGTGCCCAAATCCCATTTTCTTTTCATTACAGTGTCAAAATAATTATACCTGTGTAATTTGGGTAAGAAATTGCAGAATAAGTAAAATGGTCCATTGCAAGAGATTGCTTTATGCTTGTGTTCCTTACAGGGTGGGGTTTCCACGGCTCCAGAAATAAATGCTGGGGGAAAGTCTTTTTCATTTGAATAAAGATGTAGAGTAGGTCTTTCATATTATTTGCTAAATGGGTAGGTAAATGCTATATTCTGTAACTTTCTCTACATACCTATTTTCCAAATCAGAGTAAAAAGGCAGAACATTCTACCTTAACATGACCTGGGATGTTCCTTTCTTCAGTTTTTTTTCTTCTTTCCAATATTTTAAATAGTAGCTCATCTTCTCTGATATTTATTTGGGCTTTTGAAAAATAGGATTATAGTCCTGAGAGGTTGAAAATACTTCAAATTAGGGCCCAGAGTGATTTTCTCCAGCTTGACCCATATCTGTGTAATGTGTGCGTGAATGCTGTATACCTACATGTATACTGTACCCTGCAGGGTTATTTGCTGCTGCTGCTGCTCTCTCTTTCTCTGTCTCTCTGTCTCTTCTGTCTCCTCTCTCTCTCTCTCTCTCTCTCTCAGATTTGCATTGCATTAAACAAAAAATGTTGGCATTCCACTCAGATAAGCCCATGGAAATAGCCTGGCTCCATCTTTGTGGAGGGGCAGGGTTTGTGAGTGTTGGAGTGTTCTGTAGCTTGATGGGTCTCAGAAGTGAAGTAATCTTGTATCTGAGAGATTGCATTGTAATAGCAAGCCTTTTAGTAAAGGTTTAGTGTAAGTATCTGACTGGTAGGGGAGCTGCTTTCTGGAGCTGTTGTGGTCTCTCCAAGATTACGAAAATGCAGAGAGAAGAAAGGGCTGAACTCTCATTTTCTTGAAATTGGCGCTGGGTGCTGGAGTCCTGGCCAATTCTGATTGGGATGTGCCCCAAGGAGCCTGCAGCACCATTGTCCCAATCTTGTGCCCGTGGAGGGGGCTGGGAACCAGGGCGTGCTTTGCTGAAAAGAAGAAAGTAGGGAGAAGGAATGGGTAAGACGTGTGGCAAACAAACCTACCAATAAATACCAATAAAAACACATCTCGCAGCCGTCTCTTTTGATTGCCTGGGCTGAGCATGTCAGACAAACTGCATATTTTTACTCAGTGGTTGAGCCATTTCCCCTACTATTTGTGTGCCTGGGAGAGCTCAATTGCTGAAATGTGAGCCTGAGTACACTAAAACCTGCTCTATCATAGAACGTGCAAGAGTGCTGGAATCCAGAGAGCGATCTCTTTCCTTTTCACACTTGGAACTCTGCGCTTTACCTTAACAAAGATGCTCTCATTTTGTGGTGGTGGAGAGGCCAAGGTGGGTTCTTTGCTGTGGTTCCTGGGGATATTTCATGTATGTCTGTCCCTGGCCAAAAAGCAGAACAGGTTTGACTTTGCACAATGGGCCTCCCTCCGTTGATAATGAGATTGCAGTATAATAGGACAGTTAAATCCTCATACACATTCTCTTCCTCTCTTTTTTTGTGCAAATCTGGGGACTTGAACTCACAGCCTGGGTGCTGTCCCTGAGTTGTTTTTTTTTTTTGCTTAAGGCTAGTGTTCTACTACTTGATCCACAGTTCCACTTCTAGCTTCTTTGATGCTTAATTGAAGATAGGAGCCTCACAAATTTTTCTGCCTGGGCAGGCCTCAAACTTCAAGCCTCAGACCTCAGCCTCCTGAATAGCCAGGATTACAGCCATGAGCCAGCAGCTGCCAGCTGCATAGATATTCTTTAAACTTGTTTGTGTGTGTCCCAGGTTTGAATTTGCTTGAACCTAGTATATGCATTATACTAAGTTTGCATTTTTGGCTCTTATTTTATTGGATTTAAACATTTCTAAGATTATATTAAGGTATAAGTGTGTTATGTTGTATCATACAACAGATGATAGTATAATTTTCACCCTAATTTCTGGATTTGCTTTTTTTTGGTTGTTGTTTTTATGTTTGTTTGTTTTTTGCTTTTTAAGGTTTCATGGTAGGCTGGGTGGCTCATGCCTGTCACTCTAGCAATGCAGAAGCTGAGATATGAAGGTTATAGTTCAAGGCCAGCCTGGCCAGCCAATTCCAAGAGACTTTTATCTCCAATTAGCTAGAGGAGAAGCCATGGCTGAAGTGGCACAGCACCAGATTTGAATCAAAAAGCTAAGCAAGAGTGTGAGGCCCTGCGTTCTACCCAGTACCAACATATACACAAAACGAAGTTTCATGGTGAGCATTAGCAAAGACATCTAGTAACTGGCAACGAGATACAGATGAGAAAACCCTGCCTTGAGTGTCCCAGATCCTGTCTGTCAGCATTCTCGAACCCCCATCTTTCTGGCCCTGTTTGAAAACCCAAGTTTGTGTATTCAGCTTTTTCTGAGGGTAAAGGACACATGTCTGAGAGAAGTTGCCGTGGCAGAACTTCTCAGATGAGCATTTTCTGAAATAATAAACCTGCAAATACACTTTCTTTAAAAATGAAGCTACAACTGGGTGTCTGTGGCTCATGTCTGGAATCCTTAGCTACTCAGGGAACTGAGATCTGATGACTATGGTTCAAAGCTAGCCTGGCAGGTTTAGAGTCCATGAGACTGTTTTCCAATTAATGAGCAAAACGTTGGAAGTGATGTGGCTCCAGTAGTAGAGTACTAGCCTTGAGCAAAAAAAGCTCAGGAACAGTGCTCAGGCCCTGAGTTCCAGCCCCAGAACTGGTACAATAGATAGGTGGATGAATAGGTCGATGGATGGATGGATGGACGGACAGACAGATAGATGATAGAGCCACCAATACCAGTCAACATAGATTTATTAAAGAAAAAAGGTGCTATCCATGGATTTTGAGAATAGCACTTTCCTTCCCTTTCCCTCTTTTCCACCCCTCCCCTCTTTGTTTTGAGACATGATCTCACTGTACAGCCCAGGCTGGCCCTTGAATTCATGACCCTCCTTCCTCATCTTTCTAAGTGCTAGGATTACAGGTATGTACCATACACCTAGCCATTCTGTTCTTAATAAACAGGTCAAGCCGACTTAACGCTTACCATGCTTTAGACACTGTGCAGTTTAGGTATGACCCAGTATCTCTGTAAATTAGGAGCTGTTCCTTTCCTCATTTTTCAGGGGAAAATGATGCTGAACAGGACACACACATTGCCCTGTCACCCAAAGCTGGTACACAGAAGAGTTGGAATTTGAACACCTATCTTTTGTAGTCTTTAAGAGGATGGTGGACATTGCCATTAACAACCCAACGTATAAATTATACCCTTGTCCTTTGGTGTGAATGAGAGGTTAGAGAAGGAGCAGAACTCATGGTCTCTTCCATCACATGGAGCATCCTTTCCACTGCAATAATGAAAGTACCAGAAAACCTTATTTACATTTCAGAAATAGTTTCCCCAAATTTCCTGTTTTGCCAGACTTGCGTGCCTCTCCTCTCTTTCTCTTTCTCTGTTGTGCCTGCTACCCACACTGTCTGCTTTAAAAGCAAGCCTGGCTCATGTGTGTGTATTTGGTATTGCAATATATGCTCCATATATCTGCTCCACAGGGCCATTGCTCTGCCACCCCTCCCTCCCCCCCCCGCTGCCCAGCCCCCGCCATGCTTTAATAATCAAAGGGAGGTAAACTGTTCTTTCCACAGTTGTTAACTCCTCAGCCTGGCTTCATTTTTGGCTGTCCTTTTTGGCAACCTTTTGTCTGTCCAAGTTGCTTTACCCGAAGGCTTGCTTCATTGTGTTATTAATGTAGTCAAATTATAGTCATGTTTTAATAACTTAATTGAATGAAAGAGAACACTTTGAACTGAAAAGTAAAATAGAGGTGTTTATTAAACCGTTCTTGCATATTCCTGCAGATCTCCCGTAGCAGATAAAGGAGGCCAAGTTTGTTTGTGGCTCCTGCCTCTACCCACTTGTAAGTATCACCCATCGTTTTTTTTTTTTAAATGTAATTTGAATCAGGGAGATTGACGCTGTTGGAAGTATAGTCCTTTAAAATACTTTGAATCTTCCTATTAACAGAAAGCAACTGGGGTGCACCCCCAACATGGAAACTTGGGCCTTTAAAGGCATGACATGTGAGAAGCAAGTGCACCTTGTTTTTCTCTCATATTGCCGTTAATTAATTCTTTGAAATTCCTTCCCATCTACTACTGACTGAAGAGTTCTTATCATGGGCTTTGTCCAGATTGTATCAAAAGCAGTGTTTTCTTAAACATTTAAGTGAGTTATTTAGGACCCCTTTGGGAGCTACTTTTCAAGTTTTCTTTAATTAAAAGGGAAGGGTATTAATGACTAAAAGCTAACATGGAGCAGGTTATTTATTGCTGCTCATTAAATTACTTGGTTTGGTCCCAGACAAAGTGAATATTACATTTAAGAAAAGCTCTGCCCTTTTCTTAGTGATTTTGTTGGGAGGGGGTCTACACACAGAGATGCGGTTGAGGATGTGCACCTTGTATTTCAAGATGATGGGGGAGGTGTGTGCTCTGGCAGACATTTACGCCTGTCATTTTCTGAGAAGAGTTTAGCACCGAAAGCATGTTTTGTGCGCATGTGTTACTGAAAATGCATACGTTTCCTCTTTAAAAACTGACTCTATGGAGATGTGTATCATTCATAAGAATTCCTGAACAGCACCACCCTTTCCATTTTGGGGGGTATGTACAGAGCTATGTCTCTTGAGTTTTTGCAGATCACACAATATATGGTATATTGCTCATTTGAATGCTATTTCAAAACCAGCCTCTGAATACACCACGTAGGAGATGCCCATTTGAAGGGAAGACGTTTCTCAAAATGAGCAAATGGAAGGACCACAGGGGCTGATCATTCTGACTCAGAGCATCAGAAATGGGGCTGGAAATAGGTATCCCGTGACAAACCCTTCTGCTGACTCTCGTGCGGCTGCTTGTCAGTTGTACACTCGCTCCGAAATGAGGGGATTGTGATTAACATCACTGTCAGAGCAGTGGCATGGAAACCTTTCTAGAGCTGCCTTCCGTATACCTTGGTGTGCAAGGGATCACACCTAGTGGGGAGCTGACGCAGGGGCGGGGGTGTGTGTGTGTCTTGTTAACAATGCAGGTTCTCCTGAAGGAGATGTAGGGTGGGAGTTCAGCCCTGAATCTTTCACAAGTGCCACATCTGGACCAGCAAGGTTCAGTTGTCGATACTGCAGTCTTCAATATAAAGGAAGGGGTATAAAGCAAGTCTTTGGGGTGTTTTTCCCTTGTTGGACAATCATGTCTTTCTTTCCTGAAGTACCTATAATGGCCTGCTGTGTGGAGGTACTCACTATGACTCTGAATTAGTGCCAGGTCTGTGAGCTGGACTCCAGGGCCCAGAGGAGTCTTTAGAGGTGCTGCTTGTTTCCTCTTTTTTCTCCCCTTGGTAAGAAGGCATCCTGCAGAAGGAGTGGTGGTGAGCTAGCAGTCTTCCTGTGGAGAGCGCAGGATTTTCCTGCTGAACTCTGAAGTATCTGTTAGTAAGGATTTGATGGCAGAACAAGGTGGGAATTACAAGTCATTCCAGGTCTGGTTGAGTCAGAGCCCCTTTGAGCTTGCTGTGGCCATTGTCCGAAGCACAGTGTCTGGTTTGTGAGGAGCCCTTAGGCCTCTGTTGGCATGCAAAGGTGGGGGGGGTCTATTACCGTTTGTGTTTCCCTGTGTGGAAGGCAGAGGTCATTGGGATGCTGGGGTTGGAGCTTGGTTTGTATTCGGGAGGTCCCTTTACCAAGGCTTTTGGGAAGCAGACTGGGACCAATGCGTTTGGCTTGGCTCCCAATGCCATCCTATTATGGAGGGGGAGCAGTTTTGTCTTCAGTGGAAACTGGGATCTAGTTCTCAGAGATGACATTGATCATTTCGTCCGCTGTGGACCTGATCTCTGGATGTGTGGGTAGGCTCATTGGTTAAAAATTGGGAGTTGAATGAACTTCATGAGGCCATCGTTACCGGATGTTTCTCACTCTGCATTGAAATCCTATTCAATCCTACACTGATTCAGCCAGTAAGGCTGCCTCGGTCAGATGTGCATCCTCTCTGGCTGTTAAGATAACCAAGGTAACCAGCTTTCACATATGCATTGGCACATGCCACTCAGCTTGAAGAAGGCATCTCGTAATACCTGTTTTGAGCCAGCCCTCCTTGCCTGGTGGGCTTTATGAGGGATGAGGCTGGGGAAGGGGTCCCTGTAACTTTATTTGGCTTGTCTTGGTGTTCAGTATAAGGCCATGTCTACCCTTATTGGTTTTCATTAGGAGGTTAGAAGTAGATAGGTTAAGACTGTAGAATTTTGGTCTTAGAAATGACTTAAAGTCCACAAACTCCAATTACTGTGATGGGGGCTGCATAGCTAATCTGTGGGTGCATGGTGGGCAAATGGCACAGACTTTCTCTACCGGGACCAGTGTTCCTTCTCTCCAGCCAGATGTTGGGACTTTGAACTAGATTTTTTTTTTCTTAGAGATGTCACAAAGCAGAGTAGGCTCTGTGTTAATAACTGTGGACTTCACGCTCCTTGGAGGTTTGTTGGTTCATTTTACCCATTGGGCCAGGGTAAGGAAGGGATCAAGGCCAGTATGTGGACTGCACTTCCATTTCTGGGAATACCAGCTGGTTTTCTCAGCAATTGAAAAGCTATCACACAACCACATTTCACTGCAGTCGCCTGGGATCGGGGGAAGCGGGGTGGGGCGGGGTGGGCAGGCACTTCTGCTCTGTGACCATCCAAGAGTGACAGGTCTTGACCAAAACAGTGTCCACTGTCAAAAATGTGCGCCTCATTCTTCGCAGTTCAGCCCTCCCAGATATTAAAATATAACAACAGCCTATTTGGGGTCAGTAAGCCTGAACCTCATCATTTATCCAGAGAGAATAAAAGTATATCTAGAAACTCATCCACTGTAGTGTTTACTCTGAATGGTTCCTATCTTGTCTGGCTGTCTTTTTTTTTTCTTAATATGCTATGTTACTTAAAAAATAAAAAAGATATCAATTGCCAGTGTATTTCTCAGTCTTCCAAGTTGTACTTATCAACATAGCTGCGGTAAAATAAATACCTCTATATTTGCCCCCTTGGTGTGATGGTGAACTTTATACTTAAACTCTTGAGTGTTTAGTCTTGAGGCCAATTGCTATAGACTGTAATTGGTTTCTGTCTGTGAGCTTTCTTGTTCCCTCCAGAGTTCGTCTGATGACATTGTTTCGGAAGATGCAAGGTGGTAGGTATTAGAAATGGGTGTACGTTTGCCTTCACAGGGCGAGGGAGTGCTCGAAGTGTTTAATTTTAGAGACCTCCTAGGGTAACACATTTTGCAGCTGCATCTACATCTTTGCCCTTTTGATGCCAATTTTTGCTGCCAGGGGCTGCGTGGCACCTTCGTGGGGATGCACACCTTCATAAACCACGGAGGTGCAATGTTTTTCTCTTACCCCACTGTGCCCTAAGAGGCTGTTGTTTTGCCTGTAGAGCTAGTAACCCAGAGCTAGCCTGGAGTGACCAAGGATATTTTTTTTTTAGTTGAAGCTTTAACTGTTCTCCCAGTGAGATCTTTCTTGAAAGAATGTTTGGGTAATTTAACAGCTACTCAAACAAGACCCACTTTGCCTTCAACTAGGATTCCAGCATATTCTACTTATTTTTTTGTATTGTTTAAAAAATAATGGGTGACCGCTTGATGGTCTAGTCGTGGTGTTGTAAACTCTGTGTCTTCCTAAAGCCATGTTCCCAACCCTCTGCCTTTCACTAGCTTATCAGAGCATTTCTAAACTACTGGTGTTTTAATTACTACATTGTTCATCAGGTTAAATTGTATTTAATTGGCTCTGTGTTTTATCTTTTTGTTTCAATGAAAGGATTATTGGGGGTATTAAAAAGCCCATTTAAATGAAGCTTCATCATTTAAAACACATATAAAAATTCTTTAAGATGTCTTTTATTCAGATCTCTTTATCTTCCCTCACAAGCTTTCTGAGCATAAGTAGGGCATGTTGAGGTTTATCTTTGCTTTTATGTGCTCGAGCCACATGCTTAACATTGAGCGTATTCGAGTTGCATTTCATTGGGCTTTCACAATCCTTTTATAAAGGGACTGATCTGTTAACATCCCCCTCTTTAGATCTAGCAGACAGGATGTTCTTCCATACAAAGAAGTGCTCACAGTCTTTCTGGCCGGCCAGTAAGTGAATGATTTCAGGCCTGGTGGGCAATACTTGTGTCCATGCGTAACTCAACCCTACCACAGTAGTAGGCAGCTGCATGTAATTTTGAACTCCACTCATTGAACTGTAATAAAACAATATAAGCACTGCTTGGGGGGAAGATTGGATGTAGTTATCCTTACACAAGGCTCAGGCATATGAAAGCAGTGCTGGCTGACAAGAGGATTTTGAGATTTGATTTTGATTGAATTGCAGAATTGAACAGGCCAGGAATGTCAGTGGAAGGCTAAACGCCTGTAGTGCCATAAAGTTTTATTCATGTGAGGCTTTCCAATATCAAGTAGATGGATTATTGGAAAAGGTGTCAAGGGACATGAAATGGAAGTGCCCACAACATAAAATGTAGACAGGAGGGGAAAAATGACTTTTGCTTAGTATATAATTAGGTCTTAAAACAAAACAACAACAACAAAATACCAAAAAAAAGCAAAATAGCCTGTAAAATTATTTATTTTTGCCTGTCTTCAAAGAAACAAATGACTAACTCATTAGAGCATTTCCTGGGAGAGAAATTTGACTTTGTGGTATTTAGGTAAGAGCTTTCCTTATTCCATTCTTCACTTGTGTTTGCAATTAACATAGGATGATGGACAGTCTTTAAAAGGGAAGGGAGGATGGAGCAGAATAGACATCGAATTTATATCAGAAAATGAGAGCCTCATGCTTAAATTCCAACATGCTGACTTACTTTTTTTTTTTTTGCCAGTCCTGAGGCTTGAACTCAGGGACTAGGTACTGTCCCTGAGCTTCTTTAGCTCAAGGCTAGCACTCTACCACTTGAGCCACAATACCACTTCCGGCCTTTTTCTGTGTATGTGGTACTGAGGAATCGAACCCAGGGCTTCATGTATGCTAGGCAAACACTCTACCACTGAGCCACCTTCCCAGCCCCATGCTGACTTACTGTGTGACTTGGTAACCTGTACAGAATCACACAAGCATTTGAACGTAGCAGCTCTTTGCTCTTCGGTCATGAGCTTAGTAGGTCCACTGTAAAGTTACGCAATGGGTTGTCTGGGGAGGGGAGAGTTTATTACTTCATCTCTCATGTATGATGTTTCTACTTAGGTCATTAGTGACACCCACCTGAAAATTGCCAGTATGGGGAAGAAACACCTGTAATTTTTCAGTTTTGAATCTATGTGTTTAGCATTTCCAACCCTAGTGGCTTTGGTTAAAGAGTCAAAATTAGAAGCCTCATACACTTTGCCTCTAATACACAGGTGTGAGTTTTCTTTGTCCGCCACCTACTTCTTGTTCTGATGTATTATGTATTGAAAAACATGTTTATTTGTAAATGAGGCTTTGTGAGGTGAAAGCAGGAAACCTCAGAAAGGAATTTTCAACATGAAGGGCTTGGGGTTTCAAAGCCCCTCTTAGACATGTTGGGAAAGAAATACCACTCTCAGTGGCTTAACTTCCCTCTCAGTTTGGTAAATCTTGTACTTACCTCAAACTCCATAGATTTGTAGTAGAGTGTATTTAGTATTTGCTTTGATTGTTTTAGTTTTTTCTAAGAATAAATTCAATACATTCTTTTTTGCCTGACTTGTAATACTTTCACTGTTTTTCAATAAATGTTTATCCAATCAGACAACTATTTGCTTATGCAGAGCTCTTGAAAGAAAGTCCTCATTGGAGTGGCGAGCTGCCATGATTTGTCAATGACCTCTTGCAATTGTGTATTGCATCCTGCTTTCCTATAGGGTGTTGGCAGGAAAAACAAATGGAGGGAGTGATCTGCTGTTTGTGGAGTTACTCCTAATTTGTGTGGGAGGGGAAGGGAAGAGCCCGTTGGGAGTTGATGGAAGGATATCCGCAAGGTAGCAAAGAGTTGCCTTTGAACTTGGGAAGAGTCTGGTGAATCGTTCCTTGCTTGACCTGCACCAACACAGTGAAATTCTGGATTTAAGGAGACGCATTACAGCCTTACCCTTCACTGTACCTCCTAGTGACACTTCTCCAGTTACTGCCACAGACACATGCAGGAAAATTTCAATTCATTTCTATCTCCCTTTCACACTGGATTGAGGGGTGGCAGGCAGGGAGCTCACATGTAAAATTTAGAGAGGTGTTTGCCCTCCATGCTGCACCTGAACTTGAATGGGCCTGAGGGTAATCAGTGCCTCTCCAAACTTGGCATGCTACACACCTTGCTGGCCTCCCCCTTTTTGTAATAAGAAACCCATCTTTGGCCTGCTTTGAGCACATTCACTTTTCTTGTGCTTTCTGTAAGTGGTCCTGGTTTGTGTATCCCTAATGTGACTCTACAGTGCTGACCATTGCTCTTGCAGTGCCACTGCCCCAGATTGGCACATATTCCACTTCTAAATTAAAGAGCAGTTTTGCATCAGGCCCGGTCATAACATGCATTCTGTGTTTTGATCCCCCTGGAGCTGTGATTTGACATTAGCTAACAGACGTTGCGTGCTACACACCTTACAGAGCTTTTCATTTGCAGGCACTCTCTGTGCAGAAGGCACGGGCTGGCATTCCCAGCTTGGAGTTTTTGAAGGATTCATATGTAGCAATTTGGCACTGAGACTGTGGAAGTAGTAACTTAATGTTCAAAGCAGAGACTTTTTCTCTATAAGCATCTGAACGTTGGACAGCAAAACAGCCCACAGGAATGATCTTTGCTATGGATAAAACCATAGCCACCATCTATTACTTAGGGGTGTCTCGTCCATGGCAGTCCTTTGAAGCCTCCCATGTCATTCCCAGGAAATTCTGTTATTTACAGGTAGGGAATTACTGCTTAGACAAATGAAGTCATTGGTGCAAATTCACAGCTTAGAGACAAGAGGGCCTAACCTTATTCCAGCTGTTGCTCTTGCTACCCATATTCTCATTGCTGCCTAACCCAGCTAAGTTACATGGGTCATCTGGAGATGTTATTATAGCTACAGGCTCCCTTTTTTGGATGGTGAGTTTCTAAAGCATGGCCTAGATCTTACAAGTTAATAGAAGGGCAAAAGCATTGGTGCCTGCAGGAAGTCTTACTGACCCCAGGTAAGATTTCCCTCCCTTCTCCTTCTCCCTCTCTCTTTCCCTCTCCTTCCCTTCCTCCTCCCTCTCCCTCTTTTCCTCTCTCCTCCTCTTCCTTTCTCCTTCCTTCTCTTCCCCTACCTCCCACCCTCCGTCTTTTGCAGTACTAGGGTTTGAACTCAGGGCCTTGTGCTTATTAGGTAGACTCTCTACCACTCGATCCAAGACTCCAGCCCATTTTGGCTTCAGTATTTTGTTTGATTTTTTTTTCAATAGGGTCTTACATTCCCTGTTGCCCCTCCCTCCCTGTCTTTCCCCCGCCCCTGAACCCTCCTCCCTCCCTCCCCCCACTTGGGCCTGGCCTTCAATCACCATGTCTAGAATTATAGGAATGAGCCACTGTGCCCAGTAAGATTTTGTACATATCTTTTGTGCAAATATTGAAAGACACGCGTGTAAGGAACAGGGAGGTGGGGGGAATCCTTAGCACTGGCCAGGAGGTCGCTGGCAGTGGCTGTGATTGTAGTTTTAGAAGGAGCGTGTTCCTGCCCTGGGTTTCCCTCCTCCAAGGCAGACAACCTTCATTTTCCTCAGCAGGGAAGTGTTGCTTAGAGCCATCAACTCCTGCAGGGTTCCGTGAGGTCTGGCGCTGTCTTCTGTGTGGTGTGTATGAATGAAACCTCCTTCCAAAAAGTTGAAATCAAGATTGAGAAAACTGGAAGAATGAGTCATTTGAGGTTCTGTTCTCAGAACATGTCTGCACTTGTCTCTGGCTGATTCCAAAGCACAGAAATTTCTCTGTGATCTTGAGACCAACCCAATAGCGCCACAGGCTGGGGACCAAGCTGTTCACCCGTGAACCTTTGGAAGAGGGTATTTCATACCCACACGAAAGCACCAGTCGCTGCCCAGGTCTGCAGGAACCTTCCTGTGCTTCTCCTCTAGTAAATGGCTATTCTGTGACTGTCTCTGTGCCCCCTGGGGTCTCCTGTGAGCTGACTCCATCACGTTTGATGCACAAGGCCAGCCATCTACACAAATGTAAAGAATGAGTGCTGGTGACGGGGTAGACATAGGTGGGGACAGAAGTGTGCAGACCACAGGCATGGTTTGTTTGACTCATCAGGTGTCTTACACAAAGCATTTTAGTACTTTACATCTACTGAGATTTCCTATGCGAAACCTTAGTGTTCTGGCTTTTCGTCATGATGGATGTAATATCACCTGTCCCCGTCCCGTACAGGGGCCAGGAAGCCCAGCAATGTGGGGCTTGTCATTGTCCTCTCGGCTGGGGACATGTGCCTACAGTGTCACGTTCCTTCCTGTCTGCTTCATTCTTCTGAGGGACTGCCTGGGCCCATGGGCACTGAGCTCGCTCGTAGCCCTGACAGGAAGTGGGGATTCGGGTATGGTGGGAGGTGCAGTCACAATAGTATTGATGGTTGCTCCCGCAGAGACGTGTGCAGACAGATTTCTGAAAAGTGCATGCTTTTCTTTTGACTGGTCCTGTTTGAACTCAGGTTCTGGGCACAGTCCCTGAACTTCTATGTGCCCTACCATTTGAGCCACAGCACCACTTTTTCCAGCATTTGTCTGAGCAGTATATTGGAGATAAGTGTCTCATAGACTTTTCTGCCTGAGCTGGCTTCAAACCATGATCCTCAAATCTTAGCCTCCCCAGTAATTAGAATTATAGGCATGAGCCACCAGCACCTGGCTATTTTTTTTAATACTTTTAATCCCTTAAGTGATTTAAATTTTCTGGAAGCTGGGCATCCCATCCCAACAATGGAGCCATAGAAAAACATGCTCGTTGGAGAATTATGAGGCATGTAATTTTGTCTTTAAATTCTTACAAGTGAATCTTAGGGACATGACTTCATACGTACCTCTGAGACATTACAGTGTTTTAATAACACTTTCCTGCTACACGTAATGCTTCATTTTTACTTTTATTAATTTAATTTTTTTTTCAGTGTGGGGCAGGGAGGTGTTTCCCCAGGCCCCGGCTTTACCCTGCTCTGCCTGGGAAGAAACAGCCAGGCTCCTTTCTTCCTTCGCTCTGTCTGGTAGATGCGCCAGGGCCATGCCGCATCCGTTTACAAGAGTTTACAAGGTTTTACCTACTCTTTGGTTCCTGAATATTCTTTTCCTCACTCAGTTCCCTCCCTGCTTCCTTCTGAGCTGCCAACCCCATATTATATCACCTGCATTTGGCAGCTGGACTTTTGCCATCGCTGAGCCCGAGCCCGCATTTCCTCAGGTAATGAAAAAATCTAAAAAATCAAGGTGCCCACAAGTGACAGAAGCTTTTATGGAGAAATGGTGGCAGAGCCCCCCCACCCCCGCCCCGTTTCTCTCTGGGGCCTAGACTTGTGAGCGAGAAGCAAATGCTATTTTCTGCTTCATTCCCTGTGACAGATATTCTACCTAGACTATCCGAGTTCATACATAGAATCATGGATGTCGTCCTTTACTCATAGTTCACTTGGTCATGCATTCATTCGTTCACTCATTTATGCATGCATGATTCATGCATTCATTTGCCCAACTGCTCTTTGCAATAGGCACTCATCAACTACAAACAAAGTATTTATCAAATGAAAGCACCCTTGGGGTCTAATCCATAACACAATGGACAACTCGAAAATCAGAGCTGTAGGGAGTCATCCAAGAAAGACCTTTTGAAAAGGACCATTAAGTTCAAACTACCTTAGAATCTCAGAACTTGTTCAGAAGGTCTTATTGTTGTTTTCCAGAGCCATCGGAAGTGGTTATATTCTATAGGTAAGCTGTGGACTTCTACCGAGCAAGATAATCCGAGCTACCATTTACACTGTGGCGCGTTTGCATGTAGTGGTCTCATTGAATTGTTCAGTACACACCTTTCCCAGTGGTTCCTGGCAGCCTTGATTCAGGTAAACCTGAGGCTCTCTACCCTTTCCTTTATGCCGGTTAGTGAACCAGCTTGTATTTCTGCAGCTCTCCCAAGCTTGATTTCTTCCTGTGTAAAATGGCTGTTTACCGCACTGCTGCCAAGCCACGCACCATAGGTAAAGACTGAAAGGAGGAGCATGTGGAAGTCCTGTCCACCGTCTGGTCTATACGCAATAATCACCATTGCTGTTCTTCAGATGAATGATTTTTTTTTTGGTTCCCTACCCAGGCTTGCTGTGCAGCTGGAAATGGATAACCTTCAATTCGCTTTCCAGAAAATTGAGGCCACTGACTTACTTTATTCTTGAACTCTCTGCCCTCTGTCCCTCTCCTCCCTCCTCCTTCCTCCCCCTCCCTGGCTCCCCATCCCCTGGGTTAAATCACAGCAGAGGTATGAGGAGAGCATCTCTTGCTTGGCTGCTCCAGCCTGCCTGTGTGCCTTTGGCTTGCTTATCTGATCCAGGAAATGCTACCTCCCCTCAGTCATGGAGGGACCAGTCCTGTGGGCTGGCCCCTAGAAACACAATTAGGAAGGTTAACAGGAAAAGCGGGGCTCAGGAGCAATTCCAGGCAGCTGGCAGCCTTGCCGAATTGGAAGTGCCCCACCAATGAAAACTGCAACAAGAAGCAAATTAAACCTCCTATCTGCCATCTCACTCCCTTCTCTCCCCTTTCCTGTTTGGACTTGAAAGGCGATTGGAGCCAGGGCCCTGACAGTTGACGGAAGTGCTGCAAGGAGAGAGTATTTATTTACAGTGAGTTGGGCGATGCCGGTTCAGGATGCGGTTTCTTGCAGGAAGTTCTGTCCCCACCCCCGCCTGGGTTTGATCATTTCTCCAAAAAAGAAGAAAAAAAAAATCCCTGATTGTTTGAGGCCTCTGCTCTGACTTGGAGCAGCGCTGTCTAACCTGTCTGGACTTGGAGGGCTTGGCTGAGGGCACCCTTGTAGGAGGGCCTGGCATGGGGTGAGTGGCACCCGTTGGGCCCAACTCCCAGCAGATGTGTTCGGGCGCGGCGATAATCATTAGGCATTTAAAATAGGGAAGTAGGCTGCTACACGTGCTATAAGCTGTGGTTGGCAGAGGCCATTCTGTTCGTTAGCAGGAGCTAGTGCCAGCTGCAATGTTGTACTGGGTGAGAGAGAGAGAACGAGAGAGAGAGAGAGAGATCACTTGAAGGTGAAGTCGGAATCCACAAGGCACAGGTAGCAGCAAGTAGTCCTTATTAACTGCGTGGGCTAAGGCTGGCTGATGAAGCCCACTGAAGCAGGCTCAGGACCCAGCTGGTGTTCCAAAAATTGGAGTCCTTTTGGCCTTTAAAGGAGTGGTATGGATCATCAGGAGGAAAGGAAGGAAGAGGGAACTGTACTCCACTGAAGAGGTACTTCAAGGGGAGGACCTTGTTACTTTCTTGAGTTATCCTGTGTTACAGGAGAAGGTTCTCATCAATCAGGAAATAGTCCATATTCTTTATTAAAAACTACACACGGCATGCATTGGGACAAAACTTACAAACAGTGTGATGTAAGACATAGGAGCCTGAGGAAGATGCCAGCCAATCTGTCCACCGGTCTTGGTGTGGTTCTGGTTGTGGCTCAAGTCTGAGAACCACAGACAGACACAAGACAGTGATCTCCCACTGTGTACATCATCAGAATCACCTGGAGAACATCCGAAACCCGCAGCTGGAGCCTCATTCAGCCTAGATGTAGTCACCCTCCACACCTGCGGCCATGCACCTTACCTGCATAGCCCTTTCCTAGTGGTCATGTGCAGTTGTCCTGGATCGGTGATAGTCTTTGTGAATGTTCATGGTTAGAAAAAGACCAGAATCTAAGAACCGTGTGTGGAAGCTTCGTTGACTGTGTGACAGACAAGGAAGTGGAGGGCCTGGGCACCCTGTGTCTTCTCCACATGTCCGAGATGTCCTTCATCTTAGGAGGCCCTCTGGAGGAATTTCTGCCACTGATGAACTCATTCCTCCTTCTGAGAGACTGGATGTGTGCCTAAATTACCTAGATGTTTAAAAAAAAAGAAAGGAAACTGTAAATGTCCACCCACATGTTCTTCGCCCACCATTTTACTCAATCTCTTTCGTGTACAATGAGTTTGGCTTCTAAAAGTCTTCAGGCATCCATGAATAGGGCTAAACGTATGATCTCGTTTCTAGCTCATGGACTTCCCAAGCCGACTGTGGCAGTCTCTTGCAGTATACAAAGAGTGTTCTAAGATATACCCAGTAGAGACACCTCTTGTCTCTACTGTGTGTCAAGCACCTCTTAGACTTTTGGCTAACGGTCAATATTGAAACATAATTTGGAGTTGAAAGACATTACAATGTGGAACAAGGAATCAAACTGTGGAGCTTCTGGGTTCTATGGGAAAGCTTCCCAGGCTTGAGAAGGATTTTGAAGCATGAATAGGAGTTCTTCTGAGGCCCTGGAGGAAGAATAGCATTATAGACAGAGGTGACAACTGAGAGGTGTTTACAAGTCTGCCTCTGGAAGTGTTTGGGAAGTCTTGGGAGTTTTTTTAGCAATGCCTTCTGACTTGCATAATTCTGGGAACACCACTGAGTTGTTAAAGCATGCACAAAACACGGTAATCTTCCTAAAATAGGGAATTTCCCCCAAATTCCTCCATCGTGCTCCATAGCTGGCGAGGTGACCAAACACCTCAGGTCCCCGAGTGACACCACAGGCTGCCATCCGCTGTGAGGCCTCCCAGCGTCTCGGACTGTGGACTCGTGGCTGCACCTCTCCAGGAGTCAGCAATGCTGGGGACTCGCAGATCCTCTTGATTGGATGAAGCTGAAGCCCCGGTGTGAACACTGAACACAGTGGCCTGGCCTGGCCCCCCTTGCCTACTCTGGCACCTGCTCAAAGGTGGTTGTTGAATCCCTGAGACCCCTGGCCCAGTAAGAGCTGGATCTCTTCACCTCACCACGGTTGACATTCGGGCCCAGAAAGTTCTTTGTGGTGGGATTGTGCTGTGTATTATGGGATGGATCATAACAATCTTGTCACTTATGCCCACCAGAGACCAGTCCTTTCCCCTCCTGTGTCCTCATAAGACAGAAACCTGAGCACCTCATACATTTCCACACGGCCCTAGCAGGTAAAGGCACCCCAGTGCAGACTGGAGAGTCTTATCATGTCAGAGGATGCTGCTTTCTCTGCCTGAGATGATGCTAAACCAGACCACTCATGCAGAACATGGGAAAAAATAATGGCATGAGACAGCAGAGTAAACAATTTCCTGCCATTTTCAACAGGGAGCTTCTAAAACATTACCTGCCATCTCCCAGGACAGAGTGGCTGATAGCTGCCTTCTGCATGTGACCCATTCAGTAACAGTTTTGTTGCAAAGTGTGAGGCTCGGGGTCCTCTGCCTAAGATGTTTTGCTGAGTGTTTTGATTTTGTATTTTTGTTTTTGTCTTTTTTTTCCCTTTTGATCAGTTGTAAGGCTTGAACTCTGGGCCTGGGCATTTTCCCGGAGCTTTTCAGCTCAAGGCTAGTGCTCTACTACTGTGCGCCACAGCACCCGTGGTGGTTAATTAGAGATAAGAAGCCTCACAGACTTTCCTGCCCAGGCTCAGGCTGGTTTTGAACTGTGATCTTCAGATTTCAGCCTCCTGAGTAGCTAGGATTATAAGTGTGAGCCACCAGCACCTGTCTAATTTTTTTTTGTTGTTGTTTTGCTTTGTTTTTAATGGATACATTCCTCATTTGTCTGTTTCTCTGATTGTCTGTTTGTCCCTGGGGAATCCAGGGACTTTCACAGACTAAGCAAAATTGTTTACCACTGATCCACATCCCCAGCCCCGCTTCTTATTTTAAGTGGTGGTATGATACACAGTATTGACTGTTTAAACCACTTTTAGGGTGTATACATCATTTGTGTTAAGTCGATTCATGGTGTTGCCCCATCCCCAGTTTTTGTTGTGTGAAAATGAAACGTGATATACCCATTCAGCCACAGTTTCTCTCTCCCTCCCCCCTCAAGCTTCCATCACATCTGGTCTACTTTCTGTGTGTGTGAATTTGATGAGGTTCTAGATACTTCATATGCACGGACTCATAAAAAATATGCCTGCTTCACTTAGCATCATGTCTTTCAAGTTTCATCCCTGTTAGAGCCTATGTTCGTTTCTTTCCTGTTTAAGGCTGAGTAATATTCCATGGTTTGGGTATACCATATTCCACATGTCATTTATCCATTTGTTCTTTGGTGGGTATTGGCTCTCTTTTACTTTGAGGCTTCTATGAACAGGACCACTGTGCACATGGGTATGCAAATGTCTCTCTGAGTTTCTGCTTCTAGTTTTGCTGTTGTTGTTATTGTTTTGTTTTTAGTGAGTTTGCTGTGTCTTGTGGTTCTTCTGTTTCTTATACTCTTTAAATGCTCTTAAGCACTAGAATTAACTGTCCTGTGAAGTTCCCCCACCACACACACTTTCCTAGCGGTCTCATGACATCACAGCTGCCCCTGCCCCTTTCTCACACTCAGTGTTTGTGGGCCCTGACAATATCAGAAACCAGACTCAGTCATCTGTGCTCATGGCCATGGGTTTCTGAGCTGTACTCAGGCTCCATGATGTCTATGTCCCCGGTACTTGCCCTCCTCAGGGCCAGCGAAGTGGGTCTGAGCTCTGCACCTTCAGAAGTAAGATGTGCAGAGCACAAGCCCCTTTTTTGCCTCTGTGCCACCTGTATAGAAAGCCCTAACTTGTGCAACTGGGTGATAAGAACTCTGAAGGGCAAACTGGTGTCTCTCTTGCAGCAGAGCTCTGGAGAGCAGGTTATAGATCCAGCCCTAAGCCTGGCTTCTCCTGTGCCTCACACCGCTGCTGCCTGGTACACTGCTCTGTGGTCTCCAGCAGTGGGGCTGTAGAGGGCTGGGTGGGCCCCTCAATCCTTTAGTCTGTGCAGTTGTGCAGTTCACCTATAAATACTCTTTGCTGCATTGATATTCTTGGTGTAAGAGAACAGGGGAGCAGAAAAGCAATATGTTGAAACTCTGGTATCTATGGAGACTGCTTCTCTTCCTCCCCCACCCCAATTCAACTGAAACCTTGCTAAATCTATGTAATTCTATTTGCAGACTGGGCCCCACCAAGTCTTGTAGTGAATAGATCTTGGTCATCACTGCCAAAGTGTAAATGAGGTACAAAGGACCCGGGGAGATACTGGTTCAATATTTGAAGATCTAAGTGGAGCAGGCTATGAAGATGGTGCTGGGATGGTGACTTTCTCTAGCAATCCAGCGCTTCCTCTGCTGTGGCCCAGGTCTGGGAGAGCCCGCAGGGGTGATATAATAGAATGCACGGAGGCTGATTCCACAGCGGGTTCCACTTCAAGCCGGATACGTACGTGGACACAGGGCTGGCCTTGCCGTTTGCTTCACATTTGTGCAAGCAATCCACAGGCATTCGTTGCTTTTAGACCAGTGGAGTTCATATTGAACCAGGTTGCCAGAAAATGAAGCATATGGTGCCACATTCATTTGTTCACTCAGACACTGACTTTTCTTTTTAAGAACGAAGAACCCAGTGGTGAGCAAAAGCAGCGACGCCATCCTCTTACTGCATCCTCTCCAATTCCCCCGTCCTTAGCTAAGAGTATGGCACCAGTATGCCTTGCTGAAGGTGGTCCAGTGTCCTCTTATTTATCGTTACTGTTACCCGAGAAGTAGGAGAGAGTTACAGTGCTGGAATCACAGAGACACATTTCTTGTGAAAAATAACGTTGTTACTGTTTTAAATTCCCTTTCCTTAATTTCCTGCCTCACACAACAGAGGCTTTTCACCTCTGGAGAACAAACCTTTCTTTTTTGCCCCCAAGAACTTCCGGTCCCTGGAGGTGAAGGTTCAGGCTGCAGTTCTGGTCCAGCAGGGTTTGTGGTGTTTTTATGCTGGTGATAATTCTAGATGGATGTTTCCACTTTTCCACCCCATGGGGTTGTTGAGATTGAAGATGGTGTTGCGGTTTCTGAGTGTCTGTGATGGTCTCTCCATGGTGGGGGGGGGGGTCTTCAAGGAGGCCTGGGTTGTTGCCCTGACAAGTTTTCCTTTCCTGCCTGTGAGTTGGGCAGCCCAGTGGAGAGTGCTGTTGGCTTCTGCTCCCCCCACCCCGCCCTGTACTCTGTGTGTACATAATTGGCTTTCCTCCTTGTGCTTTTTGTTTTTTTTTTTGTCGGTCATAGGGCTTGAATTCTGGGCCTAGGCGCTGTCCCTCAGCTCTTCAGCTCAAGGCAAGTGCTCTACCACTTGAACCACAGCGCCCCTTCCGGTTTTCTGGTGGTTAATTGGAGATAAGAGTCTCAAGGACTTTCCTGTCCAGGCTGGCTTTGATTCATGATCCTCAGATCTCAGCCTCCTGAGTGGCTAGGATTATAGGTGCGAGCCACAGGTGCCCGGCATGCATTTTTTTTTTAAGGGTTGGATTCAGGAGCCTGGAAGATTGAAAACCCAGAGCTGTGTTTCCCAGAGTAGTGACACCATGTGTCCCTCTGTCAGCTTTGCATGCAAAGGTCTGGTCCCCAAACCCCCGTGATACAGGATGTTTAGGTGTGAAAATGTTGAAAATGTGGCTGTTGGTGAGAAAAGTATAGTCTAACATGACTCTGGCTGTAGCGAGCTTACATTTTTGTCTGTTCTTAATAGGAATATGGATGGTCATAGTAAATCCAGGGCGGATTGCCATTTGTAGGGCCAACGTGTCTGTCCCACCTCTTTCTCAAACCACACACATTTCTCAGCATATCCATTTGCTCCACGCAGACTCCTATGGCTAAAATAAGTTGGAAACCATTGCCTTACCCAAGATAACTCTTTATTTTTATTAATTATTATTTCGGCGCAACTGGGGATTGAATTCAAGGCCTCTCGCTTGCTAGGAAGGTGCTTTACCATCTGAGTCACACCTCTGGCACATTTTTGCTTTAATTATTTTTCAGATAGGGTCCTTTCCTCACCCCATTGTCCTCCTGTTTTATTCTATACACAGGCATGCCCATGAGAGTTACAGTAGATGGTACACACTGAGTATGGTCTTAGCGCTTGGCTGACCACCCTGGCTGATGCCACCTTGCTTGGTATAAATACAGTGATCTTGATTTGACTGGGTATGCAGGATCGTGGCATATCTTCAGTCCTTGAGCACACTCAGCCTAGTGAAGACGTTGTCGCTCATTAACTGTGGTTCAGGCATACAGTCAGCTCTCTGTATGCATGCTCACTTATGGGCTGGCTCTGTCTGTACTGAGCCTGTGTGCACAGTGCACTGCCCTAAACATCATGGTAGGACAGCCTTTCCTGATCGTAGGTGTAGATTTAGATGTGATGTAAGCATACTGCTGTATGATAGTGTATCATACTGTGCAATCACTTTCTACATAAGAGAGCTGAATGTGTACATAGGGGCTTGGTACCTAAAGGGCATCCTGAAACCAACCCCAGTCGGATGGTGTGAATGGGGGATGGCTAAATAGTGCTTTTGTCTATTATTTCTTTGGTTTGGTCATTGATATACTGTGCACATGCCCAAGTATCTTAAATGTCAGATGTCAAGCATGTCCTAGGCCTTAGAAGTCCATTTTTAGACCCAGCCGAGGGGAAGGGGCAGGTGAGTTGAGCTGAGCAGGTGATGTTGGAGTGGAATCAGGAGCAGAAAGCGGAACAGGGTCTCGTGTAGCTGCCGTCCTGCTGGGCGAGAGGTGAACTGAGATCGGTCATAGTTCCGAGTCTCCCTCTGTCTCTCCTTGGGTAGTGAAGCGTACTTCCTCACAGATCAGATTGCAGATACCTTCATCCCAGTTCTGCAAGTGGGACTGGAAACTTTCAAGTCAGGATCTGATCTGAATTTTATCCCTGGTACGGCCAAAAAAAAAAAAAAAGGGCAAAGGGGCTCTGGTTATCCATCCCTTTGCATCTCCTCTCCATGCCTTACCTCCAAAATATTTTGTGCCAGCTACTTCTGGATTTTATTTTTATTTTTTAAGTACCATGTAGTACAAGCATTCGGTCTATGGCTTGGTGTTTAAATCATTTTCAGAAATGCAAGTTAAGGCCCATGAAGATTGTACTTGAAGCCAGTGAGGACACTGTAGTGTGACCTGCTAGTCTGGATCTGTGCTGGTGACAAGGACACATCCCTGGGTGGGTAAGCAACTCAGCATGGACACACCTCTGCTTAATCCTGATGGAGCATCCGCACGCACCACTAAGCGATCGGGGAAGGAGCCATTCACGGGGAGTCTTGGTGGGGGTGAAACTGATCTTCCACATGACAGAGAAGCAAGCTAACTGGTCTCCGGTATACACAGCAAGCTAGGGAGAACTTATTACCAGCTATGGAAACAGAGCCTTGGTTGACCTGTTTTATATTCTGTTTGTGCAGCTTGGTGTTTTTAATGTGTGGTTTTATTTTTAATGTGCAGACCTTTCTCCCTTCACTACCACAGATGATTCAAAGCCCCCCTTTTGCGTGCCCTCTGTCCGATAAGTGACAAACTGTGTTGAGTTCATAAAGTTGTTTCCCTGTTGGGCTGGTGTACAAGAAAGGCATTGCTTCGTTCTGATGGACATGTATAATGTTTGTTATTTAGAGGAAAAAAACAGAGATGTAGTGAAAGTCTGGCACCTGCTATTTGATTTTATAGTTTGAAAAACAAATGTCTCGAGTGGCTGGGCTAACCTCAGATGACCAGTTATATTTTCATCAAGGCCTCTGTGGGAACAACAGTTTATGGCTTCACTTTGACTCTTGAGTGGCTGAAAAGTCTCACATCTACATCTATGGTCACCACTGATCCACTGCGTTTTATTTGGGGGCAGGGGAGATGAAGAAGCGAGTCACGTAAGTCACCAGTTCTTTCTTTCCACACTGAAGGATTCCAGAAGACACACACAGGTACGAGTTGATCACGGTGTTCTGACTCTTTAGCATCATCCCAACCCACTGTTATTGTGTCTGTCTATAAGCTCAGGCGCTGTGCATCCTTGCATCCTTGGAAACATTGCAAAGAACAGCTCCTGAGCCAAATCATGGCTTTTTTTTTTTTTTTAACATGTTCACATTTCCTGTCAGTGTTAAGTGTTGCAGTGCTTTGAAGGCTAGACTTGGGCGCGCCACACTTCAGCTGGAAATGCTGAGCTCTGTTTCCCTGGGGTGGGGAAGCTGTAATGAGTAGCCGTTAGCTCTGGAGTCCATGTTCGAGGACTACAGGCAACCTCTGCTCCAGACCTGTCCCCTTTGAAGCCACAGAGCAGAAACTAAAGCCAGGCCAGGCCTTGCCCTGTTAGGTGGGGCTGCAGCCCTGGGACTGGTAGATCTAATACAAGCAGATTATGAGACTGGGAGGGACAGGAAAAGGAAGCTTCCAGAAGGGAGAGAAGAATGAGGGTCATTGGGCCAGGACCCGGGAGGGGTGCGTTGATTGTGCTTTGAATACAGGGAGCGGTACAAGGTCAGATGCTGGGTCAAGGGTGGCCAGGCAGGGAAAGAGAAGGGGGGAAATGCTCCATGCAGGCTCTGGTGGAGGGAGGAGATGGAAAAATCAATGAGATAAATGCAGGAGGCAGAAGGGAAAATTCTGGGCCTGTGCTGGGTTGCTGTTTCAGGCTTTCCAGGGTCTGCCACGAGAGGTCTGTGTGTGCCAACGGTGCTCTGCCTTATGTCCAGTTCAGTCCTTCTTGCTTCATGTCTAGCGTTCCTTCAAGACTGTGTTGCAAACTGGAGTTCTCAGGCGGGCGCCCTTTGCCACGCTGGCTGTCGCTTAATAAACCTTACTACAGCAGGGTTTTCTGACAGGAGTCGACTGCATTGCTGCCGGAGGATTTTCCAGCTTCTCAGAGGGCTCACGTAGTGATAGCCTGAGTGTGTGCAGCGGTGGGGTTGAACTTGATCCTTCTGTTTTTCTTTTGCAGTGTTAGGGATCGAACCCAGGGCCTTGGGCATACGAGGCCAGCACTTTACCACTGAGCCACCCGCAGCCTGTAACCCTCCGTCTTTCTTTTTCACTCAGTATCCTTTGTTTCTTCTAAAGCTCACGTTGAAGTCAGAATAGATACTAGGAGCGACAAACATAGGAGATTTTGGATTCTGAATTAGATCCGAAGTCACAGAATGGTGTGAGAGGAGAGTCTTTGTGCCCTGGAATGTGTTTGCTGGCTGGAGGAGGTGGTGGTGAGGAGCTCTCCTGTGCACAGTACATGCCTATGGGAAATGCGTTTCGTGAATAACCACTGACACCAGCCTAGGGATACCCGGACCAGAGAGGCTAAGGGTTCGGGTCCCTACTCTCCTTGTACCTGCTTGGCAGTCCAGCAGCTGAAGTTAGCCCTCAGAATCTGATTTTCTTTTCTCTTTTATCCTTTCCTTTTTTTCTTTTCATTTATTTGTGTGTGTGTGTGTGTGTGTGTGTGTGTGTGTGCGCGTGCGCATGCGTGCTATGTGGTGAACTCTTGCTTGGCTTTGTCATTCACAGCTGGCATTCTACCACTTGAGCCATGCTTTTTGCTGGTTAATTAGCAATAGGAGTCTCCAGGTTTGATCTGCCCTTGCTGACCCTGAACCATGATTCTTAGATCTCAGCTTCCTTCTCAGTAGCTAGGATGATAGATGTGAGCTACCAATGCCCAGCTTTCTTTTTTCTTTTCTCCTCCCCCATCTTCTCCTTTTCTCCTCTCTTCTCTTTTTTCCTTATCACTCTTTTCTCTTTCTTCTGTTCCCTCCCTCCCTGCCTCTCTGCCTTCCTTCTCTCCTCCTCCCCCTCTCTTCTTTTTACTGAGGTTTGAAGTTTGAACTTGGGGCCTTGTACTTTCTAGGCTGATGCTTTACCTCTTGATTCATTTTTATTAATCATTTGGGAGAAGGAGTGCAGCCCACTTTTCTGTCACTGGAATCACAGGTGTAAGTCACCAGTACCTGGCATTCTTTTCCTTTGCCTTCTCTTTCCTTGCTTTCCCTTTCTTCCTCCTTCTTATTTCTTTTCCTTCTTCTTCAAGAGTATCTCACTATGTAGCCCAGGTGAGCCTCAAATTCCTCCTGAATACTGCGTACTGAATATTGAATAGTTCCTCCTGAGTACTGGGATTACAGGCATGCACCACCA
The DNA here is from genome assembly GCF_000151885.1 of Dipodomys ordii. Classification (NCBI taxonomy): domain Eukaryota; kingdom Metazoa; phylum Chordata; class Mammalia; order Rodentia; family Heteromyidae; genus Dipodomys; species Dipodomys ordii. The sequence continues at coordinate 12,851,498 of NW_012267228.1, forward strand.
CCCTCAGCTAGAACTTTAGTTTGTTTTAATCTGTAAAGTGGGAAGGTGACCTGGTAAGCATGAAAGTCCTAGCTCTGCCCAACACTAGACAGTAAGCACTAAGTCTTCCATGGAAGCTCAGGAGAGAACCCCGAACTCTGCCCTCATTAGTGACTGGTTAAGTACTTCAGATCCTCAGTGGCTCATTTGCATATCTGTCTTTCTCTCTGGATTACCTGAGCTACTTGCAGGTCAGGGTTGTGGCTACTCGGTTGCACTGAAGGGAGCCTAGCCAGTGACCTTTAAGGTACCTCCCCCCCCCCACACACCCTGGTAGCCCTAGAAACACGTGGTTGCTTCCCCACTGCTCCAGAGCCGGGGGTGACAGACGAGCACCATACGGCAGAGTTCTTAGTCTCTCTTCTCAGGCAGAATGCGATGCCTGCTCTGTTTATTTCCCTGGAATCTATGCAGGTAAGTTCATCTTTTAGAGATGAGTCTGGGAGCTTGAAATGCAGAAGACACCGAGATTGAACGTTAAAAATTTAATGCAGTTTTAAATAAAAGCAAGATTCAATATGGAACCAAATAATTTCTAGAATAAATGGCAAAGGATAGACGGCGCTGTGAGTGAAATCGCGTGCAGCTGACTCTCATCCCCCCCCCCCCTTGAACTTGGGATCCCTGCATCTCACAGACAAGCAGCAAAGCCCAAGATTCAAATCTGTTACTGAATCCTTTCCAGAAAAGCGGAGAAAAGCTACCAATTTGTCATCTGTTATACAATTTCATAACCTTTCTTTTTCTGATATTTTTGTGCTATTATTCACTCGGCTTGCAACATCGCGCCAGATTTGCGCCTGCTCATTTTACTATGTGTGCATGGCTGTGGTCTTTATACGTAAGGACTGTCGGATTGAGCTAGGAATACCCAAATGGCTCACACTGCAAAGTCCCCCAGTCAGGTTTTCCGTGGTATGGTTGGCTATTTTGAGATTTGGTCAGAAGAGAGCCGGAAAATTTAAAAAAAAATTATAAACACACACACACACAACCTTCAAATTGCTTTGCTCCTAGGGTGGTCTGTGTGTGGATTGCGGTCAGTTCAACAAGGCAATTTGAGCAAAGCACACTGGAGGTTGGAGGAAAAAGAAGATTCTTCCTTTCCTTGACTTGCCAGCCTTTGTAGCTTCCAGTAGAGCAGAAGTCGCTTGGAAAGGTTTTGAATTTTGTTTTTCACTGGATAGGCAAATATGTTCCAGGGATGCTGGTAGTGGGCTTGTCTCGGGGTGTTGGAGTGAAGAATAATCCACTCTTGATTTTTCCCTTTTCTGTGATTAAGGTGGATGCAGAAACTTGTAGCCAGGTGAGCAAGCCCAGGGCACTGGGGAGCGGTGTGCAGCTTGCTGTACACGTCAGCTCCAACGATTTCCTCGAGAAGTCTTATTTTGAGGGTTTCACCCAATTTCAGCTCAATATTTAGTTCACACAGACGAATCATTATGGAACATGTTAATTCTGTTTTTCCATTTTTATCCCATCAGTTTTAACAGTTCCTTTTCAAATACAATACTCTGTCAGGGTTGGGTTCTAAGCATTTCTCTTAACTTTCTCTTTCAACGTGTTGTACCTCCCTTCAGTATCCACAGATGGGCAAGCCTTTTGCTTTGTACCCCTTTGTCTCTTCCATTACCCGCTCCCCCATCCTCTGCCACCCCCAAATTCTTACACTCCTGTGTTGAGTTCTGCCTGCCTGCCTACTTCTTGGCACAGACTTACGATTCCTGAAAATCTCAGAGCAAACAAAAAAAAAATTTTTATTTTTTACAAGTGTTATTCAGGTGAGCCTGTCCAAAAGGATTTTTTTTCTTTCCTTAAAAAATAATTTCCTGCTATGCATCCTCCCTCCCTTCCCCGCTCCCTGACCTGAAGGGGAGATTGCAGATGGATTGCATGCTCTGACTGGGTTTTCCCTTCCATATCAATCCCTTTGTGCATGATATCACCTTAGTGTGGTGGCCTGGCTGTGTGTGGGCATATGTGGCCCAAAGGCATTCTTCCCCATCCCCAAACCTGGGCCTGGGTTTGGATGTCTTCTCCTTCTGCGTGCTGGCTGCAGTAACGGAAATAGTAAAAAAAAAAAAAAAGTCAGCCGACTACTGTGTGCGTGTCGGCACTAGTCCAAGGAGTTTCAAAGCGGTGTTTTATTGATTGTGTAATTGCACGGTAGAAAGGCCGAGCTGAAAGGCACCTCGGTAGGAAAGCCCCTGCTCCCACTGCCAGTCCAAGACCAGCTGGGCTTGGGAAGAGCTTGCTGGGCCCTTGCAGCTGAAGTTCAAGCGCATGTGTCATGCTGTCTCCAGAGGAGCCCTTTGGAGGTTCTTTGGTGTGTGTGTGTGTGTGTGTGTGTGTGTGTGTGTGTGTGTGTGTGTGTGTGTGTGTGTGTGTGTGTGTGCAGGCCACATGCACGGATCTCCGCTGTTGAATTCCCTAGGAATCTCAGGACATGCCCAGCCTACTATGGTTCTTGACTCTTCTGTCTGTCCAAGGGCTCTTGTCACATCTTGAGCATGAAAGACATCTCATGCCACAACCTCTCCATGACGCTGATTTCTCCCGTAGGAAGGTTGCCTGCCCCACCGCAGGCCTCCGAACCAGACTTGGGGCAGATCTGCTAGCCCACTCTCTGGCTCATAAGCTGATTGCTTTCCAAACCTGAAGAGGTGGACGAAGCTGTTTTGCCAAAACAATTGAAAACTTAGCTCTGTCAACTTCCCTTCTGCCATGTTTTGCACTGGCATGCGTGTAGCTGTACTTGAAGTTGGTGAGACGGGAAACATTTGAACGAGGGTTGTTTTTTTTTTTTTTTGAACCAAAAAGTAAAAGGGAATCTGGAGGTCTTGACATCCTGTGGCAGTTGGGGCTAAGGTGGTCAGGAGATGCAGTGCATTTTCAGTGGTGCTTCCTAAAGTTTTCTGACTGCTGGGTCTCTCAGGTGGGATATCATGTAGCCGCACGCTACTGTGCCAATCTCTGCAAGAGTGTGCGGATGTTAGGCATAGATAGAACAGACTTACGCTCCTATAGGAGGACAAAGACTGCTTCTCCATCACCCAGTACTTATCTCAGTACTTAATCCACTTGATTACAAGCCACAATACTGGTGCTCAAAGGCGGGACATTTCTCTGACTTGATTCACCCCCTAAGCATCTCCTCCACGTTCATACTTGTGCTCTTTATCCCAGTGAAGAACACTCTGAGATGCTCATGTTTTCCATGAATCTTCTTCTTGGACTTGAGTTTCCTGGAAAATACCTTCACACAATCCTTTTCCCCCCACCCCTCTCTGCACTCGTCCCTCAGCATCTGCAGAGATACTGGCGGAGGGAATTATTTCTTTTTCATCCTCTTGGCTTTCCTGTACCTATTAATTCCATCCCTGTCAGCTATATGTATAGCCATTCATGCCCCAGATCTAGAAGGCCTCTTGATTCTTCATTCACTCCCTCCGCACATACTCCTAGTTGCTAAACTCTGAGATTTCTGTCTGTCCTATTGCATTCTCCTTTCTGGGCTTCTGCTGTAGTTTGGTATTCTTTGTGTACATTATTGTGGTAGCCTGGGGCTGATAAACCATTCCTTTGGTGGATAGCACACACCATGGAAATTGTGCTACATATATCTGTTCAAAGCCTTCAGGCACTCTTTTGTTGATAACAACAATCCTGATTGGTTGTCCAGTCTATCTTGGGCTCTGTCTGCAAATTCTCTGTGCACCATAGTTTCTGGTTCTCCCTAATCCATTCCTTTCACTCTAGCGAGATGCTCCAGGTGAAACATGCATCCTTCCTCTCCAATGCTCTCCTGATCATGCGTCTTTGCCTATTGGGTTCTCTGTGCAGTGCCTTTTCTCCCTTGATTTTATATCCAGTTATTAATTTATCATCTGCAACCATAGATCGAGTATCATCTTTGTGGCAGATCCTGGCTTGGGTATTAGATATAATATCCAATGCCCATATGGTTTATTAAGAGAAGAGGTCAATAATAAGCCAGGAAAACATGTTTTGAATTGGGATGAGAATAAGAAGAAAGTGAATTACATGTATTGAAAGAAGGAAACCTGGAATGGAGGGGTTGTGTTTTAGCTTGCATAGTCAGAGACATGCTTTCCCAGGAGAGGTATTTTTTATATTATTATTAAGTAATTGTACGAACAGTTTACAATTCCATGAGCCAGATTACTAGTACAGTGCCTCTTGATCATCTTCCTTCATTCTTCCCCAAGGAGGGAATTCTTACATGAGGGCTTAGAAGAAGAAAACCCCACACCCACAGCTAGGCAGGAGCCTTCAAGACAGAAGATGCAGCGTGTGAAAAGATCCTGAAAGGAACTGAAAGACTCTGGCACTTGAAATTATGGACTTTTCTTTGCTGTATCCACAGCATTGTTCTTACTAGAAACCATCTCCATTTAGCATCATTGGATTTATCTCACCTTGTATGTGGATACTTCTTTGCTTTTCCTTGTGTCAAATGAATGTCCTGTGAGTTCTTAAAGGGCCAAGAAAGGATGTTATTCATTTCCATTTTCCTTCCTGACAGTTCTAAAGGAGAGATTCCTATCTGACATGAAATGATTGATTATTGGGTGAATTATGTGTTGATGCTACAACCAGGAAAACCACTTACCTCTCTCTCAAAATTGAGCTCATAATGTTCGTTCTCTGCTATGACCTTTTTGCCCAACTCTCCTAGTATGTGAAGAGTCTTTTCAACCCTCGGGTCTCCCTACATTTCTAGAAAGTTCCTTATTTTCCAGCTACTCGATCAAGATGCATTGCTGTCACCTAATAATCTTTCAACATACCATGTGCTCAGAGAGCTGGCATTTGTAACTCTCACATTGAGTTTATACTAGGATTCTTTTTTTCCAGGGCTGGTTAGAGACCTGGGTGAGCCAGTCTGTTGGTCAGACCCAGCTGGACTGCAGGCTCTGGTATTGAACAGGCCACACTATTGACTAATGTGGTAGAGCCCTGCATAGATGGGGCTCCGTGGTTGGGATCTTGGAAATTTGCTAGAGTTTTGAATAAGCCCAATTTAATGGGCTTTCATGTTGGATGAATGTCATGGAAAAGCAAAAAATAAATTGAGGGCAAATGTTGAGATATTCATAAATCTTGTGTCTTTTTTTAGTTCTTTTTTTTTTCTTCCCCAAAAAGTGGTTTGGCTGCTTTGGATCCCTCCCACATTTAAAATAAACAAAAGCTGAGTTCTTATGACTAAGGGCATGAGTTCAAAGCTTCACCTCCTTGTTTTTTCATGCAGCAGATACTGAATAAGCATTTATTCTGCCAGGGTTTCTGCTAGGAGCTGAGGAGACAGTTCTGTACCAGGAAGTTCAGTGACTTCCAGCTCCAAGCTGGGGGCAGGGGGTCTCTGCCCCCCACCTCTGCCTCACAATGGCTCCTTGGAATAGCATTTGAAACCACAGCCTGTGGGAACAACTATACAACCATGGTACCTTGTAAGTTAGTGATTACAGGAAATTTGTAAGTGAGTGTAGTCCCAGTATTTTTTTTTTTTTTTGTCAGTTGTGGGGCTTGAACTCTGGGCCTGGGCACTGTCCCTCAGCTCTTCAGCTCAAGGCGAGTGCTCTACCACTTGAGCTATAGCGCCACTTCCGGTTTTCTGCTGGTTTATTGGAGATAGGAGTCTCACGGTCTCTCCTGCCTGGGCTGGCTTTGAACCGCGATCCTCAGATCTCAGCCTCCTGAGTAGCTAGGATGACAGGCGTGAGCCACCAGCGCCCGGCAGTCCCAGTATTTTTAATACAGATTTCACATAGGACTTTCTTTAAATAGTTTTGTTTTTTGTTTGCAGTATACACTTGAGAGTACATCAGCTGCTAAATGCATTTCCCTCTGCCTAGGAAAACAGTTGCTTTCATTCTCAGCTGCTCCTGACCTCTCCATGTGACGTGCAGATCCCTCTCTCCCCTCAAGCTGGGAGTGTTCTGTTTCTTGGACTCAATTCTTAGGACAAGATTGTGTCTTCTACTTGCATTGGATGACACTAAGCACCTAGTAAGGTCCTGAGCAACAGCTCTTTGTTTGCAGAAGCGACTCCGTCTGCCTTGTGGTAGTGAGCCTAGGAGGGAAACAAAGTCCGTGGTAAAACTGCATAAGGGATTTTTGTGGCATTTACAAAGCCTTCAGATTGTGCCGTACCATTGGAATTTAGCAACCAGGGAAGACTGTTGGGCACCATACTCCTTAGTGCTGTAGTACAAAACAGCCAGCCCCAACATGGTATGTGGTTGTATAAATACTGGGTGGAAGTCTCAGGACTCTACATCACTCTCATCACCTTTATTCTCCCTGGCTGTGAGGCAGTGGGTCAGGCACCCATTTCCTTCATTGGTGACATTGCAGGGTTATGGTAAGGGACGTCAAAGAAATATTGGAAGAGCGCAGGCCTTTCTTTACCTGCTTCACAGTGAGAGTTTGCAGGAGATGGGCCTTATTAGGATGCGAAGCCCAAGCTAGAGTGGAGGATCTTCCCTCCTTGACTTCAGAGGCTGTGGTATTTCATGGCTTAGTTTCCAGTACCAAGGTTCCTCCTTTGTTCTGGTTGATCCAACTCTTGCTAAAGCATCCATTGGCCCCCTATGTTAGGTTCTCATTAAGAACGTTGTGCGTTGTGTCAGGAGAGTTAGCATTAGAAACATGTTTTGTTTGTATGTTTGTTTTTCTGGTCGTTCTTTTTAGCTTTGTGGATAGACTTTGTAGATTTGTAGATTTGTGGATGTACTTAAGGCCACACATAAAATTGTGTGCACTAAGACAACTAGCCTGGCTATGTCTTAGGCTATGGTAGATTACGTTTAGGAGAGGCTCCATTAAAGTACTTTGCTTTCAGGGATACCCCAGGCACGAGGTACACCAACATGCTTGGGCACAGGTAACACTGGGGCAGCCTGGCTTGCTTCTCAAGCCCAGAGGTAGCTGCTGATCCAGCACCAGTTCCTACCCTTTGGGTCTTCCCCAGGTCATCTGTATACTCGTGCTGGAAACGTGTCTGAGCGTGCTGTGTGGCAGAGGGATGTTCTTTGTGCTAGCTGAAGCCCCTTTAATCCCGGATGCCCTAGAAAGGTGAGCAGTTGGTGGGGGCCACGGGGGAAACACAGGGCATCCCTTTAGGATGAATGTGGTTTTCCTTGGCTCAATTCCAGGAGGGGCCTGTCCCTGCCAAAGGAACACCCCGAGGGCCCTGTGCCAGGGTGTGCTCTGTGGCCTGGTGGCTCGTGGGAGTGGGTGCCTCCTCCTCTTCCTTGTGGGACGCATGCTTGGACGTGCCCCATGGTGAGTTTGGGAGGTGGCCAGAACCCCCATGCCCTCCATCAGATCTGCAGAATGGCAAGGGATCCCGGGCAGAGGGCGGGGGGGGGGGGAGTGCAGGGGGGAAGGCAGCCCTAAGTTCACCCTCAGGAAGAGCTTTGAAGGCAGGCCGGAAACTGTCTCTAGAGGCTGGGAGGTATTGTAAACAAGTGCCAGGGAGGCATCTACCTCTTACAAGTCTAGGTTGCCTGTAGCAACCTGAGGCTGTAGGTTGGGGGTTGGGGGCTCTTTCCTGACACCTGAGCAGACCTTAGTTTTCTCTTGATTCCATCATGATTTGCTGTTGCAGTTAATATTGGGGCTCTTCTTGAAGTGTTCTGACTTAAAAAAAATATGGTGTGTGTGTGTGTGTGTGTGTGTGTGTGTGTGTGTGTGTGTGTATACGTTCTTGTTGTCAGAACAGATTCATAATTGATAGGTAATTTCTACCAACTCGGAGTAGGAGAAAAGAATTCCAAGACTTCCATAGCTAAAGGAGATGGCAGTCATTGTTTTTGTGTTGTTCCCCAGCCCCTGCCTTTCAAGTAAAGTTCAGCCACTAGATTCTTTCTAGAAGTATAGGAACTCAATAACAGTATCAATTAGTTACTTCCACCTTTAATTGGATGGACTTGTTGTGACTTGGAAAATGGTTCTGTATGGCTTTCTTTCCCATTATTTTTCCACCCTTCGGATTCATTTGAAAGAGGTTTTTCAGCCTTGTTCAGGTGGAAACCTGTTTGCAGTTGTGGGTTCTCCTGACCTCCCTGGGAGAGAGAGACACACACACACACACAGAGATAGCGACAGAGAGACAGAGACACACAGACAGACAGAGGGGGAGAGGGAGACAGAGAGAGAAATGAGGAGTGGGAACTCATTCAGGTGTGGTCCTCAGGCAGGCAGCAGGAATATGGCCTGGATGTGTGTACAGAGTGAGCATCTTTAGCCCCAGCCCAAACATACCGAATCCATCTCTTTGGCCAAGGCCAACAGGTAGTGCTCACATTGAAGAAGCAGCAGAACATTTCAACTCTCAGTGTGTGCTTTTCCCCATAAAAGTAGAAGGCAGGAGTAAGAGCGCTGTTGGTTGGGAGTTTCTTGTTTACCTGGATGTTTTTGTGTGCTTCTGTGTTCTTACATCCTCCTTCTCCTTGACTTCTACCTTCCTTCCTTCACATGTTATCCTTGACTTGGGCTAGACAGCTGTGAGGTGTGACTGATCCCAGCCAGTGAGTCCTTATTTCCTGTCCCACCTCATACCACTGAGACATCGAAATGTCTAAAAGTAGACCAGAGGGGTCAGCGGCTGCAGACTGGGTTACAAAGTTGGGTTGGGTTGTTTGAATACTTCTGAAGGAATGTAGTTTGTGCCTGATGAAATGGGAAGCCAAGGCCACATCAGGAAGGGAGCAAGGGACCAGTCTTCCCAGCTGGCCAGATGGAGGTGCTTGGTCAGCAGTGCTGAGCCAGCTGGGGTGCTAATCATAGGAGGGGACTCTGGTCTGTGTTTGTTTCAGAGAATGATGGTAGGCGATGTGGTCTTAGGAGGATGATGGCCATTCCAGTAGAAGCTTTGGGTAGTGGCTGGATGATATCATGCCACCTGGATGAAAGAATTATAGAGCTAGCCAGTCTTCGGGCAGGTCCCCATATTAGTGACCCTTCTAATTCTAGTGTGAACCATTCATTATGCAGGTGTCTCTGGCCTCAGATATTTGCATATGTACCATGTTCTCTTATTGTGGTTACCCCCAAAATAGAATGGACTGCAATTTATCATCATGCATTGGGGAGCTAGCCCTCAAACAAATTAGGCTTCTTTGAAAAAGAAAAGTCAGTGTATAAATTGAACATTATTTAGGAAAACACATGCAATTTGGGTTACCTTAGTGAATAAAAAGATAACTAGATTGCCCAAGCAGAGAGAAAATATTGAAACCATGTGTGTAGCTTTATTCTTTTTTCCCCTAAAATTATGAGCATAAATTTACCTGCGGGGAGAAGATGACATTGTGTAGCTAAATTCACCTCCAATTTGTTCAGTTTTTATATCCTGACGTTGAAACCGAGGAAGATGATATTTACTCTCTTTCTTTTCTCTTTCTGCATTCTCCTTCATCTTTGTCCAAATAATAGACAGGGAACTCTTTAGGAAACAACAGATGTTGGGAGTGATGATGACAAGTATTGCTCTGTTGTGTACATCCTTTGTAGACTGCTAGTATCCTGTATGCTGTGATCATTTCTAGTCTCCTGTCAAGGCTATGCCGAGTGAACCTTCATGGAATTCTAATGTTGAGGAAGAGCTTCTAGACCTGGAATTCCATCAGATCACCCTGGTGATCTGACAGATGCTGGTCAGGATAAGAGAGATAAGAAAGTCAGACGCACAAGCTCAGAGACAAAAACTACTGGGTTCTCAGTACCATATCTACTTTCCTGATCAACCACTGGGCTGGTTGATGCCTAATTTTATACACATCTAATATATAATAGTATATATAACATATAAAGTATGTATTATATAATATGTGGAGATGTTTGTGGACAACATACACAGTATGTATGTGTGTATACATATATAGGTATGTGTTTGTGTAGTTGTCAGTGCATTGATATGTATGTATATAATTTATACTTTTTATAATGAGTTCAACAAAGGAAGCATTTGAGATATGTGTATTTCATCTCCTACATGGGTGAGATTGCTGGGGCTCAGAGAGATGAAGTGGCTTGGTGGAATCAGAAACCATGCTTTTCCCTTCCCACCATTTTCTCCAGTTCTGTCACCTTCGCCATCACTCTGTAGCTCTCCATCTGATTGGCAGACCCGTACCTTCAGCTTTAGCACTTCTTTATACAATTGGAATATGATAGGATGGATGTATTTTTGTTCACAAATTGCTTAAAAGTTATTTTCAAAAGCAAACTTTAGAACTTGGCCAAAGAAAGAACACTGTAAAAATAAATATCTGGGCATTAACTATGTGTGTGTGTTTCTATGTGCACGTGTATTTGTGAATACACATGTGAATTTGTGAGGTGCATATGCCTTTTTATCCAGTTGCCACCCATGCTGAATTAGACCAGAAAGTTTCAGCTTGCACAAGTTGGGGAAAACTGGGGCAGCTATAGAAAATCCATTACCCACAATGCATGGCAAGCCAAGACTAGCCATGCTCATGGAGGAGATCCAGTTTTCTGGCTTACCCATTAAGAGTATGATACAGCTGCACACTAGTCCCATGTCACCTAGGTCTTTGTGTTTTTGTTTTTTAATTACTATTGCAAAGGGCCAAGCCCCAATCTGGAATATCATCCCTATTTTATTTCTTTTTCCCTCCTTGTGTGACTCTAATTTATGATGCTTAAATTGTTATAAAACACAGCCTTTTAAAATTAGATGTGTTGAGTTGAATAGATGCTGCCTATTTCTACATAGTGCTACACCTGTCCTCAGGCAGATAACTGGAAAAATAATTCAGATTATGGTTGCACCAGATTAATCTTTTGGTATACTTTTTATCCCACCTTTGGATTTTTTTTTTTTTGGTAACTGACAGTAGTGTTTGGATCTGACTGGGGCATAATAAAATATTATAGTTCTGACAGCTACTAATTTCTTTCTCTATTAGCTCTTTTGAGTAGAGGTGAAAGTCTAACCCTATTATTATATCAAAAGAATAATAGAAAAAAAGAATCGCATTGAATTAGCATATTATGGAAAAATAAGAAGGAAACAAATGGCCGTTTCTGCCCTTGCCATTTGATTCCCACTCCAAGGTGACTGGTAAGTTTCAGTCCTGGAGACTGCGAAAGGAATATTTAAGAAAAATATGACTTAGACTTTGCTTTGTTGAGCATTGTTTTCCTGGAGACTATGCAAATGGCTTTTCTGGATCTGTTGATTGCACCCTTGTAAAGGTTTTGTGTGTACCACGCTTGGAGCTGAGCTTGGGCCAGTTCTGAGGGCCTGATTGGTCTTCCTAATAATTCAGACAGATTTCTGTCATTAGAGACATCCAAGTGCCATGCTGCCTACATTCCTGTCAAGTCGATGGTCATAGAAATCCTCTTGGCTTTAGGTGCAATTTAGCACACATGCACACACGCGCACACGCACGCACAGTACACACACACTCTCTCTACAAACACACAGAATTTGACTGCAGAATTGGCAAGATATAAGTGAGCCAAATTTGGCCTGTAGAAATGAACACTGGCAACTTTGTGAGTTAAAAAAAAATTACATGAAAAGCTCTTAGGAGGGAACGAAGGAGGGGGAAAAAAACCCCTAGGCTAACAGTGCAACAGACCCCATTTCCTATCCACAGTCTGTCTTTTCGGGGGTGTTTGTCTAAACACCATTGCCAGTTTTTCTAAACAGAACTGCTGCTGCCCTTCATCTGTAATAGGAAGCGAATCAGTGCTGTGGACCAAATGCTCATTGGGTTGAGAGTTCCTTTATTTGGCCAAATTAAACCCAACAACCTCAATTCTGTCCAAACTTGCATCTAGTCCAGGGCCAGATAAGATGTCTGTCCTCATTTTCTCTGCAGAGAAAAATGGAATGATGCATTTGCTGATTTTCATCCTTTTGATGAAAAAGTATTTATCCTCCTAGCAGACTCCCCCCTCCTTGTCTCCTTAAAGCTGGAAATATAATACTTTGAGACTATCTCTGATGTGAGAGGAAAAAAAAAATCGCAAGAGGCTCCATGTGGTTTTTAGGAAGAGAAGTAGTGATATTAACATCTTGGGTGGATGGTGTGTTTTCTCTGTACCATCCTGAGCATCTGCTAAAGATGCCGGTCCAGAAGCACAGCGCTCATTTATAGGAGGACAACTTGGAATGATTTACCATTTGGGTTCTGGTGCCGGGTCTTACACATCTTAGCCCAGAAGCTCAGATACAGAGATAATTGGAAGTCTAAAATCAATAACGATGGAACAGAGCCAATGTGAAAACAGATGCCGGAATAAACCATCTGTAAATTCCATGGTGGGCAAAGTTGGGGCTCAGAGTGTTTATCTGCGTCGTGTGGACCATGGCCGAGCTGAACCAGAGGATGCTGCGCATGAGAGATGTTGCAAGTTGGCACCATTTGACTTTGAGCACCATTTTCTTCTCAGTCCAGGCTCCACCTGTTGGTTGACATGTATTTGCAGAATTGCTTTGAGTGTTTTGTAAGGACCTGTGTGTGTGTGTGTGTGTGTGTTGCTTTGAGCGTTTTGTAAGGACCTCTGTGTGTGTGTGTGTGTGTGTGTGTGTGTCTCCTATAATAGGAGCCCAGTGGGAAAGGTTTGCCTGTTTTGTTTGCCTTTTAAATCATAGACTACCTTTTCTGCAGTCTGCTCCTCATTCAGCAGCTCAATGATCTTTGCAAAAATACAAATGTAATCCTTTAGCAGTCAACAGATTGGCCAATCTGAAGTCCATTTGCTGATGACACGCACAGCCTTTTATGATAAAGTCAGAATTCTGTGGCTGGGTTGGTGCAGTCTTCATGACATGGATTCTGCCTTTCCTTTTTCTGCTGCTACCATGCTGGTTATGCCTTACTCTGTGTGGGGTACCACAGGACCTTTACATACTCTAGTCTTTCTGCTTAGACTGTGCTCCAGTCTCCATCAGAATCTCTGATAGTCTGTGTCAACATTTCTTTTCCATTTGCTCTTAGTCCTATGCAACCTGACTTTGTGGCAAGCCATCACACACACACACACACACACACACACACACACACACACACACACACATGTATGTGTGTGTGTGTGTGTGTGTGTGTGTATATATATATATATATATAATTTTTTTGTCGGTTGTGGGGCTTGAACTCTATGCCTGGGTGCTGTCCCTTAGCTCTTCAGCTCAAGGCAAGTGCTCTACCCCTTGAGCCAGAGCACCACTTCTGTTTTTCTAGTGGTTTATGGTATATAAGAGTCTCACAGACTTTCCTGCCTGGGCTGGCTTTGAACTGTAATCCTCAGATCTCAACCTCCTGAGTAGCTAGGATTACAGGCGTGAGCCACCGGTGTCCAGCTCATCGTATATATATTTTACAGGTACCTTTGTTCCTATTAAGATGAATGCCTGTATTCTGATGAGCTTCAAAAGACAAAATATAGTTTTGTATCAGTTATTACATTCTGTTCTCTAAACTCAATGCCGGGCATGAAGGAGATACTTTGTGATTATTTCAGCAAATGTCAATCTGCTAGGTTTGTCATCTTTCTGAGGAAAGATGTCTAAGTCTCTACTTTCTGTGATTATGGGCCTCTTTGAAGTCCTCTTTGCAGGAAACTACATAGTTTGCTTGCCCTCTTTGGGATCACCCTGAGTAGTTTATCTGTTTCCTAAAGTTGCCTTTATGTTGCAGAGATGAGTTGTTTTTGAGGAAGCATTGTGTGTTTTGTGCTACTAGGGGCAGTTTGTGATCATGGCTATTGCATAGCCAAAGTCTCAAACATTAGGTGCAGAAGCTTGTAATTGAACACACAAAACCAAACTAACTCTGGAGTTAGGTTCTGATTAGGCTTAGATTTCCTAATAATGCATGCATCTATCTGTCTGTCTGTCTGTCTTGGTCTGTTTGATATTCTGGGGCATTTATGTCCATGAAGCCTTGCACAGGCACTTAACTCTTAGCCTTAGTGAGCTCTGTGAAATGGCACAGTTGGATTCTATAATATCTAAGCCCCCTTCGGGCTTGGCCATGTTAGATTTTATTTATATAAATTTTGGGGCTCATATCGAAGTCCTGGGTTCACAAAGTAAGTTTTTGTGTTCAGGTCTTATAAAGCATATGTAGTTTCTTGGAGCTTTTTGTTGTTCCTGTCAGAAATGAAAACTATAATCAGAAGTTAAAGATGGAGAAATTATTATTGTACTTAAAGATTATCGCTGGGCTTCAGTTTCTTAAAATTGACCACTGAGATATTATTTCTTGTCAAGTTTTTGTAGTTGTTTTTCAGTTGTGGGGCTTGAACTGAGGCCCTGGACACTGTCCCTGAGCTTTATTCTGTTCAAGGTTAGTGTTCTACCACTTGAACCACAGAGCCATTTTGGGCTTTTTCTGAGTAGTTTATTGGAGATATGAGTCTCATAGATTTTCCTACTTGGGCTGGCTTTGAACTGCAATTGCACTCCAATCTCAGCCTCCTGAGTAGCTAGGATTACAGGCGTGAGCCACCAGCACCTGGCTGATTTTATATTTATATTGTTGTGGTGATAGGGATGGACCCCAGAACCTTGTACATGTTAGGCAAGTACTGACCTATATCCCCGCCCTCCCAGCGGTTTCTCATGGGAGTTTAGGTAATTCTTTTTGTTGTTGTTGTTGGTGGTGGTGGTCATGGGGCTTGAACTCTGGGCCTGGGCGCTGTCCCTCAGCTCTTCAGCACTAGGCTAGCACTCTATTACTTGAGCCACTGACCCACTTCTGGTTTATTGGAGATAAGAGTTTCACGGACTTTCCTGCCAGGGCTGGCTTTGAACCGTGATCCTCCGATGTCAGCCTCCTGAGTAGCTAGGATTACAGGCGTGAGCCACTGTGCCTCTCGAGTTTAGATCATTCTTGATCTGTAAAGGAGATTGAGAATTTTTTCTGGATATATACATTCGGGCTGTGCTTTTTATTTTAGCCAGGTGCTAGTATTAGTATTTGAACTCAGAGGTCTTCACTCTGGCTCACAGCTGGTGCTCTACCATTTGAACTATACCTCCAGTTCAGCTTTTTCCCCTGGTTAATTGGACCTGAGTGTCTCTTGGAGTTTTCTACTTGGCCTAGCTTTAAACTTCAATTCTCAAATCTCAGTCTTCTGGGTAGTTAGGATTATAGGAGTAAGCCACTGGCACCTATCTGTGCTTGGTTTTTTATTTTATTCAGATCTTTTTATACAAGAATGAGCCTTCTACATTGCCAAGGGCTGAGATACTAGCAACTCACTTATTCCATAGAATCCACATGCCTGGCCTGGAGGTGGGACGAAGGGCCTTTCTACTGTGGGTGATTCCTAAGATATTAATGAGAACTAGACAGGCATGATGGCTTATTCCTCTATTTCTAGCTAGCTAGGAGGCAGAGATTTGGAGGATTACAGTTTCAGATCAGCCTGGGCAAAAAGTGCATAAGATCCTGTATCAATGAATCAGATGTGCATGATGGCTCACACCTGTCATCCCAGCTGCAAGGCCAGCACAAAGAAGAGGATTTAGCCCTGGCAAAACTATGAAGCCTATTTTTATAATAAAGATTTCCTTAAAGTCCTTATTTAAAGTCCTTATTGAACAAATAAGGACCGAGGAGGGTATTGCTCAAATGGTATTGCACCGTGTGAGGCTTTGTGTTCAGACTCTAGTATGGCAAGAAAAGGAAGGGAGGAAGAAGGGAGAGGGAGATGAGAGAGAGAGAAAGAGAGAGAGAGAGAGAACAAAGGGAGAAAAAAAGGAAGGAAGGAAGGGAGGGAGGGAGGGAGGGAGGGAGGGAGGGGGAGAGGGAGGGGGGAAGGAAGTTGATAAGAACTTAATGTTGCAATTCCAAGTGTCTGGATTTCTGATAGAATGTACCTGTGTAAATTTTGTGTGTGTGTGTGTGTGTGTGTGTGTGTATGTGTGTGCGTGTGTGCTGGTCCTGGGGCTTGAACTTATGGCTTGGGCAGTGTCCCTGAGCTTTTTTTGCTCAAGGCTAGCATTCTACCACTTGAACCACAGCTCCACTTCCTAATATTTAATTAAACTAAGTAATAATTAAAATTTAATGACCAACAGTAGCAAAGGGCAGGAAAATCTGGCAGACAGCACCAAAAAATGAGGACGTGGATGGTTTCTGTGAAGCTAGACTCAGGATTCAAATCTGGACCCTGGAGCTGTGCCATTCTACTGATCCACCCATGAGTGCTATTGAAAACTCCTGATGTAAATCACCATTTTTATTTTGTTTGCTCCATGATTGCTTCATTATTAGTCTTTCTCCTTGCTGTTCTCATAGGAACACCCTGTCTTTAGGGACACATCTCAAAAGAGAAGTCTTGTCCTCTTACTCTGCGTGCTTGTACCCCCTGTCCAAGGTGGAGGGAGCTGGCAGGAAGACTGTTTCTAGAATGCTCTGAGAATTGCTATGTGAATGTTCCTTGGAGCAGACTCAGGCCCTCCATTTCAGCATCAAGGAGAAGCAGGGAGGCCAAAGTCTTCTCCATCATCCAGTGTATGGGTCATAGAAGGTACTGGAAGCTGGCCAGCTCACCTGTGATGGGAGTTTTCCTGGCTTCCCAGGCTGGAGTATGGGCACTAGGTAGATTCACTCAAGTAAGGAGGTCTGAGTATAGTGTGGAGGCCAAAGATGGTGTCTGTGTAGACTTTCTGTGTTGGCAATCTCATGTAGTGAGTTATCTACGACAAAATACAGAGCCTGGAAATAGAAAATCACCAGTAATGCTCAGTGTCCGGGAAGTGATCGGAAATTATTAGAGAACTCCATGTGATCCGTTGCGAATCTGGTAGGAAAGGGTTGGGATGGCTGGCACAACAGAATATGGGCTGCGGCTCTGCTGCTGTGTCTGCCACTCCCACGTGGGGTCTGCAGGGGGCTTCACCGTGCGCTCTGCATCCAGGGAGACAGGTACAGATGCTTTCAGTATTTCCTCTTTGCTTTGCAGCCTCATACCTACCCTCAGTTTTCTCATTGCTTGCTTGCAGAGAGGGGTGGAGAAGAGAGGACAGAAGAGAGGGAGGGAGAGGGGGAGAGGAAAGAGGAGGGAGAAGGAAAAGGAGATCTAGACAGGTAACACGCAGGAAGGATACAAAAATGATTTCAGTCCCATTTTCCAGTATTTCCTTCCATTGTTTTGCTAGACACTCACACCCATCCATGTTTTCCTAAGTGAGATCATATTGTATATATACTGCTTAATAGTTTGTCTTTTTCTGCCTAAAAGATAGGATGGAACTTCTTCTTTTGTGCAGCATCTTCCCCCCCCCCCAGATAGATGGGTAATATGGAAAAGGCATTGTGTTCGTTGACAAAAGCCATGGTGCAGTATGGGAGAGGTAGATGTGGACTCACTTGTGTCACCTCAGTGAAGCTTTGTGTCCTGAGAAGTTGCCATTTATGTAGCCAGTTCTGTGTTGGCTTTCATAACTAGGCTACTCACATTCATTTTCTCATTAGCCCAATAACTAGCTGGTGTATTGATGGTGTGGTTTATTTGTGTATTTGTTTTCCCCCCTGTGTCCATGTGTTTTCAGAGGAATGAGGCCACGTGTCTCGTCATGGGTAGGTCATGTCTCCTGTACACCAGGAGACAAAGCACCTATTGAAATCCCCACTTTGATTTCTTCATTCTTCCTAAGTACGTGCACAGGTGGCGCATTAATTCTGCAGCCGCTTTGCCTATATTAGGCAGGACAATATTTTTAATTAGACAAACATAACCAACGTGAAAGGTATTTATTCTCTCTTGTCTTTTTTTTTAAATTCTGTACCCTGTGAATTACTGTGACACCTGGTACCCAGTGGCCAGGTGGAGGATGTTGGTGTGAATGAAATGTGAAGGATGAACCCCATCTTTCTTGGGACCACAGCCCCTTCATGTTACTCAAAGTTGGAGATTGGTTGCATCATTTTCAGAGCTTAGAGTGGGTGGTGCAGGGTTCTTGGTTGACCTTCGCTTCAAAGTGGAGCAGGGCATACTTGTGATCTATTTGTGGTTGGATTTTCTTGACATTCCAGTCCTTGCTTTTACCTTTGTTAGCCAGAATCCTGGGTCTTCTTTTTTTTGTAACCTTATTCACAGAGTCATAGCACTAAGATCAAGGCAGAGGAAGCATCGGGCCCTTTGATCAGAACATGTCCCTGAATACAAATATTTCAGTTCTATAAACTTGCTCCCACCCTCTCAGCTTCAGGCTGTCATTGGAGAAGGAACTTCCCTTGGTAGTGATGTTGAGTTCTTCTCTGCAAGTACTAGGGGCTGAGAGGCATTGAATGACTTACCCAAGGGGTGCACAGGTACAAGGACCTGTGTCATATCACCCATACTTGTTGGCGAAGGCCTCAAGGATATGGAATCAATTCTCCAACAGAAAACAGAGGATATTTCAAGGATGGTAGCAGGAGCGAGGTAGCAGAGAGCAAGATGGTATCTTCTATGCTATATAGAACTGTTTCCTTTAATTGTGCCAGTGACATTCCTGATATATTTTTTGAAACATTTGTCCTTTTTGTGTGTCTGTCATAGTCCTGGATGTTCTTTTTTTTTTTTTTTTTTTTTTTTTTTTTTTTTTTACTTTTTAGAGGATTTGGAATTTGTACTGAGGGCCTACTTCTGGCTACACAAGTATCTCCCACTTAAGCCACACCCCTACCTTTAGGTGTGGGCTGTACATATCTACCTGTCAATCCACAGAGTGGAAACTGGGTCTCCTGCTCTTCCACCTATTGGTATTTATTGATGAAGACATTGCAGCTCACAAAGGTAAAGCGACTTGATGAAGAATCAGGGCTGTGAGTGGCAGAGGCCATGTTGGCACTGAAGTTTTCTCTTTCAGAAGCTGGCGTGTGCACCTGTTCTTGCTCTGGAGGAGACTTCCTGTGTGCGGCTTGTTATATGTCATTCTCTGTAAGAGTCTCTGCCTGCCACTTGCCAGCATCTAGTGGTCAGAAATTACGCTACAAAGACCACTGAACCTCCTTGTCTACTCTGGAGGGGACTCAGAACAAACAGAAAATAAATGAATAGGGTGAGAGTCTACAAATCTGTAGCAGTCTGTATGTTATGTTACATTAGAGTGTAACCACAGGTACTTTATATGTGAATTTTAAAGTTTATTTTACTCCCTGTGAGAGTAGATCAATTCTTTTATATCTTAACAAGTCATCTAACTTGGCAGTCCTTAAAGCTAAACCTAAGAACCTGCATCTCTTAGGATATAGTGGTTTTCTATCTTTTCAGCTGCCTGTGTGATATCACATGAGATCAGGCTCACCTCCAGTGTAATCCTTCTCCCTCCTCATCTTGGGGCTTGAACTCAGGGCCTAAGCTCTGAACTTCTTTTTGTTCAAGGCTAGCACTCTACCATTTGAGCCATTTGAGATAAGAGTCTCACAGACTTCCTCCCTGGGCTGGCTTTGAACCGTGATCCTCAGATCTCAGCCTCCTGAGTAGCTAGGATTACAGGTGTGAGCCACCAGTGCCTGATTCTGTAACCACTCCTTAGAAAAGTCATATAAAAGTGTTTGTTCTGGAGAAAAGACATTACTTTGCCTATGAAGGGCAGAAGTAGAAAGTCATCTGACTTCGCAGAGGTGAAATACTGTGGATTTGATCTTCCATGCCATGTGCCTCACAGACATCAGAGACAAAAATCTGTGTTGAGAAAAAAATACATTAAAGCAATATTGGCTTTTTTAAAGAGTAATTCCTTTAGGGATGCGTGAAACACTGACCAGACACGCGTGGAAAGTGGACAATGTCGTGTGCCAGTTTTAATGCACAGGAATGCATTTTTATTGGGTGTTACTGGGGTTTGAACTCAGTGCTGTATACTTGTTAGGTTGGCAGTCTACTATTTGAGCCACACCTCTACACCTTCTTGCTTTTAGTTTTATTTTTCAAATATCGCCTGGTATATTGTTCTGGGGTGGCTTGGACCATAATTCTCCTGTCTTCTCTTTCCATTTAGTTGCATTTTCAGGTGTGCATTTCTATTCCTAGCCCAGAAACTAACTCTTTATAATTGGCTATCCTTGTGTATACAGGTCCTATATCTTTGGATTCTATTAATTGTGCATCAAAAATACACAAATACTCAAAACAATCCTGTATGTACTGAATGTACACAGACCTTTTACCTTGTCATTTGTCCTCAAATAGTATATTATTTACCCAACATTGACATTGTGGTAGGATTGTAGATCCAATTTGAAATATGCAGGAAGTTGTACACAATGTATTTGTATCCTGTTACTGGATACATTTTACAAGCAAATGCTAAGACTTCAAGTCCTGCTTTTCAGGTCCAGACCTGAGTTGCATCAAGATAGTATAAAGCAAAATTATCTGACTCCTGGGCCACAGGATTTTTACTTGAGGGAGTTTTGTTTTAAGTGTCTACCTCCTGACTTTAGAATAGCCTGAGAAATCCCTTACACTCAAATGTCTTTTCATTGGAAAGACAGGTGGGTCTTAAAGCCATGATATTGCTGCAGGCTGATTGGCCTGCCTCTAACCTGTTACCCGCTGAGGAGAACGCCAGGCAATTGGACTAGCACATTCGCTCACTTGTTATTCCTTCGTTCATTTGTTCATTCAGGAAGTATTCCTTGCTTGCACTTCATGTCCAGCTTGCATCCGTGGGCAGAAACACTGGTTCCACAGTGCTTGTATCTCAGGAAGGGAGACAGAAATCTTGTTTCTGTGTGTCCACCAGGGCAAATAGTATAGAGAAAAGGTATCAGGGTAGGGAAATGGAAAGGGGCAGAGGAACATTGAAGAAGAAAAGCGCAGGCAGAACAGAGAGAGGGGTCCATGAAAGTATCTAAGGGAAGAGCCTTTTGGAAGAAGAGCAGGGGTTCTGCTCATAAGACAGAAAGGCACAATAATCTACCTGCACACATTCCTTCCTGATCAGACCATCTGAAGTTTATTTCTCTGAGGAATGCCAAAGTTGAGATGCCAGATGACCTGGACGTGGCATTTCGGGTTTGAGAGATTTAGTAAACACAGAATGTAGCCCTCTTGATCTCTCCAGCCATTCTGCCTTTACGTTGCATCTTTTTCTTGCCAACTTTGCTATATATTCCTGGAGGATGATCATCTCACCCTAAGGAACAGAATCAGGCTGCACCTGTTCTATTCTGCTTGTGGAATAATTAGGATGGCCTGAGAACCTGGTGTCCTGCTCTGATCACCCATACAGAGGACAGAATTTGATTATGATTTAGTCTTGCAATTAAAAAAGTGTGTGTGTGTGTGTGTGTGTGTGTGTGTGTGTGTGTGTGTGTGTTGGTACTGGGGTTTGAACTCAAGGCTTTGACTCCGTTGGCTTTTTCACTCAAGGCTTTGCTTTACTTACTTGAGCCACGCCTTCAGTTCAGACTTTTCATTGCTTAGTTGGAGATGAGTCTCACAGACTCTTCTTCCGGGTCAGGCTTTGAATTGATTCTCAGATTTCAGCCTCCTGAGTAGCTAGGATTACAGACATGAATCACAGTATCACCAGGGCCCCTTCTGGCCCCTTGGGTTTGGCTAAAAGGTTCCATTTCAGTCAGGGATGCTTTATCAAATGCTCTGTGCTTGAAATTTGCTTTGCAACAGTATTACAAATAGTTAGAGCCGACCTATTGGGGAGTATGTTTTCTTCTGAAATCCCTGATTTCCTGCAGGATGTTCGCAGTACAATGTGTACTTAAGAAGGCTTTGTGGATGCACACATGGTAACAGCTCTGTGCAAGCCTGATTACCTGTATTTCAACTTACTCTCTGCTTTAAAAAATATTTTTGAAACTGTCCTTTCTAGTTGATGGGAGCATAAAGACTCTGGAAGCCCCCTCGAAGCATTTCACTTCTGATATCTCTCAACATGGCATAAATAATTGAACTTATTTGACTTTGAATTGTCTCCAAAATATTCCCTTAATGCTTGGCAGTCTTATGAAAAAATTTCTGCCTTTGGAAATTAAATGTGTTCAAGTTGCAAACCCTGCTGAAGAAAGGTTTCAATAATAGGAAGGTTGTTAGCTCCTTAACTATGCCACACACTGCTGGGAACCTCCAGAATCATGTTTAATGCAGACGTAGGGAAGGGAGCTGTTGGCATCCACGCCAATCCCTGCTCGACTGCTCTTTTCCTTGGCCGGGAAGAAAAGGACAGTGATGGAGCAGAGTCTCTCAAAGGAGGTCTTACATCACCAGGTAACACGAAGAACAGGTTAAATACAGGCTGCTGGAAAAAGCCACACAAAGCTCCAGAATCACTGAGACACAAATAACTCTATCAACACCCAGACAAACCAGAGCCTTTTTCTATGTGGATTACACAGAGTAGGCTAATAGGAAATGCAGAAGTAGAGATTTGGGGTATTTCTTGGGGGGGGTCCCTATTTTTGTGTTGTTTATGCTCTGCAAGTGAGAATATTTTATGTTAAGGAAGGCATAGTCAGAAAGCAAGAAGAGTGCGCGCGTGTGTGTGCATGCACACACACACACACACACTTCAGTATCTCACAACCCTGATACCACATATGGCCTTTCCAAAGGGAGTATTGTATGTTGTTTAGTCTTGGAACTTCTTTTAAAGATAGGATGTCATTTACAATCCTCAGGCCATATGTTTACTCAGACTAAGAAACATGGGCTAATCTTTTTCTATTTTGAGGAGTAATAAATTGAAAAGATAATTACATAATATGGTGCATAATGTAACTCTGGCTTGAGCCATATGTGTTTAATTTTAGAAAAACATGCGTGATGACAGGTTATGAAAGGGTGGGACTATTTTAGTCTTTTTAAGGATTAGAAGCATACTTTTTTATAAGTGTCCCCTTCTCCCCCTGCCCCCAACTTAGAAGAACAACCCAATGAAAAACGCCCTACTGAAAGTAATTTGTTTTCGTGCTGGCCACTGGCAAAGAAAATTCAAGTTAGAGGCCATATTACTTCCAAGCTTTTGCAAAATGAGATGCAGACTTTACTGTGCTAGGAACGGGGTGGCTGTACTGGAACTCAGCAGAAATTTCTCATGAAATAGCACCAGGCAGCTCTCCTTATTCTGTTTGTATTGTGTACAAATGCCCGCACAGGGGAAATCATCTCATGAGAATTGTCTTTTTTGGGTTGGTCGGTAAACTCAGGGCCTGGGTGTTGTCTCTGAGCTCCTTCGCTGAAGGCTAGCTCTCTACCACTTTGAACCTCGGCTCCACTTCTAGTTTTCTGGTGGTTAATTGGAGATAAGAGTCTCACAATCATTCCTGCCCAGGCTGGATTTGAACCATGATCCTCAGGTCTCAGCCTTCTGAGTAGCTAAGATTACAGGCCTGAGCTGCTGGTGCCTGGCTCTCATGAGTATTTTCTATGCCTAGTCACGTAATGTGCCTCTTACTAGACTATAAGGCAAGCAGGAGGTCTGCTTTGAGGTTTTCTTCAAATGTGTCCCTTTGCCCATGGTTCTAACCAGAAGGTAGAACTGTTAGGTATGGCTGGCAGGATAATGTCCCCTGAAGAGAAATCTGTATTGTTATCCCTAAAATCTGGAAATATGTTCTGGGGCCAAAAGAGAGTAAGGGTACAGATGCCTTGAAGCCTGCTCAGCACCTAGCCTTGGGCAGGGTCATGACCTTGGGCTCCCGGAGTGGACTCCATGGGGTCGTAAGGATTCTTCACAGTGGAAATGGAGTAGTAAGAGGCAGAGCTGGAGAGGTGATGGCATGATGAGTGGGCCCCCTCCTGCCAGAGCAACCTCTAGAAGCCAGACAAGAGGAGCAAGTACATCCCCCCCAGAAGGAGAGCTTATATTGTCCCTGGAAGGAACCCAAGCCTTGATATTTTGGATCCATGAAACCCCTGTAGACAGGCCTTTCTAGCTTCTAGAACTATGAGATGAGAAATGTGTACTGCTTAAGGGCTTGTGTGTGGTCACTTGGGACGGCAACAGGGGAAACAAAGGCACCAAGGAAGAGCCGCATATTGACTTCCACGGAGACTACACAGTTATCAGATATGGCTGTGTGTTGGAGTCACCTGGGAAAGTTAAAACAACAATAAATAAAACCTCACTGCTATTTAGACCCTCAGCGCTATTGAATTTCTTGCAGGGTAGCCTGGACATGGTGATTTTCTCAGCTCCCCAGGTGATTCTGAGGGGCAACCAGGGATGTGGAGCACAGGTTTTAGGGCTTGACTTTGCCATCGGATCAGCCTGGCTTCTCATCCAGCCTCTGCCACGTGCCAGCCATCTTTGTGGGCTTTCCCATCTTAGTGCTGTCTTTCCCATCTGTGAAATGGGATTGCTATGAACTTTTAAAAAGATGACTGAAGAGTAAACTCAGGGCAGTGGGCTTCCTAGGCAGGTCTTCTACCACTTGAGCCATTTGCTTTCAGTCTGGCCTCGGATTGCAATCCTCCCTCTTCCGCTTTTCTCTTACCTCTTGGTGATAGTTGTGTATTACCATGCCTGCCCCTGGTTCCCACGCCGTGAACTTCTGTGTAGGCTTATGCAATCAGAAGAATAAACTGGAATGTGTGCGTTCATTCGGATTTCTCTCTAAGCGGCAGTTACTGCTATTGCTCTTCTTGCGATGTCAGTGTGGTAGTGTAGACCGTAGTTCTCATGGTGCAATGGTAGGCACAGAGCCTGGCTGATTGCACATCTGTATTCCCACCTGCCTTTGAGGAAATTATCCCCTTCTGTCCTCAGAAAACTTCAGGCATTTGTCCATGGTTACTCCGATAATGAGCATGGAAACCAGGACTCGAACCTGGATCTTGTTCTGAGTTTGAGAGTGGCCAGTTTCCCACTTTCCACTGGGGAGAATCCTCTTTCCTCCCCCCTCCCCAGGTAAAGCTGGCAAGGTCGATGTGTAGGAATGCGGCTGCTGGCAGCATCCTTGGAGGTATTTCACAAGCCATTACCGGTGTCAGCCCTCGGGCTGGAGGTGGCATTTCCTACCGGATTCAGACTCTGCGTGTAAACCATCGTGCCCTGTTCTGCCGTCAGGGAAAAGGAGGTTGAAAGCCATGAACATGATGATTCTTAACAGCTATAGGCTGTTTTGCCTCTGTCTGCCGTTTAATCTAATCTCAGGTTCAGTTGATACTATTGATTAGTTTCTTTTCAAAACCCTGTGCAACCTATGGGGCTTCTCCATATGGGGTAAAATGTTATTCTTCTCCTACATGAGTTGAGAAGGAAAGGTGAAAGTATACAATTAATTTGCCTGCACTTTCTTACAAATTGTATGCTGGATTTCTGTGAAATGCTGTATGGAACAATATTCCAAGCAAATTATTGTTATTTACTGTGACTTTTGCCTGCGTATTTAAAGTCAACAATTATGTTTCTTTTTTTCTACTTAATGGCCTTTGTACAACATTTTTAGAAACCTGGTTGAGTGTCACTAAGAAAATCTACGCTTGGGCCCTGTGATTCTTGAGAAAGAAGTTAAACATTATCAGAAGTAGCAGCCAACTCCTTTTTCCAAAAGAAATAGCCCAGAACCCCATGAGGTCTCATCATCCATTCCTTCCCCAAAGGTAATCGCCTCTCATAGGCCATGGCCTCAGGTTTCATTTGTTTTAGAAATACATCTTTTGCCATCACTGGTGTCAATATCACTAAGAAAAAATAACTAAAATTGGATTTGATTGTCTTGAAAAGTACTCTTTTTTTGTACATAGCATCCACTGTGATGGGTGGTTTTATTGTCTTTGGATTTTCATCATTTCCTGCCTCTTTACCTTTATGAGAAGGAGAATCAGCCCTTACAGATAACAGCCAAACCTTGAAACGGTCCCCTCCTGTTTGTGGTGCCTGATTACCCATTTAGCAGCCATCAACCTGAAGGCTTGCTGTGGCAAACCACTTTACTTTTTGAAGGCATCGCTTCCATTCTAGAGATCTAGATACGTGCCTTTTACTGTATTTTATCCGTGTTTCCTTCTCTTTGCTGGAACTAATAACCAAGAGCAGTGATTTTCATTCCACCAGTCTCGGTGGTATCCACGGTCCACCACACCTCAGCATGCTGGGACTTTGTGAACTGGAAAAGGTTGATCTTCATTCTTTCCAATTTCTAAGCATTTTGAATAGTGGTTTGGACACGAAGCATCCTCCTACCCATACTCCGAAGGCTCATCTGTTAAAGGCTTGGTCCTTTTCCAATGTAGTAGTCAGAGGTGAAGTTCTTCAAAGTGAGTGTGGAGCATGAGAGTCATGAGGTTGCTGACCTGATCCACGGATTCATCCGTTGATAGATTCACAATTGTATGGCACTGTGGGGAAATGGTGGAAATTAGGAGTTCACAACTAGTAGATGGAACACGTACACTTGAAATGTACACCTGATCTCACGTGCATGCACGTGCATATGCACACGTACACGTGCATGCACACACATATTTCCTGGCCACCACGAGGTGAACTGCCTCTCTCTCCACGTGTTCTTGACACCATTTGCCCTGTTTCACTTCAGGCCTAAGGTATTGGACTCAACTGACTTTGAAACCTCTGAAACATGAATCCAAATGAATCTTCCCTCCTTTGCATTGTTGATCTCAGGCCTTTTGCCACAGTGACAAAATAACTTGCTATTTCTCCTCCATATAAATATACTTTCTCATTTGAGAAACTCACTTGACTTTGCTTATAGAATTTCTCATCCAATAATAAAAGACACATGGCTGAAGGTGTATAAAAAATAAAATCTAGCTGACTGAATAGTTTTCAAACCATCTTCAAAATTAAACTGGCAGACAATGGATGAGTGGAGAACCAAAGACATGTAAAAGTGGAGGATTACATTGTCCTGTATTTGGTCTACATGTATTTAAAACATGTATTTAAAATATTCCAGCCAGTGCTATGATCCTTTTTAATACCTCCTTCTCATTCTTCAGAATTAAATTCCATCATGACTTTGCATATTGCTATATCATTTTTAAATGCATCTGCTTATATAATAGCATGTGCATTTAATTTATAGGTATAGCACCAGACTGTCTTGTTTACTAACTACCTTGCAATGAGTCCAAACAATCATGATTCTGAGAACAATGAAGATGTGGTTTGAAACTGCCCCACGTCTACATGTTATCTTTTTACTGGGCAATAAGTTATGCTTCATCAATTCCGTGATGAGTAGACAATTGTGATTTTATTTTCCCTGCAAGAAATGTGTTAGTTAGTACACACAAAAAGTTCTTTAGAATAAATATGGAGAAGTAGAATGACCAGGACAATGGCATATACCCAGTCAGGTTTATTGGTCCTAAGTCAGAGCTGGCCACCACAGCCAGTGTATATGGTGAGTACGTGTGGAGTTTGACCTGGGGAGGAGAGAGAAGGCAGCTCTGTGCAGAATAACTGAAGAATCACTGAATAACAGAATCACTGAAGCCCAGGCTGTCTTCCCAGTTCCTCAGGAGGCCGAGATCTGAGGATTCTGGTTTGGAGACAGTCCAGGCATACACATCTCCAACCAGCAAGCAAAAAGGCAAGAAAAGAGGCCCTGCTTGAGTCCAAGCCCTCCGGTATTACACCCACACACACACACCCCACACACAAACACACAAACACACCGCTAATAAAGCTGAGACAAATTTAAGCAAAGAACGGAGGACCTGAGAGGGATGGAAGGTTCGCTGCTGCTTGTTCTGAGGTTTACACCAGAATGTCTCCCTCGGTTCCCCCCTGCAACGTCTCTTCTTGATCTGTCATTGAGAGAGTTCTCAGAGACATGAGAATATAAGTTCCAGCTCAGAATGAGTGCCTGTTTTCTGTCTTGGTTTACTTTGAAAAACCTTTTTGAACTTTTGAACTGTTGGTACCCAGCAGGCCCTGTGCAGAGGAGTTGATAAATAAAGATAATGGTGATGGGCGTACAGTGTCTCTCATATGTAACTAGAGAAGCATGTGACTTGCAGATAAGCTTCTCTTAGAAAAAATAAAATTCTAAATGTCAAAGTTTTCGAGTGGGGGTAGGGAATATCTAGCTCTAAAGAAGTCATCCTAAGGCATGAGACAAACCTACCTCCAGAAAAATCAAGCTGCAAACCTGTCAGCTAATTTGGCTGAAGACCTACCGTATGCATTTTAGATTTCCTTGGTCTCCCTTTGGCTTCTCCGGAAGCCTCTGTTCATTGCTATGATTTTAATTTGGCTTCTTCCTGTAATAACCATTTTGTGATTCCTATCCAAATGGAGACTGGAAAATGGAATATAAATCCACCATCTAACCAGTGTTATATTTACAAGGTACATGAATGAAAGAGAAAATACATTCTTTATAAACAATCTAATTGGACACAATGGTGTGTTTTGTTGTTGTTTTTGTCCTTATTGTTGTTGTTTGTAGGGCTGGAATTCAGGGCCTGGGTGCTATCCCTGAGCTCTTTCTGCTCAAGGCTAGTGCTTTACCACTTGAGCCACAGTCCCGCTTCTGGTGTTTTGGTAGTTAATTGGAGGTAAGAATTTCATGGATTTTCCTACAGGGCTGTCTTTCAACAGTGATCCTTAGATCTCAGCCTCCTAAGTAGCTTGGATGACAGGCATGAGCCACCAGCATCTGGTGTGACACTGGGTTTTTAAATGAAAATATGCGGTAGATTCATTGTATTCATGGCAGTCATAAATTAAATCAGCTGAGTAATGTCATTGACCAGATTTTTACCTCAGTGTTGGGGACATATCCACCATTTTCCATGTACTTATCAAACTCTTTTTTCCTTCATTTTTTGGGTGGCACTGGGGTTTAAATAATCAGGCCATGTGCTTTCATCAGTTTGAATCTCCTTTTTGCTTTAGTTATTGTCCAATATGGTCTTGTGTTTTTGACCAGTGCTGGCTTTGGACTGTGATCCTCCAACCTCTGCCTCCCATGTGGTTGTAATAACAGGTATGCACCCAGCTTGTTCTTTGAAATAGAATCACAGTAATTTATGGTCTGGACTAGCCTCAAACCATGTGCCTCATCTCTACTTGCTAAGAAGATGCATGCAGTCTCCAAATCCTTTATTTTCAAGAGAAGGTTGATACTGGGGATTGAGTTCAAGGCCTTATACCTCTTGAACTAGGCCTTCAGCCCCTTTTTTGCATTGATTGTTTTTGAGACAGGGACTCACTTTATGCCTAGGTTGGCCTGAGTTATGATCATCCTACAAGTTTCTCCATGTCTCTGTAGACAGTAGCTGTGTGGAATGGTGACCAGCCATTGGTTGAGATAGAATCTCTCAAACCTCATTTTGCATGGACTTGCTTGGAACCACAATTTTCTGATTTCCACCTCCCAAGTAGCTACCATCCCAAATCTTTTTTTCTCTCCCTCCTTCCTGCCCTTCCTTCCTTCCTTCCTTCCTTCCTTCCTTCCTTCCTTCCTTCCTTCCTTCCT
>NW_012267228.1:12881122-13031122 GCF_000151885.1 Dipodomys ordii
CTCCCTTCCTTCCTTCCCCCTCATATCCTTCCAGGAAACTGCACTGCCAAATGAAAGATGAAAAGTCACAGCTTATCATATGTGTTTTAAAAAGCTTATATACCTAGAAATAATGGGTCATAATTGTTCATATTCATTTGATTGGCCATCCATATTTCCCATTTCGTCTTTTGTCACTGTTTACTTCTTATTTGCTAGATGTCTATCCAGCTAACAGGTAGACAGATGTGTGTGTGTGTGTGTGAACATATGCACTTATAGTGAGTCAAGGTTATCACTCTAACACTTGAGCCACAGCAACAGTTGCAGCTTTTTGGTAGTTAATTGGAGAAAAAAAACTCTTTCTCACTTGGGTTGACTTCAAACTGAGATGGTCACATCTCAGCCTCCTGCGTAGCTAGGATTACAGGCACCAGCTACCAGTGCTTGGCAGGTAGGCAGGTGGATTTTAAAGGGACTCCTAGAGTCATCAGTAGACTGTCCTCTAGATTTCTTAGTGAGATGAAAGTTTGTTTGTAAGAGATAGAGAGGTTAAAGTAGCTGAGTGAAATTCAGTGTGAAGTAGTTTTACCCTTCAGGTTTGGCCACACTGCCTTGAGTCACTGAGCGTAGCTATGGCAGGTGCGCATCTCAGAGGTGGTGGCGTGGTGAGAGGTAGTTTTATTGTGCCAGGCCTCTGCAGGCCTCAGGTTGCCAGTAGGTTTCATGACCCTCCTCTACCTCTCCCTAGCCACTTATAGTGCTTTGGCCTGTGGGGATGATAAAGTTACCTTAAACCAGACATTTGATTGTTAGGGACTTTTGATACTTGAAGAATATTCAGATAGTTCCTTACATTGAGCTTGAATTTCTTATTTCTAAACTTCTTCGGGAAGGTGAGATGCTAAAAGGTTGTTCTAATGGTAGCTCTCTTCTTTTAATCTCTACTTTGCAGTTTTTGTTTTTTTTTTTACTAATTGGGATGCTATTAGAGAACGTACACTATTGTGAAGTTGTTCCATTAAAAAAACGTTTTTTAATCAGTCATGGAGCTAGAACTCCTGGCCTGGGAGGGGAGCTGTCCCCGAAGTTTTTTTTTTTTTTCCCCCTCAAGGCTGGCACAGCTCCACTTCTGGTTTTCTGGTGGTCAGTTGGAAATAAGAATCTCACAGCTTTTCCTTTCTGGGCTGCCTTTGAACTGTAATCCTCAGATTTCAGCCTTCTGAGTAATTAGTATGACAGGTATGGGATCTGTAGATGTGTGTGTGAACATATGCACTTATAGTGAGTCCCACATAGACACACATGTACGCGTTCATACACGCACATGTGCATGTGTTCATGCACACTGCTTAGTTGTCAAATTTTCCTAACCCAAATAAGTCAAGTTTCTTTCCTAGTGCAAAAAAATCACTTCTACCAACAGTTGAAAAATAAATATTATAATCAGTGAGGCATCACAAATAACTTTTATGTCTAAATCAAGCTATTAAATGCTTTTTTATTTTTAAGTAGATAGGGGAATAAAATAGCTGTATAGTTCATAAAGTGGTGTGCCATTACTGCCTGCTGTGCCCAAGAATTATGCCAGCTTTTTACTCTCATGAAGTAAAAGCGGATTAGAACTGTGATCAATGTATTATCCTATATTTCTCATTGTGCATTATATTTCCTTTTTGAGCACCTTTGTAGACTAAATGGCTACTAATGACATAATTACAATTGTTTGTCACCACCATAATGCGTGACTTCCTATCTCATCATGAAGATGTAAGTTAGATAAAGGAGGAGTTTTGGCAGGAAGACAAAGTGCCGTGATTTATTAAAGGCCAGATGTGGTTGTTAAAAGCTTTTCTACAGGAGGCTCAATTGAGTGATGGGGAATGGGAACGAAGTCACTCTGTATACCCAGCCCTGGCTCTTGGTGTGAGTGACATAGTTGCTCATGGACGCATGACAAATGAGCCACATGTTTTATTGTTGTGTACAAATTTTATGTGGGAATTTAAGCAGGGTGAGAAAGGTTCACATTAGCCTACACCAGCAAAGTAGGTGTTTAAAGGAGACTAATGAGACTAAAGTGCTGGTGATATTTTCAATTTGCTTAGTGCTTCATAGCAAGAACTGAAATATCTTCTGTTTCTGTGAAGATTCAAAGAGGGGAAAATCCCGGCACTCTTAAAAAGAAAATGAGAGAGATTAATATGACAATTCAAAGCAATCAGAAGCAGGTAGGGATACAATCTTACTTAACTCTGGTGACCTACACATTGCACACATTGATTTGACACGTTACAGATTACACAATTGCTTCTAAGGAAAGACACATGATTTCTAGTTTTAGTACTATTTGCATCAACAAAGCTCTGTTAATATCATTTTAAGCCAGGTACCAGTAGCTCATGCCTATAATCCATGCTACTTGTGAGATTGAAATCTGAAAATCATTGTTTGAGGTCAGGCTGGGCAGACAAATCCATGGAACTCTTACCTCCAATTAACCAGTCAAAGGCCAGAAGTGGATTTCTGCCTCCAGTGGTAGAACAAAACCTGCTGAGAGTGAAAAAGCTGAGCAAGAGTGCCAGGCTCCGAGTTCAAGCCCTAATACCAGCACACACACAAAAATAATTTTATACACACACACACACACACTTTAAAACCCTGGAATGATAGGAAAGATTTCAACAGTATTTTAGAATTGGAGACAAGAAAAAGAAGAAAACACAAGGTCTTAGTATTTGTACTCAGAATATGGGCGATATGATAGCTTCTGTAGAATTATCACTCATGCTTGTGGACGTATTTGTAAGGCCCCTTACTTAAGGTTTATTTCCTTTTGTCTAGTCTGTTAGCTCCTGAGAGGCAGCAAGTGTCTTCCCAAAGCCTATCACATGCCGTGGCACATAATATACATCTGAAAATCATTTGTGGGGCTCATGTTGTAGAAAACACCAGGAGATGTTTCAGCTATTCTGGAAATAGAGATCAGGAGGAGGAGTCGAGTTTGAGGCCTGTTGGGACAAAAAAATTAAGAGTGTCCCCATCTCAACCAATAAGCCTGCAGCAAAGGTACAACATCTATGATCACGACTGTGCAGGAGAGATACATAGGAGCATTAAAGTTCAAGGCTAGCCCAGGCTAAATGTGAGAACATATCCAAAAAAATCACTAAGGCAAAAAGGACTAGAGGCATGGCACCAGACAATGGGGTAACATTTATCTAGCAAGTGTAAAGCCCTGAATTCACACTCCAGTACTGCCTGAAAAATATATATATTTGTTGATTAAGTCAGAATAACCACATGGACCACTAACTTACATTGAATGTATCCCTGGCAAGCACTATCAGATCCATCCAGGTAAAACTTTCCCAAATTATGAGTAATAGAGCTCTTTTGTGCTGTTTTGTTTTTGGTTTTGTGGTTGAGACAGGTTCTCAATAGGTGGATAGTTGGCCTTGAACTGGAAATCCTCCTGCCTTCTGATCTTGAATACTTGGATTATAGGCATGTGATACAATGCCTGGCTTTAGATGGCTTTTTTTTCTTCTTTTTCTTCTTCTTCTCCTCCTCCTCCCCCTCCTCCTCCTCAGCTTCCTCTTCCTCTTTTTCCTCCTCTTCCTCCTCCTCCTCCTTCATCTTTTTCCACCTCCTTCTTTTTCTTCCTTCTTTCTTTTTCTTTCTTTCTTCTTCTTCTTTCTCCTTAATTAGTTTGGAGTAGAGGTAGATCTGGTCCCTTCCTTCCAAGTGTAACTTTGCCTCCCCAGCTGTTAACATGCAGTTCCATCACCAGCCACTTGGTGGCTTGTCCCCAACACTCAGGCCATTTAGAGAGAGAAGCCAAAAAGATTGAAAAGCTCTCACCCCTTCTTAACTCTTCCATTTTGAATACATGATTTATGGCACACACATTGAATCTTATAAAGAAATAACACTGAAGCTCTGGAAGTGAAGTTTCATAGAAATAAAGCACTCCACACAGGCCTGTCTTCGTGAGCGTTAACCCTGCCCTGTGTGCCCAGAAGGGAACCACACTTGGTTAATGTTGTGTTGTAGCTGTCTTAAAGTTTGTAAAGCTTTTAAGCAAATATTTCAGTTTTTCATTTCCTCTGGGCCTACCACATAGGAGGCTGATCCTGTTCTATCGGTGTGTTCATTGTAATCTCATGTCTCCTGCGTTACCTTTATTCTTTCTGCAGCCAGAGCTGGTGTTACTGGAAGGTGGCTTTCTCACATTTGATGTTCCCTGACCAAGGCTCCTGAAATGCTCCATTTTGTGCCTGGTGGCACACCTGTCCTCCTGGGACACTAGCTTGTGGGATTCAGGGCTGCGGCTTTGACATAAACCTGCTGGGTAGAATCCTGGCTCCCCAACTGGAAGTCTGCCTCCCATTTCTGAGCCCATTTTCCTCAGTTACAAAGTGGAGGTGATCATGGAGCGTCCTTCTGCCTCCCGGGCCTGAGGAGAGGGTCATGGAGTCTGTAGAGCAGGCATTCCATGAGCCTGGTTCAGGGGCAAGCTCTGGATCACCATGAGCTGGTATTGCTTTATCCATCACAGAGGATCAACCTTCCATCTTCCCCCCCCCCCCACTCCAACACCCGCACTGGCAAAGCTTCCTGTCTTTTCTGTTTGTTGCTCCAGTGGAGTCCCAGGATTCTTGCCATACTTTGGTCCCCTGCCCTAACAGTGCTTGAGGTTCTGGGCAGTGGTGTAGCAGAGTTCAAGGCAGACTGGGCCCTAGGACTTGGCGGGATGAGCTTGTTACCTCTTCCTAATGAAGCCCTAGCTGATGCTGAGTGGTTAATTAACACCAACAGGATTTGTGTAACTAAACTCTGCATTTTGTAACCCATTTCTGTTTCCCAGCGGTTCACAGGTGTTTCTTCTTTGATATAAGAATCAGCCTCCTTTCTGCAGAGCATTTCAAACACATTTTATTGTGGCCAAGTCATTCCTAACTCAAGCTCCCCTTCCCCAGGCACCCAGGAAATTGCAAAACATTGACCATATGAAAAGATTCCTCATTCCTGGGGAGGAGGGGCACAGCACCGGGGATGGGAGGGGGGTGGGGAGCTCTGATGTGCAGTGTGATTCATTCATTCATTGAGCAATTATTTGTGGAAGACTTCCAGTGCCAGGCAGTGGTGTAAGTACTGGAAATAGAACCATTAACAAGACAGGCACAAGCCTTCCTGTCTGCGTAGCTCTGGAACTTCAGTGGGGTACAGGCTTGGTAGTTGTGGCAAAGAACAATGGCAAAGTGCAGTTCAGGTACTGCAAGGTAGGGACGGGTGGTGGGTGAGTGTCGTTGGGATAGCCTGGTAGGACTTGGGGAAGGAGGTGGTATGTGTGAGAGCTAAGGGCTGAGTGGGAGGCAGGCAGGACAAGCCTGAGATGTTAGAACCCCTCAGATGTGAGCATGCTAACATCCCTCTACTATCCCATTAGTATTTCTATTAGGAAAAAGTGTGGCCGGATCTTAGGATCTTTTGAGTGTAGGGTAGCTGACGAATGGAAAGCAAGGCATGGTAGTTGGCGTCGGTTGTACAAGGTGGACTGTGGACAGTACTCACGGGCCTCATCCTGTAGACTTCAAATCTGAGCTTTCTTGTTCCAGTGATTGCCCTCTTTCCCCTCCTTTGTTCTTTCTCTTCTTTCCTCCCTCCCCCTTTTTCTTTTGCAATATTATGGATTGAACCCAGAACCTTGCACATGCTAGACAAGCATTCTACCTCTTGAGCCACACCCCCAGGTCTTTGGCTTCTGTTTTATTTGTGAAGTAGGTTCTTACTTTACCCAGGCTAGTCTTGATCTCATGATCCTCCTGCCCCTGCTCCTTGACTAGCTGGGGTTACAGGGGTGATCCACTGTGCAGGGCTGTTATAGCTCTTTTCAAGCTAGAAGAGAACCAAGAATCTGTCCAGTCATCCAGCAGTTCAGCTAGTGAAACATTCTCCAGCTGTTAACTGGAGGGGAGTGGATGATTATATTTGGATTATACAGGTCAGTTTTCTAATTAAGAAGTAGACTACTAACAGGACCACTGGAAGGAGAGTCCCAAGTCAAATCCTGAAATGTCTCTTCTGGGGCAGGCCGTTTTGTCTTCTAGTGAGTTATTCCATCTAAGACTTCGGATGCCTTTAGGTTAGTAATGAAGGCATGGTACAACTATTTATGAATGTACAATCCTATGCAAATAAGATATTCTTGTTGATAGCGTCTTAATTCATCAGTTTACCCACTAAAAATAACTGCTTTTTAACCCAATGCATTCTTTTTACACGAAAGGAGCTTGTATCAGTTATGTGGAGGCCTCGTCAACAAATTCATGATGAATATAGTTCCCATATTCCCCAGATGGTTTTTAGCTACTTGTTCGCATTCGTGAGTAATGCGCTTGACCCTCTTGTCTAAGGTCTGGGATGACTGGGCAGTTGGCCCTTGGCCTATGGAATTCCTTTTCCTAGGTTCTCTTGTCTCCTAGCTGGGCTGGACTTGAAATAAGGGCAGGCTTATAAAGGAGGGTTAACTATTACTTTCTAAAAATCCATCTCAAAAGAGGACTCACAATTGTTCTTAGGAAACAAAAATCCTGTACCTCTTAAAATAACTACCGATTGCCTTGCAGTTAAGCTGGCGGATAGGAGTAGTTTACATGCTATTCTGTGGTAACTGGAAGCTCTTTAGAAATTTGTGCCACACAGCTGACATTTGTGATGCAGGGCTAGGCTTTGTCTCCATCCTTGCTCTGCCCTGCAGGATATTTTTATATTGTGTCCAAGAATCAGAGGCCCTGGGTCCACTTTGCCTAAGACCAGTTTTTGCAACACCTAGGGTCCCAAGGAGTCCAAATCATAAAATGTTAACTTTTAAAAAATTATTTTGTAGTAATTCCTAGGAAAGACTGCCATAGATTACTTGAAGACTTTATTGTTAAGTTTTAGAGAATTCTGCATTCTGCTTAAAAATCTTTTTTTTTTAGTTTTATTATAACATTTACTAGCAGTGGTGCTAATTATTTTAAATATGACCCTGGAAATGGGCTATGTCAGCTTGAATAGACAATTTTTTAACAGAATTTGGTTTCAAAGGCAGGTTTTATAGACATTATAGTCATACCACTGTTATCTAATTAGCATCTACTGTGTAAATGTATGTGGTAGTAGAGAAGCAAGTATACATAAAATTATAAATGGTGACATTTTATGAGTTTTTTTTATCATGAGTTTTATACAGTCATCATTACTTAACAGTGTGAAATGTGGCCGTAGACATTACATCATGTAAAGCCAGGAGACAGAAAAAAAAAAACAACTGAGGATCAATTTTTGATTATAATGAAGTTTTAGTATGAAGCATTTCTGAATATGTCATGAATATGAGTCATGATTTTCACACCAGACCTCTGACCTATAATGATTAGTTTTCAACTTCAAGGGGTTTTCAGTATTTAAACTCGAAACCCAATTCTAAGGTTTCACAATGATTCACATTCAAATCCACTTTTATGTTTTATAATTAAATAAGAAAATATTGCTTATACCTACATTTTTACTATTCTTAGCCATATTATAATTATTTCTCTAATTCTGCCAATAAAATAGCCCATTTCTTCATTAGTAAATTATAAGGCTATCTCAATAAAAAAAATTAGTTTGAATGTGGCTTGCCATCTCAAATAGTCATTTCACTTTGGAGTATTTTTCAGTGCTTTGATTAGTTCTCTTTGTGAAATGTGAAGATACTTTCTAGGTAAATTAATCCCTTCCAAGTGGTAAAATAACTTCCTTTTTGGAAAGAGTTATTAGAGACTTATTCTTTATAATCTTAAATACCACTTACATTAGAGTGAACAATACATGAAAAAATTACACTGGGTAAAAAAAGAATGATTCCGACCTAGGCCAAGTACATTGCAATTATATGTTCATGGGAAAGTGAGCTTTCTACCCGGGAAGGCATCCTATGGATGTCCATGAAATCTCCAAAGTTTAAGTATTTTTGTAAATTAGGTTGTTCCTAGTTAAACAGGTGGCTTTTAAGGCTGGTTTCAGTGTTGTTTTAATCATAGTTTAGTTACCATGGAGAAATATGCAAGTTAGCATTTATACACAGAAGTGAAATTTATGCTGCATAGATAATAGCCTAAATTTAGCTCAACTTAAGTTTACCACTTCCTTTTTTTTAATATAACAAAAAGAATAATAATGTATCCTATA
The DNA here is from genome assembly GCF_000151885.1 of Dipodomys ordii. Classification (NCBI taxonomy): domain Eukaryota; kingdom Metazoa; phylum Chordata; class Mammalia; order Rodentia; family Heteromyidae; genus Dipodomys; species Dipodomys ordii. The sequence goes on from NW_012267228.1 coordinate 12,889,325, forward strand.
TTTCCATTAACAAGTTAATTTCTTTAAATGCTGTCGCATTTGTAGACAGTTTCTTTCCTAAAGCTATGTCAGTGGGACTTCTTCCAAAACTGAATGTTGTGTTGCATGCTACCTCTGATTTGATCGCATCTCTCACCCAGAGGTTTAATCAAAGATTTCATGGAGTTTAACCAGTGAGATAGTAAAAGAGTAATGTTTGGACACATTGCCTCTTGTTTGGTTTTATATAGGACTCTTATTTTCTAGTGGGAAAAAATATCTTCAGAAAATGTACAGTGCTGGTTACGACCCATGTGATTTCAAAGCTTTGATTACCATTTGTGTATAATTATTAGTATTTTTTCTGAGCCAATTCTGAGACAGGTCTTCTCTATGAACTGCTCTGATCTTAATAAACCCCTTAGTTGTGTGACACACTCTTATATGTGTGTATATACATATATACATATTTTTCCCCCGAATTAAGATGTTCATCTGTGTGGAATCCAGCAACCGTGAGTTGCCTTTTCTGCCAATTTCTTTACCCAGTGCCTCCGAGTGAAGGCTAAGTTTCAAGGACAAATGTAGTAAAAAGTGTCCGGATCCAACAGGAGGGCCCCAGCACGGGGAGAGAGCAGCAGATCCCTTTCAACACCAGCTGTTCTCACAGATATAGATTGCTGCAGTGAAATTTTCTTAATATAATTCAGGAAGCTCTAGAGAATTCTCCAAAACAACTGTGCCAACAAGGAAAATGTTGAATTTTTCATCAGCTGCCCAATGCTGAGAGTTGGTGGGCAATCCGTTCATTCATGACCAGATGTTCAGTGTGGTAACGCTCGGCAGTTAACTTGAACCTTGTGGCCTGTTTACCTTTGGCTGCAAGGACACTGGCAACAACCTGGCATTGGAGAATTGGGGGCACCCCCTGCACAAGCAAAAGACTGAAGTGTGTGTCTGTGGCTTCCTAGTTTTCACCAGCGACCAGACAAGGTAGGAAAGTGATGAAAGAAATGAATGACATCACATCAATCATTTTGGAGGCTGGGAGAATTTGTTATGGGATTTTTTTTTTTTTTGTCTTGGGGGAACAGTTGGCAAATTCTTATACTCCTTTTTTTTTAATTTGAGAAGAAAGGAGTTCTTTGTGTAGTTTGGAGAGATTTTTCAACCTATGTCTACACGATAAAACTTTTTGTGGTGGGTGGTTAAGACAGAAAGAAAAAAGGTTTTTCTAATTTTAAACAAAAGGAAGCCAATAAAGTTGACTCTTAATATTTGAAATCTTACTCGGTCCAATCTAGAATGGGAACTGCGAGGTATTTTTGCTTTCAGCAAAGTTGATTGTTGTAAGTGAAGGTATTTAGATCTTCCATCTTCTATATCCTTTTTTTTTTTTTTGGAGCCTATGACATTTTTGTGAGCTGAGCTGTTTTATGTAATAGTGTTTAAGGGGAAAGGAGAGACTTAACTAGAACAGGGGAATCTGAGCAAACAGTTTAATTTTCCACTTTGAAAAGTTATTTTTTTTAATAATGACCCCTGTTTGAAGCAGGCCAGGCATGCAGAGTGGGGGTTGATCACTTGAAGCCAATCTCAAGTGGAAGATCTTTTCTTCCCAGCCAATATGGCGCTACACAGTGATTTTTTTAAACTATTCATTTCAGCACAATATTGACCAAGGAGGTTTGCAGATCTTTCTTACTTAATAATTTTGAACTTGAAACTTCTAAATGATGCTCTCCAGACAAGAAGTGAACATGTGTTTACTTAGAAACCTCTGCAAAGTATCATCATGGTATAAACCCTTTGCTTTGAGGAGACTTGGGTTGGTTTCTCATTCTCCAGAATTTCTGACTCCCTCTGACACACTCTGATGGAGGCCGACCCCAGGGGCTCAAGACTAACTCAGAGCCCTCTGCAGGCTTGCTGTTTACTTTGGCAGAACTTTCTGCCTTTGGTTTACAAGGTTGCAGTGAACACTTCCTGTGCATTCTGGTGACATGGAGACAGGGAAATTTCTGATCACCCCTACTGGCCCTGAGAATCACAGCAAAGATGTCTCTGTTGCATTTGTCCAAGTGATTTTGTTTTCTTTCTTTCTGGAAAAAAAAAACCCACGAATCCTCGAGTTGCTGATTTGAAAGAAAAAAAAGGCTGTGAAATCTAGCAGGTCTGCCTTGGGACTGTGCGAAATGCAAGGTGCAAGCTTCCAGTGTTTTCCTGGATGCTGGCTTACTGGTGGGAAGAGAACCAGTTTACAGTAGCTCTGACACTGCTGGTACCTGACTGCTGTCCTTTCCAGCGGCTCCAAGCCCTTCCGTGCCTTCGTCATGCATACAGTTTGTTCTTGGGTGTGAATGCAAACAGTATTTGCGTTGGCAGTAACTTCTCTTTCAGTGGCGTTTGCTGCCTCGGCTTGAAACCGCAGCCCGAGCTTTCTGCCATGAAGGGTTTCACAGGCAGGATGGCCTTTCCCACATTTCCTTGCTTGAAGGAAACAGATTTTTGATTTTTTTTTAAAGACCAAGTGCCAACATTGAACAGCTGGAGTTAGTATATAATTTATGGTTTTTACTTTGTGTTCTTGTGGATATATAAGAATTACAAAATGCACAATTATTTTTTAACATCATGCAAGTTTTTAACCAAAAAGAGCGAGAGAGTGGTTAAAAATAGACCCTGTGTTATGAAGAATTCAAGAAAGTCATTGTTATCCAAACAGGTATTGTCACATTATTCTATCTTTAATGGTGTTTAATTGTTATAATTTACTCATATTCTATTATATCTCATAAGAAAAGATGTTTTTGAAAGCTCACTGTTTTTCTTCTGAGGAACAAGAAAGAGTGTTCATTTGACCCTCTGTAGTTGAAAAATACTGAATTTATTTATTTTTCCCCCCTAAATAATCACTCCTCTGGGTAACCTATTTCCCCGCAGCTTAGCAGCAAAGCCTTGTCAGAGCAGATCCTTGCCAAGGTGGAAGTCTTTGTCCAGAGAAATCCTCTTGGAGAATTAGTCCAGGTCTTTGTTAGCCAAAGAACCTAGACTAACCTCAGTTTCCCTACCTTTCCCTTAGGTGAAAGGTGTGATCCCTGATTGGCTGGATACCTTACTAAACTTGAACAGAATCAGGATAGGAAGAAATGAGCCGATCCAAAGTGACTGAATATTTGACTCAGACAGGGAGTATTTTTAGCCTATCAACACCCAAAGACTAGATTTGTTGTTGTTTTGGTTGTTCTTTAAATTTCCACCCAGAGACCCAGACATTCTTAAAAATCTTCATTAACATATTCCCAAAGCTACACCTTTAATTAAAAAGTAGCAGTAATGCATTTGTTTCCCTGATTTCTCAGAACAGAAAATAGGAAGTGAAAAGGCCGTTGACTTGGTACAGTGGGTTACTCTAAAGATCAATCTGCATGGTAGATTTAGGGTCAGAACATTAGCTGTGATGAATAACGAGACAGAATTTTTCTTTTCTCTTCAAGGCTAGTGACTGTTAATCATTTTTATCTGCCCGCCTTGTAGACTTGATTAGATTTATTATGTATGCCGCATGTTTATGGCATTTTTATTATATGTTGTTAATTTGTTGTAACTGCCACCACATTTTTTTCCCTTCTTCCTCCCACCTTTTTTTTTTCTTTTGAGGACCTTTGAAAGCAAACTAGGTATCAACTGTTATATTGTGCTTTTGGAAGCATCATTTAATTTTTATTTGAAGAAGTGTGTGTGTGTGTGTGTGCGTGTGTGTTTAACATAAAGGCCAGTATGCTTAGTATGTAATTTACTTCAGATACAAAGAAAATTTGTGCTCGTGTTCTTTTGATTCAGCTGTTTGCTGTAGTTGAGGTATGGTATGTTAGAGTAGACTTGGAGGATCTGTGTTTGTAAAATACTTCCCTGGAAATCTAGAAGGGCCAGCCAGCTATGGAACCCCACCCTGAACTGTTATTCTCACCAAATCCCTGCTAGGTAAGACAATTGAGCTGTTTAACATCTAGGCTGCCTAAAAAGCCCCACAGTAAAATGATGCATTTCATAACGACATCTTTTTTTTTTTTTTAGCTCACTAACTCTCAGAATGGATGTGGAATCTGTTAAATATAGAGACTATTCTTTAAATAAGGCTGACAGTTAAAATTGGGAAGCCAGAGAATTAGATTGGAAATGATTTACAATGAGTCTACAGGACATTAAAAAAAATAAAGTTAGGAAAAGAAATCCACTGGCTGGATTGGCTATGGTACAGCAGAGAATTTTTTTTTAACTTTTCATCCCTTTGGAATTGGCTGGATAGATGGGTAATGTGTAGAAACAGACTTTCCGGAAAAATTGACAGAATTTTTTAAAAATTGTATATTCTGGCTTTGGCTTGGTATGGGAGTTACATGCCTGTGACTATAACCCAGTCAGTTTCTTATTTTCACAGTTACAAATTCTCTCAATAGCAGAGAATCCACCCATTCTCTTAAGAGCATGAGGCGTTAAAATAAATAGAAGCTAGGAACAACTTTGCTTTAGTCTTGCAACACCAACATATAGGCCCTTGATAATTCATTTGAAGATGACATGGGTGTGGTATAAAAATCACAGAGGCATATATCACCTTTAAGAATTCTTTTTTTTTTTTTTTGCCGGTCATGGGGCCTGAACTCTGGGCCTGGGCGCTGTCCCTCAGCTCTTCAGCTCAAGGCTAGCGCCCTACCACTGGAGCCACAGCGCCACTTCCGGCTTTTTCTGTTTATGTGGTGCTGAGGAATTGAACCCAGGGCCTCACGCTTGCAAGGCATACACTCTACCGCTGAGCTACCTTCCCAGCCCCGACCTTTAAGAATTCTTAGACATTTGTTCACACCGTACTGAATGAAGTGTATTCATCTTCGTGGAATAAATGATATGAATTCACAGAATCAGATTACAGACAGTATGAAGTCCTCTAGGTATGTTGTGGTTTTTCTGATAGTGAAACCTTTTTTTTTTATTCCCTCCAGTGGCTCATTAAAGCATCAAAAATCCTTGCTTTATAATGGGAACAGGAATATATATATATATATATATATATATATATATATATATATATAAATTTAGGTGTTTTGATACAAAATCATAAATAATTGCTCCAGTTACCAATGTTGAATCAACCAAGGAAGAGTGATATTTGGAGTTCACATGATAAAATTGTATTCTTAACATTCCTCCTGCCCCCCCCCCTCTACCCATTCACCCTGGTATTTGAAGAGATGTCGCATAGTACCTACTATGCGATTAAGACTGTGTTTGATTCCATCACCTGTCTGAGGTAGTTGCTAGAAGCAACTGTGAGAAAACCAAAGTTCCTTCTCAGATTCTGTCCTGAGGTATAAAGTATTGAAAGAGTGAGCTCTTTCTTGATTTCCAGAGAAAATTGAGGCAGGAGAAATGCCAGTGTTAGATACTCTGGGTGGAAGGTGGTTTTCTGACTTAGGGAAACAGAGTAACAACAAACATAGAAAGCTTGGTCCTTAAGCAGAACTGCATGTGATTTCATTGGTAGCACAAAGAACACAGAGGGAAAGAGAGAAGGTAAGTTGGACCATAAATCTCAAATTCAGGGTAGGAAGGGATTTATCCAATTATGTTAAGGAACATTAAGGCAGAGAAATTTCACCATAAGTAAAGCATTAAGCTCAGTGGTTGATAGCTCATTATATTACTTTATTTATTTTTATGCAGGTCTTGGGGCTTGAACTCAGGGTCTGCTGTTCTGAGCTTTTGTGCTCAAGGTTAGCGCTCTACTACTTGAGCCACAGCTCTACTTCTGGCTTTTGAGTGGTTAATTGGAGATGAGAGTCTCACGGGTAGCTAGGATTATAGGCATGAACTCCCAATGCCCTGCTTTAAAAAAAAAAAAAAAACTTCTTAAGAGCATTTCCATGGTTAAAGATACTTTATCCCTTACCTAATATGCTTGAAACCAGACATATGGCAGAGTTCAAAGGTTTTGTTTTTTATTTTGAAATATTTGCATTGACCATCTGAATCGGAATTTCACATTGTTCATCCCTAATTGGAACTTCAAGAGGTTCTGAAATCCTGAACTTCTTGTACCCTGACAAGAAAAGTTTCCGATTTTGCAGTGCGTTTGGATCTTAGGTTTTCAGACGAGGGATGTACAACCTGTGTTATTCTCCATCGATAACCATGCAGGTGAGGAAACAGCCTTTGAAAGAGTTTTTGATCTTCCCACGGGTATACAGGAATGAGGGAACCAAAACTTCCAATAAGACTCTGTGACTCAAGGACTAGCCTTTTGAAGACTGCCTACACGGCCAGTGGACACAGCCAGAGGTTTCTAAACACAAGAGTCTCTTGGGCAGAGCTGTACCCTGGGATAATTTCCTTCATCGTCATTTTATAGGAGTAAGTGCGGAGCCTAGCTCGGAGGGAGCTGTGATGGTTCTGAAGAGCAGCCATGAGAGGTATTTGAGGTGATGGAGGGAACCTAAGGGTATGAGGAACCTGTTCGACTGAGACAGTCGGGATCCTGGGCAAAGACCGGGGGGGGGGGGGAAGGACTGATGTTTCAATGCAACTCTAGTTACAGGTGTTCATGTCTGGCAGTCTTTATGGAAGATGATGAAATGGAGGCTAGGATGCCACTCTGGGCTGGAGATGTGGATTTAAAGCCACAGATGTCAGTGTAGACAGACTGGTTAGATTCAGTGAGGAGGAAGAGATACAGTGAATGGAAACAGAGACCAGGCTATAATCAGCCTTATGAGATACGGCAAGATCTCTGTGCACACTGAAGATGACAGATTTGTAGGCCATGCTTCAGACACGTAGCTATACATATTCATCTCGGTATACATATTCATGTACGTATTTATATATGTGTTCCTATATACATTCATATGTATTACTTTGTGTATTTGTATATGTATCTTATTCATGAGCATGCGCTGTTCTCTTCAGATCACAAATGTATTCTTGGGAGCTTTTCCCACTCTCTTAGCAAGTGAGGAGAGGAAAGGGAGGGGAGGCGTCAGTCCCTTCCTTGAGCAGCCAACTGGGGAGAATTCTGCTGTGTATCCCCACAGCTTAGAAACTAAAAAGAAGATGGTGTAGCCTTGGAGATTCAGGCCAACTCATGCAATTCATGCCCCCTAAAAATGCACACATAAGCCTGGTATCTTTAGATGGTCTGCTAAATGTGAACTGAATTATAGCCAGATCTCACAGAATTGAAGAAGATGACCATTGTGTTTTGAAATAAGGGGTCATAGTGTGGTCAATAAGCTTGTCAATGTTCCATTGGGGCTGAGATGTCTCATCCTAGAGAATCAGTTAGTGTGGTACTTGGAGACTGGAAACTTCTGGAATTGCATGCCTTTGCCAGCCAAGGATGAGCTTAAGAATTCTCTCTGCCCTTCCCTGTGCCCTTTCTTAATTACTAGTGAGATTAACAAGGAGTACATTGGGTTAGGGAGTGTTTTTGTTTTTGTTTTTCTGCTGCCAATGGAAGAGGCTGTTTCATTGCTTAGGTCTGTTTTGCTGCTGACTCGAGAGAAGAGATAGCATTTACTGAGTGGTTCTTTGGGGCACCTTAAAATTAAAAAGCTTCCATGCTACCACTGTTTAGACAGCCAGTAATTTGAAATCCACTTGAATCCTTTAGAGTGGACGGTGCTCGCTTTGTAAAAATACATTTGAGAACATTGTGTGTGCATCAGATTAAACTCGGGTATCCTTCGCCTTTCTTCTCCCAGTCTCCAACTGGCCCTATCCACCGAAGCCTTTGTCATTATGGTTTGAGAAGTCATTTGTCAACTGAGGTCACTCTGACTTTAGAGGTTCTAATACAATTGGCTTGACCCTGTCCTATTTCCTGGCAGATTTCGCTGGAGAATTCCTGGAGGCTTCCTTGATTTTTGGTAAAGAACCCCAATCCTGCCATTCCCACTTCCCGGTTACACTCCTCCCTCTCCTCTTTGAGTTGGAAATTAGTTTTCTGTAATCTCCTGCACAGCTCCAAGCATGTTTGGGAAGTTGCAGGAAGTTTGTGTTAGGGATTTTTTTTTTTTTTTGGAGGTCGGGCGGGCAGAGTCTTACCTTGCCCAGACTGGCTACAAGTGATTGTCCTAAGTCATGTGGCTGCAAACCCATGCTGAGATCCACAGCCTTGTTCTTGAATATATAATTGTCCATACACAGGTGGCCTGGGAGGGCATTTTCTGTAGTCTTCATTTCCAGCTTGGCTTGTCCTCTCCTTTCTCATCTGTTTTGCCCTTTCTTTTGCTGACTCTTTTTTTCATAAGAACAGCCATGTCACTTTCCCTTTCTGGGTCTTGCTCTCTTTCTGGTCCACCCATGTGTGCTTTCCACAGCCAGTCCAGGGAGCACTGGCTTTTTCACTCGAATGCGCATGCGTGGATGCCACTTCCTGTCCTTTCCTCCTCCCTGCATGTGGCAGGAAGTGGCCTGGTTCAACCCACACAGACAACTTAGCATCTTACATTCTGTATTGGGCCAGGCCTATGGCCCTGCATTCTTTCAGTCTCTTCATTTTAGTCAAACAGGTTGATTCAAAAGTACAGTCATCAAAATCCTAGTGAAACTTACTTCCTTATAGGAGGACAACTGCCTTTCTCTTTGCAAAAGCCCCCAAATTTCAGCCACATGACATTATATATGTGCATTCCATGCTTCCTTACAGAGTTTCATACTTTATATAGTCGGTTTCCACATCCATTTGAGAACTCAACCACAGACTGAAAATAGTTGTTTTGTTTTTTTTTTAAAGCCTGTACTGAACACATGCAGCAGTTTTTCTTATCATTATTTCCTAAACAAAAAAGCATAATAATCATTCATACAGCATTTACCGTCTGTGTGTTAAGGACAATCTATGGATGATTTCAAGTATATGAAAGTATGAGTGTGGGTTGCATGTATATATCGTACTATTTTATAGAAGGGGCTTAGGTTGTATATCTCTAGAATTTGGTATCTGCAGGGGTTCTGAAACCCATCCCCCATGGATACCAAGGGAGATTGCGTGTCATTCTTTAATCAAGTCTTCTATCATGATGAATTTTGTCCTTTCCCCTGGAAATGAAGGATGTTAATGAAATGGTTAAGTGGTGCTTCTGGGTGCAGAGCTAGCTGAAAGCATTTGCTGTAGTGAGCCACCTGAAGCCGGCTCATCTCCTCATGTCATAATAATGTCAGCAAGCATGGCCATCTTCTAATTAGATGACGAACAGTAGCAATTTCCTGGTGTTGTTATCTTTCATGGTTTTCACCATGATGCGGCTGACCTGAGGTTACAAAACCTCTGAAAATCATCCACCAGGCTTTAAATGCATGTGTATTGGTTATTGCACATGTCCATGTCTCCTCCTTCCCGACCCTTCATCTCCATGTATAACATTTGTTTCTCACTTGGGTAATGTTCTGAATGTCTAGGTGCTCAAAAAAAAATCCCAGATGTACTTACAAGACTGAGAAATGTAATCCAGGGATTTTTTTTTCTTTTCATTAAGTCAGGATGTGTTTGGTTGAATACAATAGAAAGTCCAGTTCAGGAAGGCTTTCAACAGTACAACTGGTAAGTTTTCAGTATGTAGGCATCAGGAGAGGCTTGATCCAGCTCTCTGTTTTCCTTTTTATGGTGTTGGTTTCTAATGGGCTTTATTTATAAGCTTAGGTTGACTCTAGCAACTTCTAGACTAAAGATTTCCTTGAATATGTCAAGAAGGAGTGTCAAAATGAAAATCTTAAGGTGCTCAGAAAATCTCTTAGAGCTCTAGGTAGATGGGTTGTTGACATGTGTGGACAATATATATGCATATACATAGGTTTGTATGGTCTATGGTAGATATATGGCACATATAGGGTACATGGCATATATATCATCTTCCCGTGACCTTGCAAATAGCAAGTGTTAGTTGGTATATCCTAGGAGATGGAGATGTGTTTCCACTAAATGAGATTGAGGCTGAATCTCATGACTCCTCAGCTTTCAACTGGTCCTATACGGCAGGAATTTGGGGGGAAGGCTGTGGAGAACAGAGCATTAGCCTTCATTTCATTTAGCTGTTTTTAGATTTTTAAAGACATGAAGTTAATTCTCTCATTTGCATGAGATAAGACTTCTGGGGTTAACCAAATGACAGGTTCCTTGGCTTTTGGCCATAAATATTGGCGATTTAGTGGCTGTTCCCCGAGAATCAATTAATTCTTAATAAACAAGTGTTAGTTGGTAGAATCTCCTGAAACTTAACCTCTCATCTGTGTTAGTGGAAGTACTTAGAATGTAATAAAGGGAATTCTTTGTGTTTAAAAAAAAATTGGGAATCTCTTGCCTATGGCTTAGTCATCCATAGGTAATAAAATCAGTTGTAATTCATCTAAGGAGTGATGGCCAGTCAAATGCAGCTGTGGAAGCAATGACAGTCTCTGATACAAATCTTATTTCCAAAATTTAAATCACCATTTCTGGTGCATTTGTTTCAGATATGGTACGTTTTATGTTTTACTCACATGTTTTATAAACATTAATCATATGGAACGAAAAAGATGATGAATTTTAACACTACTACGATAATGTCTGTGACTCCACAACAGAAATTGTTGTGAGTAGAAACACCAAAAATACAAAACAAAAAACAAAAAAGAAATTCTGTCTTGGGGGAAAAATGTTTCCTGAAAGGCCACAGAAGAGATGCATATTCACTAAGAGTAATGAGAGGCAAGCTTTAGTACTGGAAGATTGTTTTTATATAAAAAGGATTTTCTAAAAAGAGTGTGGTTAAACTGTTGAGGAAACTTCATTGTTTAAAAGAATAAATACTGTGCGTGGCAAACACTCGGGAGAGAGAAGTGCTATAAATGATCATGTGAACTGATTCTCAGCAAAAAGCATTTCACCTAGGGCTTCCTCAACCAATATTTCTGTTGGAGTGAGAGGAAGCTCCAGGAACCTTCTAGAACCTACTGGATACAATACCGATGCCAAGTAATACTTTGAAGCCTTTGACCTAGACTTATGTTGGGTGTGTTAGCCTTTTGCTGTTGCTCTACCTGACTTACACAATGTTGGTTGTGTTGGAACTGATGCTTTCCCAATTGCCAGGCTAGTGTGTCAGAAGCTTGTGGCTGTGAAATAAGATTGTTCTGCCCTCCGATATGGCTAGCCAAGCTGATGTTCTTTGGTAGCTTTTTTGACCTTCTGCCCATTAGGGATCCACATTTCAGACTCCATTTTGACCTTAGAAGACAGATCTCTGCATCTTAGATGCCTTCCTTCCATGTCTCACCTATCCCTGCCAGCCCACATCTTCTTTGATTACTTTTATTTTTCCTTCAGACTTTACTATGCTTGTGTTATTTTTTATGATTTTCTATTAAATACTTAATAAACATATTAATTAACTTGTGCACAATTATATACCACTGCCAGTTTGCTTCTCCTTTGAATCTCATTTTCTGGAATACAAGTTAGTCTATTTAGAAAGGGAATTTTACTTTGTCTGTAGAATCAAAGATAAGAATAGTTACTAGCTGCACCTGATGGGAACTTGAGATAGATGTCAGAAGGCAGGACAGTGGTGTGAGCAAAGAACTCTTGATTGTACCAACTTTATTTATCTGTTTTATATAGTCCCCAGAGGCCATATAGTCTCCATAAAATCTGCTTAATTGTGTCCCCAAATCAGCCAGAAAGAATATGTAAGTGAGAATGACTTATATTCCAACAAAAACCTTATCTGTAGATACATAAGGTTGACTTTCAGGTTTGTTCTTTATCTCATGAAATATTTTGCTTTGATTTGCTCCCCTGGCTTTAAGAAATATAAAATCTTTTCTTAGCTCATGAGCTATATAAAAGTTAGTAGTAGGTGAGATTATGCCCATGGGCCATAATTTATGACCTCTGGTATAAAGTCCCCACTCCTACCAAAGGAGGGGGGGTTTCCTGTCTGTGTTAAGAAATGAAGCTTCATAGGTATAAATCACCATGCGAAGAGCCCTATACACCTATGTTTATCACAGCTCTATCCATACTAGTGAAGCTACAGAATCATTCCAGGTGCCTACCAACAGATGAATCAATAAGGAAGACATGAGATATTTACTCATATACAGGTATACATACATACCATGTAGTGTGACTCAGCCATAAAGAAGAATGAACATCATGTCATGTCCAGCAAAATGGATGGAACTGGAGATCATTGTGTTCCACAAAGTAACTTGGACTTAGAAGACAGATACCACATGTTTTCTCTCTCTCAGACTCTACGGGGTGGGGGTGGGGGATAGCATAAATGTAAAGAGAGGCCAGTGAGAGTGGAAGGGGGGGAGGAGAAGTTTGGGTTAGCGTGCATTGTGCACATTTGTGGAAAGGTCATAATGAAGCCCACTTTAAAAAAAAAACTGAAAGAATGCTTAAAAGGGAGATAAGAAGGAATCATAGAGGGGATGGTAATGATCTAAGTATGTGATAGAAATATCACAATGAAAACCCTCACTTTGTACACTAATATAGACTAATAAAATAATCTTTAGTGAATGGACCTTACCATGCATTGGCTAAACCAGGGCCCCAGTGCGGCTTTGTCTTGGGGTAAGGGTTAAGATGGGTTTGGAAAGAGGACACTTCGCTTATTACACAGGCATTATACTCTGTTGCCGTGACTCAAGACTAGAATTTGAAGAAATAATGCCTTTGGCATTAGTCTGGCAAAGAGAAAAATTTTCTCCTGTCATGGAGATAGAGACACAAACAGCACTCCCATGAAATGAGAAGCAGAGAAAGAGTATTCTAGAAGCTACTGTGATCAGTGAGTGGGGAGATAGAAGAAGGACAGTATGGCTGTTTTTAACTATGAAGCAGATATCACAAAGAAGAAAAGAACTTTTGAGATAAGATGCTGGCAGAAACTTAAGTATGTACCACCCAACTCTGATCTCCTATCCTGTTTTTACAACGTTAAACAGTACCTTAGTGCATGGCAGGGAGTCCCTCTCCTTAAAGAGACATTCTTTGCTTTCTGTATGTCACATCATTTGGTTCCAGAAGTTTTTAAAATCAACATTCCTTCCATTGCAAAAGAAATGAGGAAAGCCCATGATCCTATAGCCCCACTTCTCTGACCACTTTTGGTCTTTTGTGGTGTGTCTTCTACCATTCAATCTTAAATAAGACTATTTTTTGTTTGTTTTGCTTACCCTGTATTACTTCAGTGCTTCATACAATAGAGACAGGAATTCAGGAGTTACCGTGACAAAATTCTCTATATAAAATTCCGAACTACTATCACTTTCTCTCTTAAGTTGAGATAGAAAGTGAGAATGAAAAATGTAGATACTCACAGTATTCTATTATTGTTATATATTCTCATTTTTAAAAATACACTAAATTCTAAGGAAAATAAGTTAGGTAGCAGGGAGTCATTGGTATATAGCACTTATAGGGTAACAGATACTACTATAACCTGAAAACAATCAGTCTTCACATTCCTAGCACACACACAAAAATATTGTTTTAATTTCAAAACAGCTTCTTAAAACAACGTTGTTTTTCCAAGTTGCTTTACTTTCCAGTATTAACATGAAGCAGGAAACTTGATAGCAGGAGAATTAGCTGGTATGTTCTGAAGTCTGGTAGTAGAGTTGTTAAATAATTACCCAAGTTAGGGAGAAAAAGATCTGATTTCAGATTCTGACTTAGCCTGTCAGTACCTTGGGAACTTTGGAAACTTACATCACATTTAGAGCCTATTTAGTTTTCCCATGTGAAGATGGGGGCTAAAAAAAAGTGCCCCCTGCCGGGTGCTAGTGACTCACACCGGTAATCCTAGCTATTCAGGAGGCTGAGATCTGAGGATCCGCTGTTCCAAGTCAGTCTGGGAAGGAAAGCCTGTGAGAGTCTTATCATCAATTAACTACCAGAAAATTGGGCGTGGTGCTGTGGCTCAAAGTGATAGAGTGCTAGCCTTGAGCAAAAGAGCTCAGGGACAGTGCCCAGGTCCTGAGTTCAAGTTTCATGACCGATCAAAAAGAAAAGTACCCTTTCTACTGTGTGAACTGAAGATCCTGATATTTATAAGATGCCTTTGTATAACATGGGCTAATAAAATAGTTCTTAGCAACAGGGATGGTACTAATGAAATACTGTTCCTTTTCTTCCTGGTATGCATATAATTAAGTCAACAGTATCATTGCAAGTTATTATTGTTTTGTTCACTGCCTAAGTGGAGTTAAATATTAGAAGACATTTAACTCTCAGAGTCAAAGGTTGCTTTTCATGCCTCTCTCCACACTCTACTGTACAGTTTGAAATAATTTTCTCCTGTGTCAGGTTGGTGTATGTAAGATGAGAATTTGAATTACTTCACTTCTTGAGTCTTTGTGGCCCCTGGATTCTCTTAAAGTTTCTCCCATGGAGGAAACACTGACTCACACATCCTAACACCTTGTAACAGAAGCTGAGTTGCAAGTGTAATTAATTGCTCACCCTAAAGCCATTCAGGTTTTATTTTAATTCCTCAAGTTTTTGTTCATTTGGAGAATGAAAATGGACAAAGGATCCCTTCTGCATGTCGCTCATTCCTAAAAGTGTGTAAGTGAAAGAGCTGAATGCTGATGGCACATTTCCTCTTGCTCTTTCTGTATCTTCTGTCCTTTCTCTCCTTTGCTTCTTGTCGATACCTTTGGGTCAGTTTCTACATCTGGAGCTTGGCAGTGGTCTGGGCCAGTCGGCCTCCAGATCACTGGTTTGCCCACCTACGAGATGAAAGTGAATGATGTTATGATGGCATTGAAGGATGAAAAGAAAAAGATTAAATTAAACTCAGCCCTGAATCTATACGATGGTGGTACTCTGTCCTTTGACCACCTCGTTTGTAATGAAACAAATGTATTCTCTAAGGCCATTGGGTTTTGTTTTTTTTTAATCAGCAGTCCAGGTATGATATTTATACTCAATGATCAAGCTGGAATTTGAAACTTTATCCTTTTTCCTCTACCTTAGCTGATTCCTTCATGATTGACACTACCATAGCTTTTGAACTAGGAGCCAGGATGCCTGTAATTTTAGGCTAGAAATTTTAAGGTGCAGTTAGAACCCTGTCAGTACCAACGCATAAGACAAGCATCATTGAAATAATCCCTTTGAGTAGATTCAGAGGGACCAGAGAGGTAGTTCTTCCATTCCAAGGACGCAGCTTGTTTTAGTGTAGTAGCTTTGGAAGCTCAGTTTCTCTCTTTAGCTGTTTCAGACCCTCCGTTTACTTGTTTGTAAAATGAGATTAATCTCACATGGATAATTGATTGGGGTCTAATGATAGAATTGGTGTAAAGTGACTTAGTAGTATTTTTTCTTTTTTTGCCAGTTGTGGTTCTGGAACTTGGAGCCTGGTGCTATCCCTGAACTTTTGTTCTCAAGGCTAGTACTCTACCACTTTGAACCAGAGTTCTACTTCAGGTTTTCTGGTGATTAATTAGAGATAAAAATCTTATGGTCTGGGCTGGGAAGGTGGCTCAGTGGTAGAGCACTTGTCTTGCATGCATGAGGCCCTGGGTTCGATTCCCCAGCACCACATAAGCAGAAAAAAAAGCCGGAAGTGGCTCTGTGGTTCAAGTGATAGAGTGCTAGCCTTGAGCTGAAGAGCTGAGGGACAGCGCCCAGGCCCAGAGTTCAGGCCCCACGACTGGACCCCCCCCCCAAAAAAAAATCTTATGGCCTTTCCTACCTGGGCTGACTTAGAACCTCATCAGCATCTAACTCGTAATTTAGTAGTCTTTTTGTGTATGTGTGCTGCTACTAGGGCTTGGACTCAGTGCCTGTGTGTTGTTCTTTAGCTTTTTTGTACAAGGCTAGTGTTCTACCACTTGAGCCACACTTCCATTTCTAGCTTTTTGGTGGGTAACTGAGGGTAAGAGTCTGGTGAACTTTCTTGTCTAGGTAGGCTTTAAACCACGATCCTCAAATTTCAGCCTCTCAAGTGACTAGGATTACAAGCATGAGCCTCTGGCGCCTGGCAGGTTTAGTAGTTCTCTGCAATGTTATCATAACCTATCAGAAGCCATCTGATGTAATCTCTGGAATATATGTCAGTGACATTCCATCCTCCATTAAAAAAAAAAAAAAGCAAGCGAGGACTTGGGTGTGGCTCAATAATAGAGTTCTTGCCTTGCAAGTTTGAGGCCCTGAGTTCAAATACTGTGTGGTCCAGAGGCAAGGCGCAAGCAGTTCTTTCTCTGTACTGAAGAGTGTTCTTCAGCCTTTTAGAACCAAAAGTTTTAGTTTTTAGCCCATGAGGTTCATATCACATCCCTAGATTATATTTCCTCTATTTCTCTCTTGGAAGAATAATCTGTTTTGAAAGTTAATTCTCTCTTTGAAAGTTAATAGCCCAGTGCCACAGTGTAACGCAAGGTTTACGTCTGCTTCTAGAAACTTAACTTCCCTCTCTGGGTCTTTGGATTTTGTGTATGTCAGCAGCAAGAAGACTCATTTTGTCATATTGGTCTTTTATGATTGTTTCCCAGTGTGAACTTGAAGTGTTTGACTTGAAGAAAGCTTTTTATTTCTCCAAAATGTTTCAGCCCATACTGTCTCATTGCATTTTTTCTTGTTTACACGGGGCTGTAAGTTTTCAGACGTGGGGCATTTAGGATCTGGTTTAGGATGAGCGCTTGAGCATTTACTTCAAGGCCTCCTTTAGCTGACTCCCCTTCCTAAAGGTATCAGTTGTTTTCCAATGTATTGTGAAACAGCAACCACAACAAATTAGCTGTTCCTGTCATTAAAGGATACTGAAATCTTATACTGTTTTCCCTCTCGTGTCAGGCCATCTGGCCTCTTTGGGTTCTAGATGCCTCTTCATTTAGATCAGCCCCCTTATGTTGAATTTAGAAGAATATAGAGAAAAAATCTGGGCAATTCTGTAAGAACCCCTGACCCAGCTAGGTCTCTAATTTACCAGGTATATAGCTAAGCTAGTGTTTTCCCTATCTCCTCTCCTCCTTTCCTCTCTGCTCCCTGGGTCTTCTCTTAAGTCTTAGCACAGGTGTAACTTGATTTCTTTAGGTCTTTTAAACTCTTGATGTGATCAGAGATTTTCTACTGTGAGTTAGCAAAGGAGCTTGGACCGGGATGCTGTTAACATTGTATTTAAAAATGTCCAGCAGCAACAGGAAGAAATGAAGCGTGGTCTGATCAGCATCCACCCCTTTAGAGGGTGTAGTGATTTTATCTGCCTGTGGTATGTTTACTGGCAGACAGACAGTGTGAGACTGGGAGATGGCCCTGTTACTTGCATTGTGGCACCTTAGTCACTTTTCAGTTTTTTATGACTGGCACAAACCCTCCTTGAATCTCCTTTTTGACTGGTCTGTTTTATAGCATGAAAATTCTAAATAGAATTTGTATTAAAAGCATATGTACACAAGGACTTCTGTGTTTAGCGGAAATGACTCTGTGCTATGCTTTAAGGATGCTCCCTGCTGGGAACGCCTTCTAGAAATGGATGTCAACCAAGGGAGATTCATTCATTCCATACGTTTTTCTAATTTCAAAAAATGTACACCGTCAATATTTTTTTCTTAATTGAACAGTTTGTTGAACAGACGGGTGCTTTAATTATGGTGGTCTAAATTTACACACATTGCAGTGGTATTTTGCTACATTAATTACCTTACTTGTCAAGAGTAACAGGTAATTACTACATCAACTCACCCTCCTGCAGGATAGGGAAGCATAACTTTATTTGAACAGATACAACAAACCAGAGCAGAGCCACCCCATACCTTAGCCTTTGTGGAAGGATGACAAACCTGCTGTGTTTATGTAGTTAGCCAGGTGGAGATAGGCTCCCCTCTCTTTGTGGCTGTGCCCACCTAAGATGCAGATCTGGAAGCACCTATCCGTCTCCTCCAGGGATCCTCGCCCTTCCCCTTGGAGTGCGATTTGGAGAGACCCACTAGATGTAAATCAGTGGACACTCCTGAATGGGCTGCTTCGGGAAGCTCGGGGCATTTCAATGACTTCCCTTGTAATTATAGAAAAGTAATTTGGGAGAGTAGACTTTAAATATTCATTCACTTGGTGTCCTGCACTTGAACTTCTAGCCAATTCTTTGGCTGCCTTACAGAGAGCATTTATCCTGTATTTTGTTGGATGGCTAGGTACAACTCATGTCATTTGGTTCCTTCTCCAGGGTCTTAGGGTCAGCTTTTATGACAGGTAGTGTAAAAATCCTACTTTATATCATTTGTTGTGTGTGTGTGTGTATGTGTGTGTGTGTGTACGTGTGTGTGTTTGAAAGCAGGAACATTTTGGAGCATGTAGGATTCCCTTAGCAAAATCAGCAGTATGAAGTCCTCAAGAGGCTAGGGTGTAGAAAGAAGAGGTGTCCTCAGCTTTGGGGTGTAGTACTGAAATACACAATGACATAATATGGGTGTGCTCTCTTAAAAGGCCTTGTCTCCTTTTAATCAACACCTGTGACAAGGTTGCCTTTGGGGCTGTCATAGAACTCTTGCAGGTGGGTTTGGAGAGCTCTCCAGGCTAGAGAAACTCAGCTTGCAAAGAAGTGTGGGACCTAAGCAGGTCCTTCTGGCACCTGCCAGCAGCAGTGGGTGGCACTGGGGGGAAGTTGGAGTCAGGATCAGGATGTGTATGCAGATGTGTGCAGATGTCACCCAGGATGGCTTTCAGAGGTGGGTAGGTCCTGCTGGGGACGGTTCTCTGATATGTTGAAGCCCTCAATCCAGGACCACTTCTGATGTCCAAAGTCCCACCATAGATATGTCATTTGTATCATTTTAGTCTTCTCCTGTGTTATCGCTAGTTTCTCTAGTGTTTGTCACTTATAACTTCAAGTGATTGTGACTTTCTTCTTTTTTTAATAAGTTTTTTGTTATGAAAATACTGTACAGAGGGGTTATAATCCCATGAATAAGGAAATGGGTACCTTTCTTATCAAGCATTGTTGCCTCCTCCTGTGTTTTTCCCCTACCATCCCTTCTCTCCAACAACTTCATTCCCTGCCCCGCCTTTTTAAAATCTATTGTTGGTGGTACTGAAGATTGAATTCAGGGCTTCACACTTGCTAAGTAGGTACTCTACCACTTGAGCCACATCTCTAAGCCCATTTTCTGCTTTATTTTTCAAATAGGGCCTTACCTTTTTGCCCATTCTCAGCCTCAGACTGAGATCTTCACATCTGTGCCTTCTCCATAGCTTGGATGGAAGATAACGATCATCATGCCCAGTGATTGGTTGAGATGGAATATCACTTAAATTTTTGCCCAGACTGGCCTCCAACTGTAATCCTCCTGACTTGTTCCTAGGCATCCATCAATGCATGCATCTGCTTTTTTCCCCTTTATCTGAAGGATAGCAAAGTATAATTAGACTTAGTAATTCATGGATCCAACAACTATCTATCAAGTGCCTGCTGCCTGGCTGTCGCTGGGCTATAGGCACAGCCCAGGGTTGCTACAGAGGGAGTTGCATAGCATGGGAGAAGCAAACCAGGTCCCAGTCTGCATGGACTTGGCTGTCTCACAGAGAGAAGCAAAGGGAAGCCAGTGAAATGAAGAAGCAAAGGTACATGTTCACGACAGTGCAGGTACCTTGTGGGACCACTTGAATAATCTGGTTGGAGAAGGCCCCTTGGAAAAGCTGGCTTCTGACTTGGGTGGTAAAGGTTAGGAATGACCTCTACAGACAGTCCAAGCAAGGGCTTTCCAGCTGTGAGAATGAGGAAGGCCAAGCCTCTGAGCTGAGAGAGGGCCGGGGATACATGATGTTGCTGTAAGTGGTGACTGAGCATGTGCCTGGAAACATGGGTGCTGTGGGAAGGCTGGGGAGCTCACAGGTCCCTGTACACCATGGCAAAGCGCTGGTTTCGCCTCTAAACAGATGTATAGCAGTGGGCATAATGGGACTTGAGTCAGGTGCTTCAGGAAACCTACAGGATAGTGGGCAGTTCCCAGTGTTTTCCTGAAGGTGGTATCCTTGGGAGAAAGCGAAAGGTCTTGTTCTCCCATAGCTAGGATGAGCCACGCTGGGAGATGCCCTAGCTCAGCTGGCCCTGCTGGAGGGAAAAGCCCCTGTTCCCATTGGGTGGGCTGCAGTGGCCTCCTGACATAGGCTGGAAACATCCGGCCGCTCACAACGTGTGCCTTCCACCACCATTAGCAGCAGCAGCAGCTGCTGATCATTAGGGCTTTCAGAAGCCCCTTAGGGGATTTTGAGGATCATGTGACTTGGAGAACTCTGGGAAGGATATGAGTGCCAGAAAGCACCTGCGAGTTCTCCTGGACCGTGCCCCGCTCCACTCCCCACCCCCGGCCCTGTGCATTGAGAAAGCAGAGATACTGAGGGGATGGCAGGTACCCGGGACCCGCCAGTGGTCCCCTGGGCCTTTTGATCCTGTTCTAGTCGTCTCTAGACACCTGCTCTGTTCTGTGAGCTGAGGTTACTGGGTTTGCCTGGCTATTGATAGTCTCAGATAATTTAGGAAAGCGAGTTTAGTGTGAATAACTCACCCCTCTGTCAGTGCTGGAAAACAAGTGTTTTGTCTTTGGGGACGCCATTGAGACACCAATTACCAGTGTTATTCTTTCAGTTTTCCATAGAAGATGGGTTCCTTAAAGGCCTGATGTTGCCACCTGCTCAGGCCTTTCTCACTAGCCATGCCATTGGAGAATCTTATCTTGGCTCCCTGTCCCCTCATTCCCCCCCACTCCCAGCCTACCTGCCCAGCTTCCACTCACCTGTAGTGACTAGGTCTTTTGAGAAGCCTTTTCTGACCTTTTATCCCGGGGTCCAATCTCTGTGTTAGTTATTTCTTTTTCTTTTTTGTTGATCATGGGACTTCTACTCTGAGCCTAGATGCTGTCCCTGAGCTCTTCAGCTCAAGGCTAGTGCTCCACCACTTTGGGCCACTTCTGGTTTTCTGGTGGTTAATTGGAGATATGAGGGCCACAGACTTCCTTGTCCCTGCTGGCTTTGAACCATGACCCTCAAATTTCAGCCTCCTGAGTAGCTAGATTACAGGTGTGAGCCACCAGTGCCTGGCTGTGTTAGTTATTTCTATGTGCTATGGTTGGGGTTTCCTGGTAGATGGGGCTTTGGGAAAGCACACCTGTCTCAATTTTGTGCTCCACTGTACTTTAAGTGTAGTTTCTGGTACGTGGTTAAGTGTTGAGAAAGTAACTTGCCCATGGCATTTCCATCCAATTTCATAATTGGTTGTTTTTATTAGCAATAATTGATTATTGCAAGATGTGAATGTCTTTCCTAAAAAGAGGATGAAATGAATATTAAGACGTGGAATCATGATGGAAAAGTGGAGACAAAGCCAGGAATTGAGTATTAATATTTACGATGGGTCTTGACGAGGGCCTTAAGGAGGTGTATCCTATCTTAGGATGTGTTGAGTGAGCTGCTGTAATCCAGATTTTGGTGGCCTGACATCGTAAAGGCATAGGCTAGCTTCCTTCGGTCTGTGTGTCACTGTTGAATCTCTTCTACCTTCCACTTACCATGTAGATTGTAGGAAAGAGGGAAAGGCATCCAGGAGACCCATTAGCTCAGAGGTGTTGAGTCTTGCTCTTGCTCACATCCCACTGAACAGAAATGAGTCTCAGGGTCCTGACATGACACTGGGGAAACTGGACATGTTAGGTTCCCAGGGGCCTAAGAAGAATAGATGCAGCTGGACACTGGTGACTCACACCTGTAATCCTAGCTAAGATCTGAGATCTGAGAATCACAGTTCAAAGCCAGCCCAGGCAGTAAAGTCTGTAAGAATCATCTCCCATTAACCACCAGAAAACTGGAAGTAGAGTTGTAGCTCAAAGTGGTAGAGCACTAGCTTTGAGCAGAAAAGTTCAGGGATAGCACCTGGATCCTGAGTTCAAGACCCATGACTGAAAGAGAGAAAGACAGAGACAGAGACAGAGAGACAGAGAGATAGAGAGGTGTGCAATGGAGTAGTTAGCTGTCATAGTGTTTCACTGTGGTTTTAGATAGTGAGGTCTCTGGTAACAAAACCTAGTGACTTCTATTCCTGTAGCCTGCTAATCACTAAATACCCTTGATATCCTAGGAACCAAGAAGACTTGTGGCCTGTAGTGACACTTAAGTTTTACATATTATGATTCAGGTGTCTTCTCTAGGTTCCCACTAAGAGTCTGTGTTCCTGGAGTTGCTTGTAGGCACTTTGTGGATCAGGGGGCCATAGCTTGCAGCTGTACCATCAGGAAATGCTAACCCAGATGGTGGGCGTTTCTAAGCTGCATGGGTTCTCATTGGTAGGATCTGTTCGTGTTCTGTACTTGGCAATGCTCTTCTCCCCTCCTCATGTGGAGTTCACAGCCCTGGTGAAAAGGGATTGCTCAGCCCAGCTCAGTCCTTCCCACTTCCCATTGCTATGGCCCTGTTTGGAACCAATCATGGCAGAGGATTACATCTCAAGGAGAGAATAGAAGTTGCTTTTTCCCCCCCTCACTGATCTCTTTATGTTCTTATGAAAGTGACATGAGAAATTCTTCATAATGAGTGATAAGACTGTTTACACTGTGGTGCAATGGTGGTTGTTACTGTTGTTAGAGAGATGTTGTTTCTCCATGGTTATGCTGACCCTGGTGGCTTTCAGAACGGGAGCTGACATCTTTTCCTGGTCTTTATCATCCTCCTTGACTCCCTTGCAACTTTCCAGCCTAAATCATAGGCTTGGTAATGCCAGAAGAGATATTGTTGCTGTTCTGGAGGCTGCTAGGGGACCAAGAACCCTGTGGTTCTGCATTCTATAGGAGTGTGTGTGTGTGTGTGTGTGTGTGTGTGTGTGTGTGTGTGTGTGTGTGTGTGTGACAGAGACAATGACTGTAGTGAGGCACATCAGTTTCTGGCTGTTGGGAGTAATGGGCGAGAGGAATGACACCTTCTCCCAGCTGACAGGACTCCTCTCTCCTGCACAGAAGGTACCTGTCAATCAGGAGTATTCCATCCAGTTTCAAGGCAGGCAGTGCATTTGAGGTAAATA
Organism: Dipodomys ordii; assembly: GCF_000151885.1. Taxonomy (NCBI): domain Eukaryota; kingdom Metazoa; phylum Chordata; class Mammalia; order Rodentia; family Heteromyidae; genus Dipodomys; species Dipodomys ordii. The sequence continues at coordinate 12,912,364 of NW_012267228.1, forward strand.
TTTATGAAATGCCAAACTTCATGATCAAGATGCATTTTATTTTTTAATGAGCAAATGAGTCAGAATTTTTTGAAGTTATTAAAAGACAAATGGTTGTGTGCCATCGTTAAGAAAGAGGAAAAAGTATAATTTGGCATCTAGCAATTTATTTATAGCCATAATCCGCAAGCAATCAATGTCTTTAAACAAGATTAGTTAATTTCTCTTAAAGCCTTAAAATACAACAATTTGAATTTATTTAGGAAATCACATTAAGAGGACTTATAAAAAGTGAGGTGGTATGTTCAGTTGCTTCAAGGAACTGTGTTTGGGGCATGTGAGGTGACACTAATCTCTACTTTCAAGATACTTCGAATCTAGAGAAGTCAGTCAAACACCATCAATAAATCCATGTTCTCAGATGTTAATGTAATTTTAGAGTTCAATTTGTTTTGGAAAATCTGGAAAGCACACACACAGACATAGACACAGACACAGACACACACACACACACTCACAATCTAATCCTATCCCCCAAAATTCTAAAGAGAAATATTATCTAATCCCATTCCTCCAGGGAAAATATTATTAGTTTTACTTTTTCTGTTCTTTATTGGTGCATATTTCTATACAATGGGAATTATTGCAGATAATTTTTCGGTCTTATTTTATGTCACATTATAACAAGCATTTGTACACATTTTTCCATTTCCAATATTGTTCATAAATGACGGTAAGATATTCTGTTGTCAGACTGGACTATCATTTACTTGCTTTTGCTCTGGTTTGATTGACATTTTAAGTAAAGCAGATTCATGAAATTTATCCATTTCATGTCTCAAATTATCTTGCTCACTTAATAGTTTCAATAAAACAATGGGAAACATGCTTCTTTTAAAAAGAATGTTTTCTATCTATGTATATATCTATCTGAGTGTTGCTATCACCTTTCAAAGTGAGCCAACTCCTTGTTCTACCTTCTCATTTTTGAAGGGTTAATGTTCAAATATATTTGATTTTTTTCCTTCTGGCATAGTCAATCACTAGACATACAGCTCCTACCTTGAAATTGGTTAACAGGGAACACCCTCCAAAGAGAGAACTCTTTGGTTTTAATTTGGAGAACTTCATGCCTGACTTTGAAACTTAGAGCAGGATATTTCAGCACTCACACCTCCAGTGATGTCTAAGAATGAATGCATTAGTAATTTTGCTTTAAAAAACAAAACCAGAAAGTCTCCTTCAGAAAGATCTCTTGAAGACAACCTGTGTAAAGTCAGCACAGACACTTGATGGTCCTGGCAGGAATACTTCAGTTCTTCTCTGGGCCGCAGTGGTTGCTTGGAGATTTGCTTAGAATGGCACAGCTGGTGCTTTGTGCGGGTGCCTGAGCCCTGTGAAAGGTGGCAAGGCAGGAGGAAGCCAGCGGTGAGGTCAGACCTCTCCTGGAAGCCCAGCCCTGCCAGCTGCCATCTCTTGAACTTTTGACAAAGAGAACCCCTCCCCCTTGACATCAGTGATTCATCCCTGGTGGTCAGATATTCTGAGTGAAAATGCTCACCAGAGCCTAGGTCCCATTATTTTACAGAGGAAAAATTATAATATGTGCAAATTTGCAAAACCGCCCAAACACTTGTATTGCAGAAGTTGGCAAATGATGGCCCTTTATGTCTGGCCCACAACTTGTTTGTGTAAATAAAGTTTTATTGGAACACAACAGCATGCATTTGTTTACATCTTGTCTCTGGTTGCTTTCCTACTATAATAGCAGCACTGAGCAATTGTGTTAGAAAGTGTAAGACTGCAAACCCTAGAATATTCACTGTACTTGCCTTTACAGAAAAGACTCGCCAACTTGTTCTTAAAATACGCCTTATTTATATTACAGTGAAGATGAAAATGGGTTGAAGGCCTTGATTACTCAATCATTTAGTCTCCACATGTTTATTATTCCAAATTGTAGCTTTTTATTTATTTTTTAATCATCAAGTACTTCCTTTGTTACTCGTCTTTGCTGTTGTTTTTGTTGCTGGTTTTTCAACACTGACCAGGCTGGAAAGTTTATGACATTCTACTGATTGTTACAACTTAAAGCTCTCTCAGATATGTTGTTTACATGTTGTAGTGGGGTGGGGATGACACAGTATTCTTTTCTTTGGTCACCAATAGTTACAATGTTAGACTTAGAAATAGGCATTTTTGGTGAAGTCTGGCTCTGACAGCCAATATGGGTGCAGCAAAGACAGTGTCACCAGATCAGCATCCGTGACAGTTATTTCTATTTCACCCCTTAGAGGCTTAGTATTCCCATCCAGAAAATGGGAAGTTACTGTTCCTCATGGTTAGCTGAAGGAGAAAGACAGGCATGCCTGACACATTTTTAAAATGTCTTGCTAGGTAGTGGTGGCTTACTCTTGTAATGCTCAGGAGGCTGAAATCTAAGGATCATGGTTCAAAACCAGCCCAGGCAGAAAAGTCTATGGGACACGAATCTCAAATTAACCGCTAAAAAACCAGATCTGGAGGTGTGGTTCAAGTGATAGAGCACTAGCTGTGAGGGAAAGAGCCAAACAAGAGCATGAGTCCCAGAGTTCAAGCTCCAGACACCAAGAATGGTAGGCAGGCAGGTAAGCAGACAGGCATGCACACATGTATGCACACATGCATGCGCGCGTGCACGCACACACACACACACACATTTAGCTGTTCTTACTTGTTGTTCTATGCTTAGTTTGTTGAGAGGAGTCATTACAAAGAAAATTGAATATCTTCAGAGGTGTTTTTGTTTTTTGTTTTGTTTTGTTTTTTCCAAATTGACAATATTTGTCTTACTTAAAGTTGCTGAGTGATTCGGGTGGAAGCCAGGGAGAAATTTAGCCAGGTCTATAGTATTTGAATAAGAAATGCTGAGCTTGGATACAGCATATACTTGACAGGTCTTAGGATTAGTCTTCAGCACCAAAAAAAAAAAAGAAAGAAAGAAAAGACAAGTTTTATAAAGGAACAAAGAATTGCATAAGTGAAGTGAGGGCTGGGCTGTTGCTCAGTGCTGGAGCATTTGCCTGACGTGAGTGAGGCTCCAGGTGGACAGAGAGGGGGCAGCTGTCACCAGCAGGTTTAGTTCCAAGGCAGGTCGGAGTCTGGCACTGGCCAATGAGAGCAAGCTGAGACGGCTCTGCTCCGTGTGGCTTCTTGGGGACCTGAGCTTGTCATATCCAATAATTTCCTTCTCTGTGGGACCTCTGGGCTTTCAGTGGAAGGAAGAGAGTGTGCCCAAGGGATGGTGTAGGAGACCCCCAAGAGTAGAATGGATCCATGAGGACTTGTTCACATGACCCACAGCTGCAAAGGATGCTGGGAAAGCAATCCAGGTTGCTGTCCAGGAAGGAGAAACAGATAGATCTGATGGCCACAGACTGGTTTTTTTTTGTTTGTTTGTTTGTTTCATTTTTATGGAGGGTAAATGCTTACCATGAACGAACTGCCCAGAAATGGTGATGATCTGTGAATCTAGCTGTAGTAAGCACCCAGGGAAATAGCATTTGCAAACAGTCCTGCTCATTTGGAGCAATTTATTTGAGTACTTGTTCAACTATATTTTAAAAATTAGCTTATAGTATGAATCTGCTCCCCACATATTATATACCAGTTAAGCCTTTTGGCATTTGGAACTTAGAGATCTATCTCAAGTAGGTTTAGAAACACATACTCAGGAAATATTGCTTGCAATGACATTTTAATTCCCCAAGGGATCTGTATGGACATGTATTTATTTTTGCCATTGTATAAAATCAGGAGTCATGTGCTGCATTGAGTAGAATCCTTCATTCAGGGTGGCAGATAGAACCTTTGTTGAAATACTACCACTATTATTTAATTTGAATTACATGTTCTGCACTGAACCACATCAAGACCATTTCAATTTTTCAATCCTTTTAATAGATCCAAGCCCACCTTTTGAAAAAAAAAGCTAAATCATTTTACATTATGATTATATGAATATTTTAGGATTATAATCACCCTAAAATGAAGGACAAAATTTATCATTCCAAAATAGAAATTTAATTTAAAATAGAAAGAACTTGATTACAAGGCTCAGTAGACTAGACATGAGATTTATAGAAAACAAAATCCTCTGCTACATACTTTTTGCAGTCTTTTTGGGGAGGGGCGGGTAGTGGTGGTGGGAAAACCCCATAACTGTTTATTAATGTTTCTAAAGATTTATATGTGAGATAGTTTGTAATCAGAGATCAGACTCTTGTAAGGTTGAAAAATTACATTAAAACCCTAAACCTTTTGGCCACTTCATGAAAAAAACTCACTAAATTAGTTGATGCTTAGAATCCTAAAGGTACTGAACTTGGAGTCAGAATTTGCTCCTAACTATGTCATGTTTCGGGGACATGCGTGTTTCAAAATATTTCTTTCCCTTTCCATAACCTGTGTAGTGTGCCTAGTTACCTATCACTTGGTTCTTAACAGTATTTGGGGGCAGAAAACAAGATAAATTGACTACGTTTGTTCCCTAATCTATTCTTCTTGATTTTTTTTTCTCTGATGTTTCTTTGTTAGGTGAGAGTTCAGATTTACTATTCATGAAACACCTATTAGTCAGTGACCATGATCAGACAAATGGAAGCTAAGCACTGGTTAGTCTGTTGAAAATAAACATGAGAGCTCTCATTAACGTCATTGTTTGAGTAATTATTTGAGTGACAGGTCCTGAGCGGCCCTGAAAGCAAGCCGACTTCTTACTGGAATGAAGGACAGGCTGACAGCCACATCTTGGAGTATGGTCATTAGTGTGCCCAGCCATCAATGTCATGGTACTGTGTCAAATTAGTTAGTGTCCTCTTAGCAAGAAAAGCCAGACCTACAAATTATCCTCCCGCCTCCCTACAAACTGTGTTTACAAAACCCACGATCAAGTGTGAGCAAATTATTCACATGGCTCATAAATTAACTACTTTACAGGCTTATAACATTTTACAAGTAGATAATAAAGGGGCGAAAAGTTTTCCAGTTGCTCTGCCCTATTGGGCACTCGGAGATCGGCTGTGTTTGCCTGACTCTGTGCACAGCTGGTCGGTTTTGTGAAGAAGGGCAAACTCTGGGGGTGTCAGAACAAATGTTTGCAAATGGAGGCCCTGAAAGGAGGCCAGGGTACACCCACCGAAGACGATATAATTAACTTTGTTATCTCATTACTCTGATGAGTCGGTGACAATGTCCTCTTTCTCCTGGTGGCAGTTGCTCATTAGTGAGTTCACTCATTTATTCGGAACGATTACTCGGCTCTGCCAACTGGAATTATCTGCAAAACATCGTTGATACATTCTTATCATGCTTTGAAGCTGCCTTGTTGAGGGGAAATAATGGCAACTGGGCATATCATGTAAGAATGATGATTTGCTTTTGAAGTCTCATTGTTTCCCTGTTGGAGAAGAAAACATTTTTTAAATCTCATCTCACCAAAATATTACAATCTCACCAATCAATTTTATTTTTTATTTTATTTTTGTCAGCTCCCGGGTTTGAACTCTGGGCCTGGGATCTGTCCCGGAGGTTTTGTGCTCAAGGCTAAGTGTTCTACCACTTGAGCCACAGCTCACTCTGGCTCTTTTTGGAGTTTATTGGAGATAAGAGTCTCATGGGCTTTCCTGCCTGTTCTGATTCCCACCTCAGATCTCAGCTTCCTGAGTAGCTAGGATTACAGGTGTGAGCCACCAGCGCCCGGCTGTGCAATCAATTTTAAAGGTTTAATGATGTAGGTGCTGTTTCTCCTGGTGTGTCTTTGAAATCTGGTGTTTTATACTTTAAGAGACTTCTCCAAACCAACCCCCTTGCTCTGTACTGCCTAGGGTGGACAGTTCAAGGAGCAAAGGAATTGTCCTGAACAATTCCAGGATGGATATTTGAGTGTGTGTGCGTGTATGCACATGTACACAGCTACTGGGGCTTGAACTCAGTGCCCAGACACTGTCCCTGAGTTTTTTTTTTTGTTTTGTTTTTTGTTTTGTTTTTTTGCACAAGGCTAGCACTCTAGCACTTGAGCCACAGCTCCTCTTCTGGCTTTTTTGGATAAGAGTCTCATAGACTTTCCTGTCTGGGCTGGCTTCAAACCACACTCCTCAGATCTCAGCCTCCTGAGTAGCTAGGGTTATAGGTGTGAGCCACCAGTGCCCCTCAAGATGGAGATTTTTAAGCTGTGATTATTTGCACACAATTTGTCCACTGCAGAGTCCTGCTATCTAGAAGTTACAGGCATACCTCCAGCTGGAGTTTATCTCTTCTCTCTTTATACCCTGTTTGAATATGTGGATTTTCTCTTTCTTATTTCTGAGGATGTGTTAACATTGTAGTTATTAGTGCCAATCCTAAGAAAGGAAATTGTAGACATTAAAAGGAATGATTTTTTTTAATCCAGTACTGGGGCTTGAACTTGGGGCTTTGGTACTGACCCTATGCTCTATTACTCAAAGCTAGTGGTCTACTATTGGAGCCCCAGCTCTACTTCCGACCTTTTTGTGGTTAATTGGAGCTAAGACTGAACTTTTCTAGCCAGTGCCTCAGCACTGGCTGTGTTACATGGCCATACAGCATTTTTCTCTCTTTGGTTCTAATTTGGTTACACAGAACTCAGATTCAGAGCCAGTGTGTGAACACTCGTTCTCAGAGGGAACGGACAGATTCATTGGGTGTTGAGTGTGTGAGTGGGAGACCCAAGCCACAGGTCTGGGTTCCTTTGGAGCAGATCCTTCCTTTCCCTAACACCCTCTTTCTTCTCTTTTACCTTCCAGTGTCCCTCTGTGTGTTGCAGTCCTGTGGCATTATGCACGCCTCCTGCCAGTGACCCCAAGCTTTTTATGGCTGTGAGACACGTTCAAAGCTCAGGGTAAGTAACAGATACCCCCTGTGCCGTGCACTGCCGGCCGTCTGCAGCCACCTGTGCAGGTGCAGTGGTGACTGTAGACACACGATGGAAATCTGGACCACTGCATTTTCAGGCTGCATCCCGAGCTCCCCAGCCCTCCACAGCTGCTTTATGGTCTTCAAGATGAGGCCCCGCCCCTGGGATCCTATGTGACTCTAATGCTAGAGACAACAAACTTGGTAAAGGGTTAGATAGAACTTCCTGTCCCCATCATGAGCCCTCCATTTCTGTGGCACTGCTCAGTGATGCTCAACTCACCCATGTGCAGCAGGGACATTCCGCCAAGGAATGGGAGGGTCCCTGAGTATCAGGGAAAGTTTGTTTACAGAAACAGCGAAGGGCCAGCACTGTGGCTTGCACCTGGATTCCTATCTGCTTGAGAGGCAGAGATCAGGAGGATTGCAACTAGAGACTGGACTAGGAAAAAGTTAAACAGATCCCATGTAAATAAACTGGGTATAGTGTATGCCTATAATCTCAACTACATGAGAAGCAAAGGTAGAAGGATTGTGAGATGAAGCCAACTCCAGGCAAAATTAACAGACCTTGTGTCAATAAACAACAACAACAAAAAAAAATGTAATCAAAAAGTGCAGGAATAACCAGGCACTGGTGGCTCACTCCTATAATCCTCGCTCCTCTGGAGATCTGAGGATTGTGGTTCAAAGCCGGCTGGGGCAGGAAAGTCTGTAAGACTCTTATCTCTAATTACTCACCAGAAAATCAGAAGAGGCACTGTGGCTCAACGTGACAGAGTGCTAGCACACAAAAGAGCTCAAGGACAGAGCCCAGGCTCTTAAACCTCCATGACTGACCCACAAACACATACGAGAAAAAGTGCAGGAGTACTGTCTCTAGTGGTCGAGGGCCTGCTTAGCAAGCTCTGGGCCCTGAGTTTAAGCCCTAGAACCACCATTTTAAAAAAATTAAAAAATACAGACAGTAAACATATAGGGATGCATCAAAGCAGAAAAGGTTGTGATATTTGTGAACTTGAACTGGGACCCCACTGGGTCCCAGTCCATCCAAAGAAAGAGAGAAAGAGAGAGAGACAGAGACAGAGAGACAGAGACACAGATAGAAACAGAGACACAGATAGAGACAGAGAGAGAGACAGAGATAGAACGCAATGAGAAGGTGTCAACCTTACTCCCTGGCAGGGGCACTGTGAACATGCAGAAAACATCTGCCCCATTGGCTCACCAAGTAGAGGGCTCCTTCAGCTTCTTTTCAGGCACTCTGGGCTTTGATGAGCTACTGGAGCCGGAGTAATGTGGTTTGTTGTGCACTTGTCCTGTCTGAACAGTTGATAGATAGCTGTTGAAATGCCTTTTTACTATCAAATCTGGAAGAAGGGATGTGCTTGGAGATGATCACCGGGTACATGCCAATGGAGGACGATTAAATTTCCTTTAATCATCAGATTCCGAGAGGGTTTTAAGATCCTCCAGCTTTAATATAGGCCTTAATAAATAATAATGTCTACAAGTGTGTTTGAATTTCACAAGTCTTGCGTGTCAAAACATATAGACAGGCTGGGCAAATGCTCTCCTCCAGAGTAGCTGTGCTAATTAAGGAGGAAAGACCTACTTAAACAAACAGCTTTCGGAACAGAGGAGTCATGAGAATCCCAATTCATGAATTTTATAGGGATTGTTTTTTTCTCACAGAACATTGTGGAGTAATCTTCAGAGGTGTTTCTGTTTCTATATCATTGTATCATTTAAAAATTGTTTTCTAGTAACACAGATGTTACTGTATGTATGTGTTGAAAAGTTACTTGTGCATCCTCTCATAAAAGACATCAGAGGAGAGCAGTTTGTGTCTCCTAATTTTCTACTATGCTTCTTTAAGCACAGTATTTCTTCCTCAATATCACATTATGGTTGCTGGCTTCCCAGCTATTGCCTCTACATTCTGAAAGTTACAGAGGCAGAGATGGAGGAGACAGAAAGAATAGCTGTCCCAACAAATGCAAACTAATTAAATGAACTTTTCCTGAAGCCTCACTTATGACTTGTAATGATGTCCTACTAGCCACCTCTAACTTTAAATAAAGCTGAGAAATATTTCCTTTGATTTGAAAACATGAGCATAACTCAGTTTAAGTTCTGGGATCTAGTAACTAAGGAAGGACAGGTGAATGATTACTAAGCTACAGTTGTGTTTACTCATACAAAAATCATGCTGTGTTTTCCCTTGATATATGTCCTGCTTGAATGCTATGCCCATTTGACTTTTAGCGAGGATACATGTATCTCAGGAGATGTTTTAAAACTACAGTACTCTTGCTGAATGTCCCGGTGCCGATCTGAGGAGTAAACTGAGTCCCAGTCGAACTGCAGATGCACAAGTCACACTTCTGCATATGTAGATGAGTTTCCTTTCCTGTGGCTGTGAGGGTCTGTGACTCGTGGCCCATCCTCCGCCAGCCTGCGTGAGACACTGTAGAGGGCTTCACCCTGGCCTTGTGTTCTCATGAGGCCTGAAAGATACGTCACAACATCCCCCTACATCCTGTGATTGACTGTGCCTCCTGTCTTCTGAAAGCTTACCCTGGAGTGGCAAGCCACCCATCCAAATTTTCTGGTGTAGGATGAGAATTCCTTGAGGTTGGGCTATATCTCTCTATTTATTTATTTTGGTGTCAATACTGGGATTTGAACTCAGGATCTCATGCCCTTGCTTTGTTAGCATGTTTGTTCGCAGCTCATGCTCTACAGTGAACCATACCTCCACTTTGGCTTTGTGTGGGTTTAACTGGAGATTGGAGTCTCTCAGGTTTATCTGCTTGGGCTGTCTTTGAACTTCAGTTCCTGGATTTCAGGCTTCTGAGTAGCTAGGATTGTGGCGTGAGCCATTGGTACTCTGCTTCCTTGGGTTTTCCTCTCCCTCTCAGCCTGCCCATCCTGGGTGAAGTGTTGAGGAATCTCAGGGCCCTCTTGCAGACGTGTACTGGTCTGAGCTAGACTTGGGATGGTGGTGGCTAACACTGCTTTCAACTTCCCTCAGCTTGCAGTTGGATTCCTACTTTCCCACTTAGTCGCTACAGCTATTACCCATCTTCCTGGGCTGCAGCAGCCTCCTGTGGACGCTCGGGTTACAAGCAGAAGCCAACTCTCTCTCTGGAGCCTATGAGGTGAGCCTGGCAAGGAGCTCAGTGCGGATCCTGCCTGTAGCAAAGGTCAGTGTTGGGATGAAAGGCTAGAACCTAGAGGGATCCCAGAAGTGCCCACTGACCTGCCATGACTGGCTAGGGTACCTGAGACTCTGAGCCATACCTGGGGAATCTTGGGAAGTCACCATGTGCTAAACGGGAATAGGCCCGTCTAATTCAGTGCAGCTTCCCAGGTCCCAGGGCTTCTAGCATGTGGCTGGCACACAGTCTTGTTGAATACATCAGAGCCCATCAGCACTTTTCCCTGTGAATCTCTCTTCTCATGGTAGCCAGGAAGAGAGCATGTGGGAAGGGAGAGTTAGAGTTTTCTCTAACAAGTTGCCTCTCTGCAGTGTAGAGATCTTGATATTTGTGTCTCCCACCCCATGGGAAAGAAGGCAGGGGCCTTCACTGTTCATTGAGGAGGGTGAATTCTCAGCTCTTGGTCTAGCACTCTCATTCCCACCTCTACATTCTTAGTCAAGTTATTTGATTGTTCTGGGCCTCTGTGTCCTTATCTGAGGCAGGGAGGTACTTCATGGTACCTAGTTCATGTTGGTGTGGCAAGGATAACATGAGGTAGTGCCAGCAAATGCTCTGTGGCCAGGGTCTGATACAGAATTTGGAAAGATCAGCAAGGGCTTCTCTTTTTTGAGCTTTTTTTGGTCTCTTCTTCTTTTTTAGTTTCTTTGAGATAGAGTTTCATGATAACCCAGGCTGGCTTGGGACCCTCAACCATGATCATGACCCCCTCTGAGTGCTGGGATTACAGTAATGCACTACCATGCCCAGATTACTGTCTTCATTTTAAAGTTGGCAAGGAATGTATTGTGACCGTGCCTGTTTATATTTGTTAATGTTTCCTCATTAGCTTCAAAACTTAAAGTTTGAGATGGGGTTGTGACTCAGTTGGTTGAGTACCTGCCTAGCACGCCCAAGTCCCTGATTTCAAACCCTAATACTGCCTGAAACAAAATAAAACACTTTAAGGGTGACACATAACACAAAACACTTTGAGGACAACCCAAGTAGAGGGTTGTCTGCGTTCTGTGTGTTGACTTATTAACCTTTGGGAGTTGATGACTTGTCTCGAACAATTTAAGTTAGAAACCTCAGATGCTCAACTGGCTCCGTGCTCAGAATCTGAGCCAGAACCACAAGGCTTACTGCTGCCTACTGGGAATCCACTATGCCCTTATATTACTCAGAGCTGCTCTGGTCTGCCTGAGAACAGAAGGTATCTTAAATTTCTGTAAATCTTCTTCTATTTTTAACATAAAATATACACTTGCTCTTGCTGTCCTTAAAATGCATGTATCTTCTGAAAGATACACGCTCATGTCTGAGCAGCCAGGCACAGTGGTACATGCCTGTAATCCCAGCTGCTCGGGAAGTAGAGGTAGGAAGATTAGCGTTTGGAGTTGGACCTGGCAAGAAGCCAGCGAGAGCCTGTTTCACAAGATTAAGCTGGACGTGGCAGTGCATGTCTATAATCCATACTACTAGGGAGGCAGTGATGGGAGGATCATGATTCCATGCTGGCCTGGGTAAAATCTTGAGATCCTCTCTGAAAAGGCAAATTTGCTTGGGGATACGGCTTGAGTAGCAGAATCTTGCTAGCAAACATGAGCCCCTGAGGTCAATCCCCAGTACTCCTTAAGAAAAATAAAACTCTAGTCTGTATCGCTGGAGGAGTTGGCTATAAATATCTCTCATTATTATCCACCGATTTCTTTCATCTGCTTAAAGCTGGTAATGTACATTGTCACGTTGTGTCAGCGGCTGACATGTTGTTGTTCATTGGGAATTTGTTACATAAAAGCTGATGCACAGACAGAGGCCCATCTCTCCCTCTTTCTGTATCACAGGATTTTAGCTGGAAAATGATAAACCATATCCGATTTCCTATTCTTATTTACATGACCTGTGAGTTAACTAGCGCTCACTTAAGAAACCAACGTTTTCATTTGCTTTATTTATCCTTTATACCATCCCAACCTACGAATTAAACTACAAAATGAAAACGATGTGTTAGGCATCCAAGTTGACTTCTTTCACCTTCTGTGGGATAAAGAAAAAGATAAAAAGCCAGTGCATTTCAGATAAGATCAGTGAGCGAACTAGGGAAATCATTAAACTCCTCATAACCCTCAGAGGCGCTAACTCCCGCTCTTTGAGATCTCTGAAAACACACTGCACCCCTCTCTCCACATACCATGTCAGAAACTAGAATAATCCTTCATGAGAGGGGAAACAGACCCACAGGAGGGGTGTCTGGGAAGTGTTTGGAGCGTGGTGGGATCCTGCTAGGGGGCTGCCCTTCCTGTCCCGCACGGCCTGACGGGGCTGGAGGATCTCTAGTTGGTCAGGAGCTTTCCCAGGGTTGTCTTCAGCATGTTGGGTCTTTGCTGTGTGGAGTCGGGCTGGGGTGGCGGTTGCGCTCTGGCTGACGTGTGCTGGGCTTCTGTGTCTAATTGCCCCTGTCACCATGCCCATCCGGCCCTTGTCATCTGACCTGGAGCGTATCTGTGCCTCATGCATGTGTCCACAGTCTGTCCTCAGTCACTCAGCAAGGGTAACCCTAAGCCATGCGGCCACGCGTGACCCACTTCCTCAACATGGGCAGTCATAACATGCAGAGAAGAGCTTCCCTTACCCACCCTTGTGAATCCCTGGTGTGCCTGTGTCCTCCTTCTGCCCCATGAGGTTCCCAGAGGAGGACATCTCATGGAAACCCGAGTGAGACACTCACATTATTACACGAAATGCGCCAGTTTGTGAAAAATCAGAGCCACCTTGACTAAGAACGCACTGTGAGCCCCACCTGATCCAAGTACTTGGTATGTATGAACCCACTATAACTATAAGAAGTAGTTATGACTCCAACAGTCTGTGAAAGGCCTTGCCCGGCTTTTCCTGTATATAAAGAGTGGAAGGTAGCCACTGAGAGCTCACACCTGTAATCCTAACTATTTAGGAGGCTGAGATCTGAGAATCATGGTTCAAAGCCACCCCTGGGAAGGAAAGTCTGTGAGACCCTTATCTCCAATTAACCACAAAGAGCCGGAAGTGAAACTGTGTCTCAAATTTGTAGAGTGCTAGCCTCGAGCAAAAATAAAAGCTCAGGGACAGCATCAAAGCCTAGAGTTTAAGTGTAGCAAAAGACATAAATAGAAATAAAGATAAAAAGTAAGGAATGGAAGGCAGGATTTGAACCCAGACACTGCTTCCTCTGGGACCCTAGCCCTGAACCCTATGGCTAGCTGGTCTTCAGCATGCACTCTTTTTCTCTGCATGTGGCCTGCAGGGCTTGGAGCATTTTACACCCATCGTTCTCATCCCAGGCCTGCTGGCACACTGCACAGGAGTGCTGCAAACTTCAGTTCTTCATTCTTCTAGACTTCCTCAAATGCTTCAGCCTTTCCTCCTAGTAACAAGAGCTGTGGGTATAAAGGTTAGAGGTACCTGTGAAGGCATTTCTTCTATATCCCTGGAGATGTTCTTCACTGGCATATTACTCTAATGAACCTCATCTCTGTGGTTCTCATTTGATGTCATGTGAGACTCGGATCCCCCAAACCATTGATTTATTTCACTCCATCGCCTGTGTGAACAAGAGGTGCGCGAGAGGCTCTTCTTCCTAGAGCATCTGTCCAGTATCTAGGGCGTTCTCCTGCCAGCTGGGTCAGAAGTCCCCTTAGTTCTAGAAAATTCACTTCCCCCCTCCCAACTTCCTCCACCCCAGTGGAGTTCACTCAGATGTCACCCCAGCTGACAGTTCTGTTTTCCGTTATGTGCTCCTAGGATTATTTATTTATTTATTTACTTATGTTCGTCAGTTGTGAGGCTTGAACTCAGGGCCTAGGTGCTATCCTTGAGCTTTGCTGCTCTGGGCTATAACTTCCACCTCCCATTTTCTGGCAGTTAAGATAAAAGTCTCAAGGACTTAACTGCCTGAGTTGGCATGATCCTCAACTCTCAGCCTCCTGAGTGTTCTGCACTCATAGGAGTTTTGAATTTACAAGCTACATGCCAAAGACTGATCCTCCGACAGGAGTAAAATATTGGGCTTAAAAAAATGCATCAAAACCAGTTGCAAGGGAACGCAAGTAAAGTTTTTATTGAAAAGGCTTGAAGTGTCAACATCACCCTGTCAACCCAAAGAACAGAACCACTTTTAAGGATTCTGTGCCTTTCAATATCATGCATATGAGATCTCTTGGACTATGACTGACTAGCTTAGGCTAAAGGAGAGTGAGTTAAATGAGAGTGAGTAGATCTTGAACAAGCTGATGGGAGATCTAGCTTCGGGCACATCTGGGTGAGTGGGCTCTATACTGGGTGCACTCCCAGGTTGGTTGTGACGTAAGTATTCATGCATCTTGTTTCTGTAGCAGGAAGAAATCTTTCCTGAAGAGGGTGGTAGATGTTACAGAAGTTAAATCCTTTTGCTTCTCTGTAGTCCAAGGCCTGTTGCTGCCATCATGCAGCTCTAGAGGGGTGGGCGGGTGTGGTGGACTGTGGGTCCTGGGTCTGTAAAGCTGGCAAGTAGGAGGAAAGATGCTGGATCCAGAGAAGCTGGACTGCATGGGTGTGCAGTGTATTTGATGTACTCTTAACTACCCAGAACTGGAGGGTGGAAGAAACTGTAATGATCCCCCAGTCCAGCTAATCCCTGGGCGATGGGACTTCACGACACCCCTGTCTAGTGTTGGAATATCTCAGCTGACCTTCTGTACTTTGGAAGTGGGCTATGGCGTCAGAAATACTCCAGGAACCTTGTCTTCCTCTTCTTCCTCCCACTCCTTGTCTATACATTTACCTGACCCTAGTAGGATATTTGACTTCAGCAGACATTTTCAAGATCAGCAGTAAGGTCTTTTTTCCTATGGTACAGGAGAAGCTAGGAGGATCTGAAGTTCTCTGTTCCTGTGGCTACAGAAAAGAAACTCACAGGGCCTCACAGGGCATTAGACACAGTGGATTCTCAGAGGAGGAATAGGAGCTGCCAAGTAGTCAAGGGGAAAGTGTCACGTTGTTGGATGATCTTTTCTCTAGAGTTAAACCCTGTAGTACATTCGGGGTGGCAGTGAATTGCCTAGGAAAACTGGTACGTAAATATCTTAGCTCTCGGTTAAAACTCACCTCTTTGGGTCACACAGTAGCCATAGAAATGAAAAGAATGAGAAGCCAGCGATGAAAGGTTTTGAATCAGATAAAAAGCATGTGGCATCTTGTAAATTGCCCTCCTCTTCTAACAAGTACGTGGTAACTGGATGGTAAAAATGTTTGTGATTGAAATGACAGAATTCTTAATATTACTTTTCTAGGAATTTGTTTACGCAGAAAGTATTCTGGATCTGGGTTTTCTAAGATGGTTCCTGAGGATAAAAATAGTAACTCCCGAAGGGTTAAGGCACAAGTGGAATAGCAATGTTTGTTTTTCTTTTTTGGTTTCTTGAGATGGGCCTTGCTATGTAGCTTAGACTGGTCTGAAAACCACTGTGTATCCAGGCTAGACTTTAACTATTCATCCTCCTGCCTCAGCCTCTTGAGGGCTGGGATTGCAAGGATGTACCACCACACCTGGCCAGCCATAAACATCTTGTCCCATAGGAGACTCTATCCTTGAGTGTGGCACTTACATATTTTCTCTAGATCTCACTCATTATCAGAGACTGTGATTTTTTCTTTTTACCTAATCACTTGTCAAAGGCTTAAAAATCAATTTAGTTGTGTCAGCTTACCTAGTTGATTTGAAAAAAAAATGTCTCCCCACATGCCCTGGATAGAGGGTATATTTCATTTTTCCATTAATTATTATAAAAATGAAGATATCAAAGATGGCAAGATTTTGCAAAGAACTTTAACTCTACAGGCTTTTAATGCTTCTCAGAATTAATAATTTTCAGGTCTATCATATTTCCTCCTTGGCCCACAATTCATCCCATATTTGGGTCTTGGCAAATGCTACTTGGTTAATTAGGCAGTCTGTTAACTCTGATTAGTAAGTTATAACAGATCAGCAGAGAAGTATCACTGTGCGATTTGGATTAAAAAGCTCTTCATCTCATCAAAACAAATTTACATTTATGGGGAAGTATGTTGAAATGTGCTACATTACATGCATTTCACAAGGAAAATTGATAAAGGATAAAGAACTCTTCTTCTACTCCACCCCAACCCCCGGCCAAGTTATTTATTTATTTTTATTCTGATGTGACATTCATCACGCTTTTCCTGCAGTAGGATTTTTCTTTTCAGGCTTGCAAATTGCGGCTAGTTTAATCCCTCTATTATACATCCATGATGGATGCATTGCGTTTTTATTTAAGCATAATTCAGTGTCGTGGCACATGGTTATATTCCAATTCTGACCACGGTGGCCTCTGATATTGGAGTCACTTGTAGAAATGAATCTTGGCTGTGTTGGGGGAATTAGTGGGTTACATTAAGGCTGGCTCTCTTTCACAGCTTAAAGGCACTGATGGTTATTAAATACCATTAGGCCTCTGTGGTCCCCTTCTATGTCTTGCCTAATGGCTTATCATCACTTAAGGGCATTTGGGGCATCAACAATGTGCCTGCTTTCTCCCTCTCCCTCTTTGCCTCCCTTCGAGCCCCTCCCTTCTGTCCTTGCTTCGCATGGAACACTTAACATTGTAGAAAGTGAACAGACCAGCCAATGCAAGAATCACTTTCCAGGTTCGGCAAATCCTGAAGTTTGTGTGAATCCCCACAACTCCCCCCCCTCATTTTCTGTTAGAGACCATGGCATTCAGACGCTGGCATTGACCCCTCCTCCTCTGCTACCTACCACATCCATGTACAGGCATGCATATGTGTTTGTGTCTATGCCACACCTACATATGGTAACTGGAGATGCCTAAGACTTAACTTTTAGGGTCTGATATGTTGGAGTTTAAACACCGATAGCCCTCCATCCCCACCCCCAGCTGCTAAGTTGCTTCTGGAGCTGTCCATCTTGGGACCTTGACCCATATGGCAGTCATTGGTGTGAGTGGAATACATGAATTTAGTATTGTTTTTCCCCATCAGTTGACCCAGCTTGGCTGTTAGAGATTGCTATGTTCTGGTGCCATGGAAAATAGAGAAATCAAAGAATCGAAGGGAGAATATTTCCTTCACATCCATTGAACTTTTACTTCAGTGTTTTTATTTTATTTATTGTAAGTATCTAATCCATGAAAACTAGCCTTTCTCGACTTAGGAGATTCTTCTGATATTAAAGGCAGTTACAGAAGTTTATTTAATTCAGAATGGAAATGGTTGTCTTATGAATTAGTTTAATTTCTTTTAACTGGGAACATTTAACAATAATCACAGGTGACTCTTATTTTGGCAGAATGGAGCTGATCCTTTAGAGATAAAGTTAAATTTGAGACTCTTCAACAACACATTTGATTGGCAGCATGAAACTTCAGCTTCCCACTAGTTTCTCTCTTCTAAAGAAAGAAGTGAGTAAGGAATTAAAAAAAAAAAAACCCAAACCATTCTGGATTATGTTATGTTAATTCTTATAGTCCTTTTGAAAGAGCCAGTTCCATAGATGTTGTTAAACTTTCAATGCATAGAACATTAATTTCTTTATTTTGCAGTACTGGGAATTGAACATATGGCCTTGAACCTGCTAGGCAAGTAATCTACCATGGACATTTGCCCTTAGTCTTGAAAAAAATTTTTTTTCTGAGGCAATCTTGCTATAAAGCTTCGGCTGGGCTTGAACTCACAATCCTTCTGCCTCGGCCTCCTGAGTTCTAGAATTACAGCCATACCGTCATAGTCAGTTGAATTTGTGTTTTTCTTTTTTTTTTATTGGATGTTAGGTTAACTAAATGAAAGACAGACAGACAATCTTGCTGATAGGAAGAGAACTCTCTAGAGAAAAACTGTGGGATGAAATAAAAAGTAAAGCTGGCTTGGCTGTTCAAGTGTCTTTTGAAATAGCTAATTCTTACCCCATATTCATGGTCTCTTAGAAGTCTCACTGGCAATGTGGGGGAACTTTCTGGAAAGTGCTTCTTTAATGAATAGGTCTGTAGATTGAAGCAAGCAGACATATTAGGAGTCTGGATACCTTTACTGTGTGGTTTTATTAATTGAATTTATTTCTTTAAAATAACCTTGGATAAAACAAACACCTCTTCTGTGGTCACAGTGAGCAGATGTTTACCGTAATTTCTTGCTCATTGAAAAAAATGCCTGTTCCACCCAACAAAAACAGCCACGTTTGCTTGGCTCAATCAAAACTTTGGCGCTTTGGGTCTTACTTTATATATCATGGCTCCGGTCTCGCAACCCTTCCAAGTGTGAGGTTTAGCTCACCGACTCCAACATCTGCAGGAGAGGTTTGCTCACAGTGATCTATTATGTGAGTGCTTAATTCTTAGACTGTTTTTGGCATTGTCCCTCCTCATTGAAACCAATACCCCATGTGCAGAACTGTAGTTGTTTTTCTTGACCATGCAGGTAGCTCCTCCCTCATGGCCTATGCCCAGGTTAGGGAGGATTTTGGTTATAGGAATAAAGTTTTGTTTCCATCATGGGAAGAGTCTGGTTTCTTCTGGAGCATTCTTTGGCATAGAAGGCTCCTCCTTTTCTCATCATTTGTTTTTGGAAAACACCTTTCCTTAAGTGCATGTAGGACTTCATAACCACTTTACTCCTGGTGTTTTCTTAGGGTTTTTGTTTCTTTTTCTTCCTCTCAACTCCTGTTTTGTTTTTGTTTTTGTTTAGCACAGGTGCCCACAGAGTCCCTCCCCACACCTTCAGGACATGGTTCCATAGGCCACTTGAGGACCAGGACCCTTATTGGCACTCAGGAATGGGACTTGCTTGGTCAAGCAAGGCTGAAAGGAAATACAACAGCAGGACTCGGCTTTCTTTGGGAAACTCCTCCCTTTGGAATGGAGAGTTCTGGGTGGCTCTTCTTATTTTCTTCCCTTAGCCAAAACAAGCAGGGATCTTGCATAACACCAGGGTAGGAAAAAAAGAGTAATTTTTAAGGGCAATGTATGTTCACATTGAGAAAAAGGGAGTTAGAACTGGACCCAGGCAGTGGCCTACAGCACTAACTGCACCTCCTTTTGCACAGGTAGGGAACTCAGCGTCAGTTGTATCGGCATGTTTATAAGATAGTGAGTTGTTTTCCACATCCTTTTTTCCTTGGGTCCAACTGTAAGTCAAGCTTATGAGTCCAAGGCTTTTAGGATAGTTAATGGTTGTATGTAGTATTGGATGGATTCAGTCTTGAATCGGTCATTTCTTTCCCTTACACTGAGTCTTATACTCTGAGTCTTACACTCAGACTTTTTTTTTTTTTTTTTTGGTCTGGAGCATGTGGCATGAGGTGGTGGTGCCTGTCTGAATTCAAAGCTGAAACTATGCAAATATGTTTCATATTTGGTTTGACCTTAACAGAATAGAAAGGAGTCTGAGCAGTGAAATGAACCAAAGATGTCTCCTCTCTCTTTTTGGCTGATCAGTGCCCATTAGTATTTGTCCTTTTAACTAAATCCAAATAATCTACGTTAAGAAACAGAGTAGGCACTTGGGTGTTTTAGACTGGTTGGGGGTGGCAGGTTTTTAAATGCAGCTAAGTTGCAAAACAAAAAAAGAATAGAACAAAAGACAAATACTTTCTTAAACTCTCTCATTTACCCATTCAAACTATGAAAGTTTCAGATCTGGGGAAAAACCTACTGAAGTTCTTCTTTCCTCATTATAAATTAGATGCATGTATCTTAAAATGTCACTATGAAAGATCATTCTGGGTACTTACTTAGCTTCAGTATCTGGCCCAAGAGCATTCTGGGTACTCACCTAGCCTCAGTATCATGGAGAAGGACTTAGACACAGTTGCTTAGAGTCTAGACCACATGAGTGTGATATGACAGTCCCTAGACTAGAGAGTTTTTTTGTTTGTTTTGTTTTTTTGGGTCCAGCCATGGGGCCTGAGCTCTGGGCCTGGGCACTGTCCCTCAGCTCAAGGCTAGCACTCTACCACTTGAGCCACAGTGCCACTTCTGGCTTTTTTCTTTTTGCTTATGTGGTGCTGAGGAATCGAACGCAGGGCCTCTGGCATGCAAGGCATGCTTTACCACTGAGCCACCTTCCCAGCCCCTAAAATTAGATTTCTTTTTTTGGGGGGGGTGTCTGATTGTGAGGCCTGAACTCTGGGCCTGGGCACTGTCCCTCAGCTCTTCAGCTCAAGGCTAGTGCTCTACCACTTGAGCCACAGTGTCACTTCCGGCTTTTTTTCTTATGTGGTGCTGAGGAATTGAACCCAGGGCCTCAGGCATGCAAGGCAAGCACTCTACCACTGAGCCACCTTCCCAGCCCCGACTAGAGAGTTTTGTTGTGTTTGTAACTATTTGTGTATGTACTTCTTTTTTTTAATGAGACATAGTCTTGCTCAATAGCCTAGGCTAGCCTTGAACTTATGCTTCTCTTACTTCAGCCTTCCAAGTGTTTGGCTTACATGTATACGCCAGCATACACAGTGCTTGTATATGTAATTTTTTTGTGTGTGCACAAGAGGCATTCCGAGATGTATTTAAGATCTATTAAAAAACTCATCTCTGAGAGCCCTCACTTTCTTTGAGTTTTGATGTAAGTGAATTTGGTGATTATGAGACAGTAAGTAGGTCCTGACTTACTCAGTCTGTTCAGTTAAAACAAGTGTAAGATTTATGCACTTTTGGTAGGAAATAAGATAAACAACAAACTAACATCCTCAGCCCCAGAGGAAGCAAAGCCATATAAAGTGGGAGGTGCTTTTTCAGGATAGGTTTGTAGGTTCCAGTACTTCATTTACTCCACTCCTCTTGCCCTTGGAGGCTAAGAGGGCTTGTCAGTCATACTTCTAAGGCATTGTACTGTTGACAGCACAGTTAAAAATGACATCTGCATATGTATACAGGTAAGGGCTTTTGAGCTCCGTTTCCTTTCAATCCATCAACCAGAATACATTGCAACATTTTTTTCTAGCATTTTGTCCTTCAGGATTCTTCAACTCTAACATTGGGGCCAGATGCCATCTCTATTTGTGGGAAGTTGGAAGGGTCTCCAGGAAAGTGTCAGAGCAAAAGTGGAAATCCCAAAAGTCTTGTTTAATAATTATAATGTGCCCATTATCACATTCTCACTATGTGACAGTTACTCTTGGAAACAGTATTTTAGCACTGTCTTACTGAATCTTAGTACGTGAACCAGCTATGCTCACTGCCTTCACGTTACAGATGAATGAATTGGGACTTAGAGAGGTTAAAGATATTAAACTGCCCTGGTTACAGAAATAGTATGTGGAATGAATAAGGGAGGTATGTCATTTGCTCTACAGGAAGGGATAGAAGCCAGTTTCTTGGTTCTAGCAGTGTGTGTACATCTATAAAAGATGTCATTAGGGCAAGCTGGGTGTGCAACTTCCTGTTGTCTCTATTTAAAAATACTGAAAGCCTATTTCATATTTGAGTCAATTTCTGTTTGCTTTTTAATTCCAGATTTTTTTTTTGAATTAGGTTGACTTCTTAGATCACTTAACCAGAAATAATGTGGTCTCTGTGGACTCTGCTCTCCACTTACCTTTCTAGGATTAGTTTTGTGTATTTAAGACCACATCTCATGGACTCCCACAACTTTCCCTGGGTGTTAGAAACCAAGATCCATCCTTCCTTCCTTCCTTCCTAACTTCCTTCCTTCCTTCCTTCCTTCCTTCCTTCCTTCCTTCCTTCCTTCCTTTTCTCTTTTTCTCTTTCTTTCTCTCTTTTTCTCTTTCTGTCATTTGTGGGACTTGAACTCAGGACCTGGGCTCTGTCCTTGAGCCTCTGGTAGCCAAATGAGCTCCCTTCCCATAGCATAGTACAGGGCCCCTTATCTACTCTTTGGACAGCAGCCATAAATCCTAGTCTGCCATGATGAAGCCCCTGGCTCTCACATCCACACCAGGGTCTCTGCATCCTAGCCCCTTCTAGCCCCTCCTAGATCCCCTAGGTTATATAGGTCACGTCAGACAATAGCCAGGCACTTCTCACTTCTCCCTTGTGAGAAGGGGTCTTGCTGGCCCCTTTCCGGGCAATAAACCTTGCTATGTTCTCTGTACCTGGATGTCTGTGTGATTCTCTGGCTAAGTCTAAAACAATCTTAACATTGATGCATCCACAGCACCATTTCTGGTTTTCTGGTAGTTAATTGGAGATAAAGAGTCTCACGGATTTTCCTGCCCAGGGTAGCTCTGAACCGTGATCCTCAGGTCTCAGCCTTCCAAGTAGCTAGGATTACAGGCGTGAGCCACCAGTGCTCAACATCGTGTTTTTTGTTTTTGTTTTTGTTTTTCTGATGTTGTCCTCTCTAGTATTCCCACATTTACCCTCATTCATCTTGAAGAGGCAGTGATGATCATTCTTCTCATTATTGAAATCTTAATGAATATTAAAGTGAACGAAGGATGCTCTGACATGTGCGTTTTCTAATGGACGTAATTCCTTGTGTGCATTGAAGATGCACGTGCATTTCTAGGGCCTAGCCTGTAGCTAAGTGCTATTCTGATAATATGTACAAGGCCCTGGGTTTAATCCCCAGTCCCACAAAAACTAAAAGACACATCCATCTCAAAAGAAGTACAATCCCAAAGACAGTGGCTTGAAGGATCTTTTATTAGGTGACCTTAGTTTCTTCATTTAAATTTTTTCAATCATTAAGGAAATACTCATTTTCCACCCAAAACTTCTGCATATAAGTAACTTTGGGGCATTCTAGGTTATTACCACTTTAAATCTGTATTTTTACTAAATAAAAATAATTATTATGTTTGTTCAGTCTTAGGACTAGAGACTCATGCTCTAGGATATGTTACTGTATTACTGAATAACTAATTCAAAATAGACTTTACTGGGATCTTTATAAATGTGGGTGTTTACAGCTGTACAATGTCCTCTGAACATAGCTTTCCTGGTATCTTGTAGATTTTGTTATGTCTGTATTTTTGTTCATTTCAAGTATTTTATAATTTCCTTTATGATTACTTTGATTCCTTGTGTCGTAGGAATGTGGTTTAATTTTCACGTTTGTAAATTTACCAAATTTCTGCTACTGATTTCTGATTGTATTCTGTTATACTTGGAGAATATAGTTTTGAATTTGGAATGTGTTTTATGTCTCAGTATATGGCCTCTTCTGAGACACTGTCCTTGAGAGGTATGTATCATCTTTATCTAGTTGGATTTTCTATGGAACGTTCCAGGGTCTAGTTGGTTCAGAACATTGTTCCTGTCTTCTTTTTTTGAACTTACTTGTGTCCCTTTGGAATAATGGGGGTATTGAAGACTCCGACTATTATTGTTAAACTCCTTATCTCCCCTTTGCTTTCCATCACTGTTTACCTCATGTGTTTTGGGATGACAAACCTACAGCCAGCATTATACTTAATAGTGTAAAACTAAAGCCATTTCCTCTAAACTCAGGAATGAGACAAGGATGTCCACTCTCTCCACTTCTCTTCAATTTAGTATTAGAATGCCTAGCTACAGCGATAAGACAAGATGTAAACATAAAGGGGATCCAAATAGGGAAAGATGCAGATGACATGATCTTGTTTTTAGACTTTCTTGAGACACCCAAAAGAAAGCATTCTGACTCGGTCAGCCACTGAGGACTTCAACTCTGATTTAGGGTGCAAACACTGTATCACACTCATGAAAAGTTCAGTAATATAAAGGCGCAGTTGGTGGGAATATCCAGTCTGTATTTAAATTAAGAGAATGGAAGGATTGATGGCTTACTTATCCAGTGTATTATTTCTTTTTTATTGTAGGCAGCTGGTAAGGGCCAATTGAGGCCAAATCAGCGTTATCTTCAGTGGCAGGTGACTCGGGGCTTTGATTTACCCAGGTCCATGTTTCATCTCTACTGTTCACTTCCTCTATGCAGACATGAACTAACGTAATATAAACATATTCCATGGGAAAATATGCTTTTGTGTTTTGGCAAATAAGAATAAAATGTAATTTTCTCATTGCTGCTCAATCCGTGACTCTACGGCCCTTCCTGTATGTATGCCACATGGCAAACTGCAGGTGCAACTGTCCTACAGAAATTGCTTTTCCCCCAAAATATAGAAATGTGAAATAAACCAATTTGGTCACAAGTAGGGTATGCTAGATTTACTTAGTATCTATCAAACATCTCCTTCCACTCACCAGATCAGGACTAATCAAAGAGTTGGAACTGCCTAGTTTCTGTGCAAATGTGTATTTGGCTTTAGAGACAGTGATACTTTGGATGAATTTGTTTTCCTAACAGTGTTACAGCCAAACAATAATTTGTTTCTTTTCAGCAGCATTACAAATTTGTTCTAGACATATGACAAGGGGACAAGGGTTATAAGCACTTGCACATGAATGCACATATAAAATGTGATTTCTTACTGGAGAGTTTTGAAATTAGGCGTTTGTCTTTGCTTGTCGATATCTCTACGAATAATAAACTCATTGAGCCATAATTTTAAATTCACCACGAATAAAATAATTCTTCAAGAGGAGATTTTTGCGTATATGTTAAAACCATCTTTTGTGGTGTTGTTGTCTGTGTGAATGGTCCATAAAGTTAATGGTTGGTGGTGTTTCTGTACTCTCAAGTTTGTCTGAAGATGGAACAATTGTCTTTATCATTTTTATTTCAATGTGTGACTTGTCTACCTGCTGGGTTTCCCAACAGCTGTTAGTTAACTACTGTAGCACCATACTGCTACCAGCATTCCTGGATCACAAATAGGAAGTAAACAGAGAATCTTGCTAATTTGAGCCCAGTAGGAACCTTTGCTGTGTAATGAGGGACTAATTTTGAAAGCAGAGAGACATCTCACAAAATTAGAGCCAAATTTTTAAATGATCTTAAATAACTAATTGAGAGCAAGAATGGTACTTAAGAAGGAGTGAGGCACTGACACATTGAAGAATTGCAGCAGGGAGAGAAGAATCCTCTAGGAGACAGAGTAATTACGCCGTCTTCCTTGAGTTGCTACCGATGCTAATCTGAGTGTGGGAATGATAATGTACCTGAGAGGACAGGTTTGTGGTTGAAATACTCTTGATAGATTTTGACAAATTAAACAGTGGTAAAGATGTTTGGAAGTTATCCAGGTCCTTACCATTATTTATGTCAGGAAACTAGAAATCAGTGGTTAATTTGCAGTTCTTATAATTTTTTTATGATACTTGTGTTGTTGTAAATTTAGCCGTATGCAACATCAACTCAGCGGGATGCGTCTTATGTTGTCAGCTACCTTTTGACATCATAATAGATTTCAGTTGCCAAATCTCACTCGATAGAATACAATATAAAAGAGAGCTGTGTGGAATATTTGGATCAGAGCCAGGCACAAGTACATACAGAATGGACCTTCCAAGATAGCGAGGCTCTCTCTTATTGGAATGGGTGTGTGTGTGTGGATTTGACTTGGGTATTTCATTGTCTTTCTTCTTTCTGCCTTTAAGCCTTTCTGGCGTTCTTTTCCATATGGACATCTCTTATATTGACTCTACTAGTGCCCCCTTTGGTGTATGGTACTTTGTACGTTAACCAAAGTGTAATTGAGAGGTGCTGATCATGATACTCAACTGATATCCCAGCTTTATTATAGTTCGGTGTCTATTACGTTATTAGAAAAATATTGACATTTTCCCTAGATAACTGAAGCTTTGGTTGGGAAGGTATTTTTATCTCCTTCCTTTCTCTCCCTCCCTCCCTCCCTCCCTCCTTTCCTTTCTATATTCCTTCTTTCCTTCCTTCCTTCCTTTTTTTTTTTTGCCAGTCCTGGGGCTTGAACTATGAGCCAGGGTGCTGTCTATGAGCTTCATTTACTAAAGGCTTGCATTCCTACCACTTGAACTGTAGCTCCACTTCTGGCTTTTTCTGAGTAGTTTGTTGGAGATAAGAGTCTCATGAACTTTTCTGCCCAGGCTGGCTTTGAACTACAATCCTCAGATCTTGGCTTCTTGAATAGCTAGAATTACAGGTGTGAGTCACTGACACCTGGCTGGGAAGGTATTTTCTAAAGATGTTTTCTCTCCCTGTTTTCCAGTTTATTTAATAATACCTCTTTAATAATTACTTGCTTTTGTCCTTGGTCTTTGTCCTGCTCTCAGCTGAAGAGGATTAATGGACACTTTTTAAAAACTTTTTTTCATCCCTTCAGTCTTTCAGGTTCTTTAGTTTTGACCTCTACCTAGCTTCTTTTGAGACTCTCTGGTCTTTATGTCACATATATTTTTGTGTTTCCTGCACTGATCTGTGTGACTGTCTCGCCTCCCATTTCTCTATATCATTTACCTTGCTTAGAAATACCTGTGACCCCACTGGCCAAACTTTGATCTTTCCTTTCTGAGTCTGTTGTAAATCTTTGCTGAACACATTTCTCCTGAATGCTCTCTGTGAGCCCAGCAGCAGGGCAGAGGCCTGAGGACTGGAGTGGAGGGAGTGTTTCCTGGCTGTCCTTTGTCTAATTGGGTTGCATGTCTTAAGTGCCTGATTTGGCAAGGATGCTGCTGCCTTATTTTGCTACGGCCTTATCTGCTCCTGATGGCTAATAAATGTTTCATGTTAATCGAAATGATCCGTTACCCATCCATAGTAAAGGCAATCTTATTAACCTTTTTGAAGGACTACTGTATTGTCCTTGGGATGGACATTTCTGGGTGCCAAGTACCAGTGACTTTGAAATCAGATGTGTTGGGCTGTTGGAGTTCCTTCTGTGCATTGAGATGCAATGATTCTTATCTTTCACTCCTCAGTGTTCACTTGGAAAGTGGATCGCCTTTGCTGTTACTTCAAAGAATAGTCAGTATTCACATACCTTAGGTAAATTAGGATAAATGCAATTAGGTAATATATTTGAGGGACGTGCACTTATTTTTTAATAAAGTAAAACAAAATAATACTAAGCTGTCCACCCACTTTTTGTGCACTGTAGACTTACCAACACAAATCAGTCTTTTCCCGAGTTTCTTTTTTCTGCCCCATCTAAAACATGATCTATGTCTACTAAGCATTTCAGTATATCCTGTAAAACAAAGGGACTATATTTTAAATTTCACTTTGTTTAAAATTTACTGGAGCACCAGTGGATCATGCCTGTAATACCAGCTACTCAGGAGGCTGAGAGCTGAGGATAATGATTTGAAAACAGCCCAGGCAGAAAAGCCTGTGAAACTCTTATCTCTAAATAATCACATGGAAAGCAGAAAGAGGAACTGTGGCTTAAGTGCTAAAGTACTGGCCTTCAGCCAAAAAAACTCAAGGATAATGCCTAGGCCCAGAGTTCAAGACTGGCATGTCAACATGCACACATACACACATACCACATGTGCATGCACGCGCGCGCACACACACACACACGTTGTACATAAGAATATCCTTTTTTGGCTACTTTATTGAATAGCATCATATGTGTATGTATTTATATATATATTATCTTAAGATGGACACCATTCTATGACCATTCAAATCAAGGAATCCAACTTTTCTCATCTATTGAATCCATAGTCTGTTCCAAAACTGACTAATACTTTGACTTTTGCTTATTATCTTATTACCTCCGTGTACATTCCTGGGCACCATAGTTTAGCATTGTCCCTTTTTTGACATGATCTTTAAATTTCTTACATTGTAAGTTTCCTGTCATCTCCTCTCTTTTCTCTGCTGAGCTGAGGGTTTGCCAGTGTGGATCTCATGCTGACTGACAGCTAGATCTAGAGGCTGATGTTTGATCCCTTCAGTAAGACTCAAAGTGGTGTTCGCTCCTCAATTCAGGGAGGGAGAAGCTTGGTCTGATAATTTCACTGGGGGAGGCAAAAGAGTGGAATTCTAATTGCACTACTGATTAGCTGGAAGTTTTATTCATTTTATTCTTTAGCTTCCCATTAATCTTCCCATTGATTACTCAGTGGTACTGCTTGTTTAGGAAATCCAGGACACACACCAAATTCTCTGCCTCTTTACTAATTTTCACAATGATGAATTGGCTTATTGTGTTCCTCTCAATGTAACTATGGAAAGTTAATACCTTTATGAGCCATACATCTAAACACGTCTGCATTTCAATCATTTGTTTTCCTAGGTTTTGATGAAAGATTGAGTTGTGTCTCTGATTAGTGAGCTTCGTCACATTTAATCTACTGTCCTTCCTGAAAGAAAAGAAAGACTGGTGTTTCAGAGCTTCTCTTTAAACTGTTGTGATGGGATGCTTCAGGCTCACCTGTGTCTGTTGTGTCTTTTTCTTTGTCTTTGTGTGTGTATAGTCTCTGTTTCTCTGTGTCTCTGTCTGTCTTTTTGTGGTGACAGAGCATTGGTTATGCTAGCTAAGTGCTCTGCCAGTATTTCTTACCTGAGAAGTGAAATCAGCCTTTCTCATCATCAATTGCCATTCTTTCTAGTGGAAAGTTGTTTTCCACTAAAAAATGTTTGTTGTTGGTCAGTGCACCTAGACTTCACAAATTCCTGATTACTCTTATTTTATATCTAGAGATTTAGGCCTTCTCCTTAGGCTCTTATCTACGATAGCTTGATCTCTTTTTTTCTAATAATGAAGGAAAAGACAGAATTGGGATGCCTTGTAATTGCTTATACATAGAGGACAGTCTCAGAAAAATAATACCAGTGCTATCACCGCTGGCATTTCAAAGCATTTCTCTCTCCTTTTCCTTCTCCCTCTCTTCCTTTCCTTTCTAATTCCCTTCTCTTCTTATTTGGGCAATATTGGAGTTTGAACTCAGGGGCTCACATTTACTAGGCAGGCACTCTATCACTTAAGTCATGCCTCTAGTCCCTCCATTTTTTAAAATGATTGTATTATATTATTTTCCCAGAACATACTGTCTTTTATACTGTACTCCCTTTAATATGATCATAGTTGTAATAATGGAGCTATGGTCAATGCTAAATGACAATGGTAAATATTGATATCTATTGTCATTCTATTCTAGTCTTACATTTTGAGAAGTTTGTTGCACCTTTGGTTCTTAAAGCAAAGTTTTTGCCAAATGAAATTGTTGGCTCACATTTTCTTTTTAGTATCTTAAATATGTTACTCCATTTTCTTCTGGCATAATATATCTCAAGTTGAGTAATTTTACTGGAATATATCTTACACTTGGACATTTTGGGGAGATATACAGAGTTATCCAGTTACCCAGTTTGTTTTTCAATAATAGTTTCTGACTTTTTAAAGAAATTTTATTTTGAGTAGTACTTTTCTGATATTTTAACAGTTCCCTTCCTTGATTTCCTGCTCAGAGACTATTGTTTTATATATGTTGGATCTTCTTTATTTATTTGATACTTTTCCTTAAATTCTTTTAATTTATATCTTCATTTCTTGTTTTAGAAACTTTTCTCATTTTAACTTTTTAATTTATCATTATTTCTTCTGTCAGTTTGTTTTCTGTCCTTTTCATGTATTCCTCATTTCTAAGATGATTTTTTTTGTTTCTTTTCTCCTTCTTAGTCTAATTCTGAATTGTTATTCTTTCAGATTTTATGTCATATTCTTAATATTTCAGTTCATTTGAAGTAAGACACATTCATGTGATGACATGGTGTATGCCTTCATTTTCTGTTGGATATTAATTTATTATTTTTGTAACTTGTAGCATTTAACCTCATTTTTTCTCTCATTCCTATTTATGTGAAAGTAATTTTATGTATGTATGTATGTATATGCATGCATGCATGTTTTACCATTTGAACCACAGCTCCACTTCCGGACTTTGGCTAGTTAATTGAATATAAGAGTTTCTCAGACCTTCCTTCCCAGGAAGGAAACAGTTCTTTGAACTGTTATCTTCAGAACTCGGCCTCCTGTGTAGCTATGCTTACGGACATGAGTCACTGGCACCCTGTTTATTTTCTGAAAAATTTGAAAGGTGGCTCTTGTCACTTGTAGAGATCCCTCATCTGGGACTTCTCTCTTGCTGGGCTGCTGGCTGGCTTGTTAAAAGCTCTTGGCTTTGTTCTTTTCTACTTAGAGGCCCTTTTCTCTTGATTTTGTCTTCTTAATTGTGATTCTATTTCCAGTGGTTTTCTTTTTCACTGTGGGGTTCTGTGCTACAATGGGGATTTCAAAGCTGAGCTGTAAGATCCACAAACACTATGCCACACCAATTCTTCCCACTGCAAGTGAGGGTATCGCCCTCATCATCTCAGCTCTTCATGGGTCTTGAATACTAATTATCCCCCCAATGGAAATCATTTCAAATATCTCTAATATTAGTGAACAACCCAGTGTGGCTGTGGATGCAGCTTTTGAGGGGCTGGTATGGCCTACTATTGTGAATGGAAAGGTTGCACGATGCTCTGGGAGGACATTTCTGATTCGACAGGGTGCCAAATCTCAGTAATAAAGTTATAGATCTAAATGCGTGCCTCATTTGGGAAGAACTAATTAGCAAAAGATTGAAGATGCGGCCAGGGGAACTTTGAGATTCACATATAATTTGTCAGCAGTGAGCTTATGTGCGTGATGGAAGTGAGCTACTGTTTCCAGCAGCTCATTTGCTCTGGTCATAACTTTGGTGGGGAATTGATTGGCAGTCAGGTTTCCTGATTTGTGGGTATGTGTTTGAACACATCCGATTCTGTTGCAGATGACTAGCTGAGAAAGGGTAGCAGGTACGCCTGCTCTTCAGGGTTCCCAGGAGTCGATTTCAGGACTGCGGTCAGACCTCACTCCCCACTTTGGAGTGACAAACATGCCATCCTCTCTTCCTGCTCAACCATTTCCCTCATAAATTCATCTAAGTCTGCCTCAAATATGTCTGCACACAAGTGATTCCCAAGCATCCATTCTCTTCTCTCCAGAGCTTAGTGCATTTGTTCAGCATTGTCTTATGTGCCCAGATTGGATGAGGCATTACAGGATGGTGGAGAAATTTGAGGGTAGAATTTAGAGTGATTTCACCTGTACGTATTGCCATTTGCAAGCTGTGTATCTGGGACCAGTTCCCTTGCTGGCCCTTAGTTTTCTCCTCTCTTCAATGGGGTAACAACAGTGTAACAGTTGTGCCTGATACACACTGAGCACTGTTTTCCCCTTTTCCTTCTGTTGCTTCCTTGGCAGTTTGGTTGGCTTGCTATTTTCTCTCCTTCCTCTAGGGCTCTGCAGAATTGAATTTCATCTTTACCCTCTGTGTCACTCTGTTATGCCCACGTTTCTCCTACCTTCTTATGTCCTTTGAGTCTTCTCTTCCCCTAGCTACTGATGGGATGAATGGATTTGCCTTAAAACTTGTTTACCCACTTAAGTCATTCCAACCAGGGAACCTGACAAGAAAGCCTTTCTCATAGCAGATCTTTTAGATGAAGGAAGCAATTGTGGCTTTCTCCCTAGACGGAATTCAAGACCTGTGCTGAAATACATAGCTCCAACCTCCTTCTTCTCTCCTCCCTTCTGTTCACTAGGAACACAGCTTTCATTCTGAAACCCTAACACAGGTTCTGTGATGAGGGCAAGGATGCCTTGAGCTCCCACGGAATCCGCATGGAAGTGCAGTGGTCACCAGCAGGTTCTTTCACCAGCATGCTTCGTTGGGAGCTTTCTTCCACAGATGGTCCCCAATGACAATATTCAGCTTCTGATCCTTTGACTTCACCATAAGCCCAACGTGATCCACACGCAGGAGAAACCAGACTCCACTTTTTACCTTTTGACCTTTCTCCAGAGGAGCAGCATGAAGTCTGATCCTCTCTCTCTCCAGGATGATCAACTGTAGTGAGCCTGAGCCCCAACCCCAATGTGACAACAGGGGCCAGTGGTGTGCTGGCTGAGCTGTGCTCTGAGCTCAGATGTGCACTGGATTAGGTGTCTTAGGTGCATTTTCATCTTAGTATACTTTCAGTGTATGTGGGTTTATTGAGACATAACCATCTGTAATTATTGCATCATTATTTTTCATCTGGACCCCTCTTATGCTTGTTATTTTTTTTTCTTTTCTAACCCACTGTGTCCCCGTGGGGCAGTGGGTCGTGCAGGCTTGCCCCTCTTTGTGGAGACTCTTTTCTATTAGCTGGACCTCTGCTTTGCACTACAGCCCTCATCTTTAGGCGATCTGGCAGCAGAAGATCACATTTCATTACCCTTTGAAGAAGAGGGCAGTGGCCTAGGCCAGGCAGGCTCGCATCCTCCTGCTAATATGTGCCAGATTGTTTAGTCCTTTCCGTAAGAAAATGCTGTCGTGAAAGGTTTCTTTTCCTCTTTGAAAGGAAGAGTGATATTCATATGAAATAAACTGTTTTGTTATCTTGAAAGCAGGGAGGGAGAGATAACGTGGCTGCCACCAGCACTGTATAAACCATTGCATCTTTATCACTCGGTGTTAAAGAACGTCTGGTATTTGGTACACAAAGACACTATTTCTCAGGTATTCTCCTTTCTGCTTGAGTGCCACAGATAAATGTTTCATACAAACCAAAGCTGTTTGTAGGAGAGTTCTGTCTAGGCCCTCGGTCCGTAGACAACTGTGAGAACTGTGCTGGCATTGCTGATCAAACCTGGCTCTGCTGAAGCCAGCGGTCACTGTCAGAGGGACGGAAGAGAACTTTCTTCTTCCTCTATGCTATTCAGGCTTAGCCACTCCGGAAGGATGCAGGCCTTAGGCCGCAGCTTTGGACCTGCTGTGTATTGTTCAGCAATACCATTTGAAGGTAATTTGAATGAGTTGTCAGTATTTGAATATGAAGCTGTTTCACAAAAGACAACTGTGGATTACCTTTGTGAAAAAATTGGGGGCAGCACTGTGCCCACATTCCCCAAAGGAAGTTGGCTTCCAGACCTGAATTCTATATGGCCTTTGGATGAGGTGTGGTCCAGGATTTATTCTCTCCTGAGCTACTTGGCTCATTACTGTGACTCTCTGCCCCACACACATTAGAGTTAGCCACCCCTTACTTTATATGCCAAAAGTAAACCAAAATAGCCCTGGCATTCAGAGGTAAATAACTTAGTGAGTATGTCTGCCTGATGATATACTTTAAGAGAAAAAGGAAATAATATATTGTGCAGAAGTTAAAATCTGCATGTAATTTCTGAAATGGATGTGTATTATCTTAGGCACATATAGCAATGTACTTTTTTATAATGTAATAACTTTGCAAGTGGTGGAACTCACCACAGATCATATGAAAATTTATGCTCTTCAGAGTATATTACGGAATTCTCAAGTTGGAGGGCCCACTTGGTAGCTCTAGATCAAGATTTGTTTTTCTTTCAGTGCTGACAAATTGAAGCACACAGAACCCCAGCAAACTGTCCAAGGCCACCCAGCCAACTAGTGGGAGATCTAGGAGCAGTCCCTGCACCTGCTGTGGATGCCAGGCAGAAGGGCCATTAATGCTCAGCCTCACTCCAGGAGAGGCCTCAGAACCCGTGATGTATGTTTCTTTGCTCTCATTCCCCTAGGTGGAAGTTTTAAGACACATGATTTGCTTTGTAAAGAAAGATGCCACTAGCAGTTCTGGGTTCTGAATTCTCTAGGAGAATAGGTAGAACAACTGTCATCTGAAAAGGTGTGAAGACCAAAACACTTTGAAATCCAAAATCTAAGCCGGGCACCAGTGATTTACCCCTGTAATCCTAGCCACTCAGGAAGGCTGAGGTCTGAGGAGGAGGATTCAAAGCCAGCCCAGGCAGGGAAAGTCTGTGAGACTCTTATCTCCAATGAACTACTCAGAAAAAGCCAGAAGTGGTGCTGTGGCTTCAAGGGGTAGAGTCCTAGCCTTGAGCACAAAGAGCCTCAGGGACAGAGCCCAGGCCCTGAATTCAAGCCCCAGGACTGACCAAAAAAAAATCCAAAATCTTTGTGAGTCTCAATGTGAGGTCACAAATGGAGGAATCTACAGTTGATTTCACATGGTAAATTGCAGCCAGTGCAGAAGCACTAAAAATATTGTGTAAATTCACTTTCAGGTTATGTGCAGAAGATATACTGAAAACACAAATGAATTTCATTTTTAGAGTTTGATGCTTTCCACATCTTAAGATTATATTCCAAATATTAAAAAAAGTAAAAGAAAATCGAACCAGCGGCCAGTAGCTCATTCCTGTAATCCTAGCTATTCACAAGGATGAGATCTGAGGATCGTGGTTCAGTGCCAGACAGGGCAGGAAAGCCCTTTAGACTCTTCTCTCCAATTAACCACCATAAAAATGAAAGTGATGCTGTGGCTCAAAATGGTAGAGCACTAGCCTTGAGTGATAAAGCTTAGGGATAGTATCCAGACCCTGGGCTCAGGTCCCAAGATAAACAAACAAGAAGAAGAGGAGGAAAGAGGAGGAGGAGGAGAATGAGGAAGAGGAGGAAGAGGAGGAGAAGGAGGAGGAGGAGGAGGAAGAGGAGGAGGAGAAAGTTGGAGCATAAAATCTGAGATACTTCTGGTTCCAAACTTTCAGATAAAAGCTACTCACCCTGGGTTTTCTTCAATCTCTTGCACCTTTCTAGAACATGGGTGAAATACACAGTGTGCTGTGTATTTCAGCTAAAAACTGATGCTGTTGTTCATTTTTCCAGTCTACTTATCTTAGTTATGATTGCCACAGCATAGAAGCTATCATATTGTATCCTCTTTTGTTTTCTTGTTGCTTAGTTTTGATTGCCAGGTCCATATTGAATTCCATCTTAAAAATCTACCACAACCAGACTTTCATTTTTATCATCTCTGTTTCTGTGTGGGGGTGAAAACTCCAATCTCTTGTGATAAGACTATTGCAGTAGACACTTCTTTGTCGTCTTCTAGCTTAATCTCAATAGTAGATATTTGCTGTTTCTATTGCTTTTCAATCATGACTGCACACTAGTCACTTTGGGATTTTAAAACTTACTGAGATTTGGGCCCCATGCCCAGAAATGGGTTTAATTCAGCTGGGGTAAGGGCTCTGGCATCAGCAGTTTGAGAAACTTCCTGGAGATCTCATGTGTATCTCCAGAACTGACAGCCAGGCTTCTAGTTTGTCAGCTTGGTTTGTTCTCTATAAGACACATCTGACAGACTACCCCACTACTTCCATGTCCCTGTTTTCTGAATTAAGTCCAGGCTTGTGAGACCTTCAGACTTAGTTTCTAACCACTCCCCCAGGATTGTCTCTGGCCTTGGTTTCCTCCTCACACTCACACGCAAGCCATTCACAATAGTCACCATTGCCCACAGAGTTCAGGATCCTCGGACGATTGCATTCCTTTACACCTGTTGACTCTATCCTCTCCCTTTTCTACTTGAGAAGAACAAAACCTAGCTGTCCAATGGAGGTCATCACCTCCATCACAGCATGTTTTCTGCAAACGAGCTTAGTAGTCATCATGGTACATGAAATGTGTCTGCCAACTGTATCAGTCTCGCTCCTCTAGACCACAGCTGGGCCACAAAACCTGCTTCAGTGATGAAAATGTGCCATAAGTACAATGTCCAGGAAGCTAGCTGCTAGCCACATAAGGCTCCCGAGAAGTGGAAATGTGGATAGGGTAACAGAGGAAATGGGTTTTTAGTTTGGTTCAGTCTTCATCAATTCAAATAGAAGTAGCCGCATGTGGCTAGTGGCTATTGTGGGCAGCCCAGGTCTTTACTTTGAGCTCCTCGACTGCTAGGTAAAGGAATGTTTCCTATGGAATATAGACACTAAAACATTGGATGAATGCTAAGTGAACGAATGATAAGAGTCATATCAAAACCTCTGGTTCAAATACTTCCACACACACATACAAATAAAAATCCTACCTATGAGTGTGAACTATATTATCATGTTAGATTCTAACATTGATCCTGTTACCCTATTTAACAGGAGAGGAAAAAAAAATCAAAGATCACAGCAGGGAAAGTGACTCAGCCAAGTCATAATCATGAGAAATAAGACCACAGCATACTTGCCAGTTACCTTTAAATCCAACACATCTCCCCTCCTCCCCCCTCCCCCCAACATGTAGTTCTGGGTCTCTGAAAATACAAATTCTAGAGAGAATGGTCTGTGATTTTATGCCTTGCATAGAGTCCACTGGGTTATTTTACATTGCTCAAAATTGGCTTTTATTTTCTTTTTTAATCTTTTGGTAGCTTCACAGATGCCGTTTCTTGAGCCTAGGGGTGTAGCTGGCTGACACAGGCTTTTGTTTGTTTGGTTTGACCCGTGCGGTTCTTTCTTCTACACCGCTATATACAGACTGTCCATCCAGTTTGAGATAGTAGAGGTGGGATGTGTGGTGATATTATTAAAACTGAAGTTAAGCAGACCACAGCTCAGCAGAGGGAATGGCATTATAGTCCATCTAAAACCTTAATGCAAAGTTGTCTTTATAACCTGAAAGCTTTTTTTCCCCCCTTTGGTGCGCAGTGTCTAAATTAGGGCATCAATAGTAAGGGGAGGGTAATTACATTTTTGGTGCATAGTGAATCTCAATTCTTATTTATAAAAAGTCGATTAGATTAAATTCTTATAGCTTCCTCGCTCATTCTATTTCCTTTGCTCTGTATTATGAACAATAAGGTCATTTTACTTCAGGGAAAGGGTTTTTTTTTTTCTTTCCTGCGTTGTTCAAGTTCTGTCTTAGTCACTCACCTATGATGTGTCATCCACGATACATTTCTTCTGTCTACAGAAGTGCGAACATAGACTATGCAGACTCGATCTGCTTGGCTGTGTGTTGCTCAGCCATTGTAAGCACAGATTCAGAGATGAAGAGTAGGTGATTTTATGAAAGAACCAAAGAAAGAAAAACGTTGTTAGTAAGTTTATTTACTAAGTTTATTTGGCCGGATTCAGTATTCAAGATTTGGCAAGTGCTTTTTATAGAGTGAGCATAAAGCAGGTTAGCAAGAGAAACCTTGCTGGAAAAGTGCACTGTGTCTAAATACTTTATACAATGAAGTGTTTGCCCAAAGAGAGCTTCAGGAAGGCTTCTTGGAGGAAGGGACAGGAGCGATGGTATGATAGAGACTGGGAATGACAGAGACAGGGAGCCATTTCTAGGTGAGGAGAGCACAGAAT
This sequence comes from Dipodomys ordii, assembly GCF_000151885.1. Classification (NCBI taxonomy): domain Eukaryota; kingdom Metazoa; phylum Chordata; class Mammalia; order Rodentia; family Heteromyidae; genus Dipodomys; species Dipodomys ordii. The sequence continues at coordinate 12,949,477 of NW_012267228.1, forward strand.
TATGGTTATAGATAGGTTTGTGCACAATGCAGGTTGTGATGGGAGTGTGTGCAGACAGAGGCAGGGAAGTCAGATATTACTAGGCCAAGCAGTGGCCCAAGGTATCACCGGCCCTCTACATTCCTTTGGACATCTCTACTGTACTCTTCTAGCTTTAGGCTGCTCAGAACTGTTCAGGTCAGGATGGCAAGTGACATGTGACAGTCCCCTAATGTCAAAAACATAAGGTGTACTGGGGGAAGATATTTTAGAGGTTCAGGAATTTCACAAATTGGTCTTTTCTAAGGTTAGTTTGTCTTCCAGATGGGGGGGTTTAAGGAAAGCACCTGCAAGGACAGGAAAGAGCCTGGATAATGCATTCTGGGAGTCCACGGAAGGCCCTCCGTGGGGCCAGTGAGTCTCAAAGGGACTCGACTAAAGAATGTCCGTCTTTGGCTGCAAAGATGAGTGGTTCAGGTCTGTACCAGTTTCCTGATGCACTAAAGACCCAGGTCTCCTTTGGCTGCTGACGGTGGACTTTGCCACAAGAAGCTCAGGGAAGGAATGGATGGAAAAACGGCCACTGTGTCCTGGAGATCATGAAGCAAGGAGCCAGGCAAGAAAGCCAGCCACCTTCTCTGCATGGAACATAGTTTACAAGACTGCACTCATGCTCAGCACATTAGGCACATGACTGGTGAGAGCAGGTACGTCCCGTTACACCTGCATGTGGCTGCCACCTGCAGAGCCGGTCTGGAAGAACAAGGCTGTGCTAAAGAAGATGGCACCGTCTCAGGAGACACAGAGATGAACACTGATGCAGAAGAAGGGAGGTCAGCCCTGACACAGGGGACCACTAACCACATCAGAAATGACTGGAGACGGTAACCGTGGCAACAGAGGGTTCAGTGGCATGGTAAGGGCCGAAGGGTGGGTAGATGGTGAAAGGCAGGGCATATCGATAATTCTTTTGAGAAGCTTCTGAAAAAGAAGAGGAGAGAAAGAGATATAGAACTGAGACAGTTACTTTGCATCTTAACTGAACTAGTATCACAAAATATCACCAAAATCTTGTATACATACAGTATGAAATAGTCTTAAATTTCAGAATTTTAGAAGCATTTTTAACTAACAAATGAGAACCTTTTTTTTTTTTTTGAGGTAAGCATAGAAACTTCTAGAAGCAAAGAAAGTAAAGAGGAGCAGATTATACCTGGCAGACATGTTTTAGAAGACCCACAGACGACAAGAACAAAACCCTGTCATGTGGTCTGGGGGCTGCTCGTGTGAAGTCAATCCCTGAGCAGCTCAGAAAGTTCTGGGGCCTGGCAGGTACAAAGCACCCAGCGGTTGCATAAAAGTGTACGCATGTGGCAAAGCGTGCTATCAAAATGTGAAAGGAAAACAAGTGTGGTGCCAAGTGGTCTTCTAGAAGGTTCACTCAGTGGCAGTATCATGGCCCCCCCCAGTGTAACCCTAGGGGTCACAGTCATTTTGAAATGTTTCCACCGGCCTTTGATTCCCCTGTAATCCTATCCTCCCTCTTTGCGTCCTCCTCACCCCTCGGCTGGCGCATTTTACTAATGGAACGAATCTTTAACCTCTGTAACCATGTTAATTTATGGTGTATTTTGGTCTTTCAAGATGTGAAAAATGGAGAGCTAATACAACTTCTCTTTGTCTCACTCCAAAAGGGGTTTTTACTATGGGGTCCTTGACATCTTCCCCTTATTTTATCTTCCTGTTATCTTTCACTGGAAACATTTTGTCCATTAGCTCTTTTCTAATCACCTCCGAAAATGGTCAGATTTACAAGCAACACATGAGAGAGAGAGTGAGAGAGAGAGTGCGCGCGTGAGAGAGAGAGAGAGAGAGAGAGAGAGAGAGAGAAGTCGGGTGTACACACACACACACACAGAGACACGCACGCGCGTGCACACACACACACACACACACACACACACACACACACCAGCCAGCTTCTTCTGACATTCAACAGCAGCAGCATACATCTAAATAGTGGAAAAGTTTATTTGCTTTTGCTGAGGATGTGCTAAGTGATTTTGCAGTATGAGTGCTGTGGCCTTCTAGCACTTAGACTTGCATTTATTAAATAAATTTGTTCTCTAACTCGAGTGTTAAGTGTGTATTATGAAACCTCAAAGCCAATTTTGGTGATTGCAATGTGCAAATATTTTTTAAATTATGTAATTAAATAGGACTTGGCCTGCAAGGTCCAGTGAAGTAATTTATTAATTGAATCATCTGATTTAATTGTATGCTATTTTCTTACGTTCAGAGAATCGCCTGCATCTCTTGCTGAGGACAGGGAGACTTGTGTGTCTGTCATTGGGGATCCAGAGATTTTTTGATGAGAAATCTTTAGTGCTTAATGAAACAGTAACAAATAAAAGCGGGTTTATTCTGTCGCATCCCTACATTCGGTTTTGGTGTCTGAGTCTAGTGATTTTAAACTCAAAAGCAAAGAGAAAAAGGGAATCTTGCTAGGCAGGTAGATTATTGTAATTCCATTGTGTTTGTCACTATGTTCTCTTTAAAACAAATAACTCTTTTAGTCTTAATTGTTTGCCAGTATTCAGGGTTATGTAAAGTACTTGTATAAAAAGAAAAGCCCCTTTAATTCAGTGTTAGCTACATCTTGCTAGAGCTAAAGCCACACCATATCTGTTTCCTTAAAATGTCATTTAAAAGGTATTGTGGTTTCAGAGCAGCAGCTGTGACTGAAAAGTATGTAAACTAAGCTGTTCTTGCTCATATCATTTTTATATTCTTATGTCAGACCAGAAGGCTGCTTTAAATTTATTTTTCATTGTGTATTAGTTCTAGAGTCTTAGTTTCTTTTTTCCTCCTCCTCCTCCTCTTCCTCCTCCTCTTCATCCTCCTCTTTCTCCTCCTCTTCCTCCTCCTCCTCCTCGTCCTCCACCTCCTCCTCCTTTTCCTCCTCCTCCTCCTCCTCCTCCTTCTTTTTTTCTTCCTTGTTAACGTATGTTCTTTGGGACATGCTAGACTCAAGTCCTTAAGAAAATAACAATTTGGGGGGGGGGTACCAAAATAATTTATTATTTGTTTTATTTGGGGAAAGACTAACTAGAAACAAATTTTTCTTACTCTCCCCAAGTAGGATTTTTGGGTCTAGCATCTGTGTTTTAGGAAATGAAGGAATTCAGTCTTACTATATCAAGTAGCATGTAAGGCAGTAACTTTTAGAAGTCCAAATTGCTTTCCTGAAAAGAAAATATTTTTTGTTGCTATTAAATATAGTTTATATTGCCACTTCCATCCCTTCCCCCCCCGCCCCCCAGTGGTGGCCATTTACTTAAATTCTTAGTTAATATTCCTGTATAGAAACACCTTTGCCTTTAGAGCTCCCTTTTTGCAAATTCCTATTTCACATGCCATGTGCCTCCTGCTCCGGCCCCCCACATACACCCAATCAAGTCATGGCTACCAGCAGCTGATGTGGGTGACTTTCAGTAATGATGGCAAAGAAGATGTGCACTTTTAGTACCTATAATGCCCTGCTGTCCTACTGTGGAAATGTAGAACATAGGCGAGAGAGAGAATACACACACACACACACACACACACACACACACACACACACACACACACACACACACATATTCTTTTCCTAAAAGGTTGTAAAAGCTGAGTAGAAAGTATGAGCTGTTAGAATTTCCATGGTAAATATAATTTGATTACATGTGCTGGTAATTTCCCTCAGCACTTCAGGATTTCATTTTGAGAGTTGCTTCGCAATGTTTTATTTGCTTCCAGCTTTTAGAAACAAATTGAGCCCTAATAACTTTCCCTACGAAGCCCCCGTTGATTTGCCTTGTTACTGTAGGCTCACATCTGGGTGACCCAATGAGGGGAGTAAGTTGGCAGGGCAGGCAGGTCTCTCTGGTGGGTCCCAGCTGTCTGGCTTGTCCCAGCCCTCTGTCTCTTGTCCGGCCCAGTTGGGTCCCAGATAGAAGCTAGCTCTTCTTTTTGCTTCTTAGACTTGAAAGTAAGCTCCCAAAGTATCAGGGTCATGGTCAAAGTAGCCAATAGGTTATAGTCAAAGACAGTGGTCATTGGGCTGACCACTAGCTGTATCCTGGGAGGGAGTCTGTAGTGCTTTGGAAGATCTTGTGAAGTTCAAGGTCGAGGTCAGGGGTCCTCAGGCCTGGCGCAATGGCTGCTTCTCAGCCAGTACACCCACAATTCAGTACGTTAGCAACTTGTTCAGCGACCACTGTGTACCATTTTATTAAGGAGAAACTGGTTCTAAATGATGGATGTATTTTCCATGTTCTAGCCGGGTTCCTCATGGGTCCTGATATAAAACCACACACCAGCCTTCTAAGGAAGTTTCTTTCCACTTCACCTCATCGCCACTTGGGGAAGCCATGGAAATCGGTCTCCTTTTCTGCTAACTTTGAGCCTAAGTTGATGACCAGGAATTTTCAAAGGAGCAGAAGTGACAAGGTGCCTGGAGCCTGGAGGCGAGGACTGTATAGAAGAAGTTAAGCTTATTTTGATTCTAGCTTCACATGCCACAGCCTAGCACAACCTGCGAGGGCATTTGGAACGTCTCCTGCCATGTTCTGACCTGTTTGTGGTTCCAAAACCTCTGCACGTGACTGACAGTTCCAGTATCTGCAGGCTGCGGCCGTTGCTTGTCTGTATTCTTGGAAATTGTGTGTGATGTCTCTGAGCTTTGTGTCCTCGGTCATACACAGAATCCACTCCTAACAGGAAATGGTTTGAGAAGACCCCCCAAGACATAGTCAGCTCTATTCTTTCAGATCTCCTCTGACTTGCTCCTTATTTAAGCTTTATTCCTCAAAGCATGGATCAGAATTAGTGCTATAGAAATGTAAAGGTAAGCCAAGTGTCAGTGGCTGAGGCCTATAATCCTAGCCGCTCAGGGGTCTGAGATCTGGGGATTGTGGTTCAAAGCCAGCCTGGGCAGGAAAGTCAGGGAGACTCTTCTCTGCGATAAACTACTCAGAAAACTGGAAATGGTGCTGTGGCTCAAGTGCTAGAGTGCTAGCCTTGAACAAAAGACACTCAGGGACAGTGCCTAGACCCTGAGTTCAAGCTCAAGAACTGGTACCAAAGAAAAACCATCTAAAAGTTAGGCATAAAAGATGCAGAACTTCTCACTCCATCCTAAGTCAATCCTTGGTCACTGATGAAACAGAGTGAATTTCTGATCAAATAAATTCCCCCACTGCTTTTAAGTGGGCTGTTCTTTTTCTATCCTCATCATCATCATCACCTCCATCTCTGTCACTGATAAAGTAGGAGATGGCTTCGTTAGCCTTCTCCTTACTCAAGCAGAGAAGCACATGAAAAGGAGGTTGCATATACTGTGGTGGGCAGAGTGCCTGGGCAGTTCAATAAAAGGCTGGTTCATATAAAAAGGCTTGTTTCTATGTGGAAAATATGAGCCTGTCTTTTTTTTTTTACATGGACCAGGTGTGGATTAGTTTCCTGAACCTTTTACCCAGCCATATTCCCGCTTGTAATTCTTCTGAGGCATAGTTCAGCCAAGTCAAAGAAACATGTTATTAAAGGTGAGCTGAAAGGCATTTAAAAAATAAACAAACTGTTTAAGATCCTAAATCAGTAACAGAATCTATATGCACAGACTTGAAAAGCACAGGGAAAGTGTTTCAATACCTTTGAGTTCCAGACTGGATTCTCTTCTTGCCTTCTTTGAAGATCTCCTCAAAGACCTTTTGGCTTGCTGGCAGGACTGAGAGTCAGTCCTGACCTTCCACTGTAGTTCTTTCCTAACTCGCTGTCTGCTTCCACTGAGGTGGGTGAAACCCCAGTCTGAGCTCTATGGTTCACCAGTGTTATGTTGGGCAGAGGGATAAGAGTTCTCATTCCCTGTCAGCACTGTGTTTGGGAGCAGTTTAAAATCCCATTCACATTCTGCCCTATTTCCTCACCTGTATGTGGCAGTCAACTAGATGTTATAAACAACTTGACAAGATGGCAGAGATAAGGTGTAGGGGATTTTAGATTTTAGTTATTTTGTTTGCATCTGATTTTGGTTATTTTATTTTTAGTTATTTGTAAGTTTTAGTTATATTACCTTTGCCTGTACTAGCAGTGACGGTTAGATTGTTTCATGTATTTTGGGTGCCAGGTAGTATTCTGTGCCGTTCTTCTCCTTTATTAATTCCTCAAAACACAGATATGGTCAACTACAATTTAACCCATTTTACAGGTGGGCACACTGAGGGTTAAAGAAATTAAGGTCCTGAGTTCATTAGACCAGTAACAGAGCTTTGTTTTGCTCTTGAGTGCTTTTACTAAGCTACGTGGGTAGAATCTGAAAGGCTCTAGTGCAGTAGTAGCACTGTGCTCTCAGTGAGATGCCTCAGGGAGCATCTGCAAATACATGCATTTGTCCTGTACCCCCTCTGCCTTCTTCTGGGTACCATTGTTCTCTACTTGCGTAACATTTTCCCTGCTGTGTAACACCGTTTTGTACCTGTTGCTTTTCCCTATCAGGCAATTTCAGCTCAGGAACAGATACCAACTCTTTGTAGCCTCTTGGGCCATTTCTTCCTTCATTATCTTGAACTTTTGTTGCGATGGGGAAATTGTGTAAAAAGTGTTCACATCTTTTCAAGTCATTTCAAATAAGCAGGATTGGGAGCAACTCATAAGAGAGGATGTGTGTGTGTGTGTGTGTGTGTGTGTGTGTGTGTGTGTGTGTAAAAATGTCTTCCTTGTCCTCCATTTATGAGAGAAATACCTCCTTCAAGGAGGAGCTTTAAGCCTCAATTCTCTGTTGTGGACTTAGAATCCCACCCTTGGCAACAGAGCATTGCCTCTGACCTGTCCCTGCTGTCTTAGAGGACAAAAAGGACAGTTGAACCACAGCTTCTTGTTTGGGCCCATTTGAGTGGTTGTATTTCCTGGAAGGCATGGGCTGGGCTTGTCCAAGTTCCCAGCTGGCTTCAGCCATTCCTGTAGATGAGGTCCCTCTGTGCTCTGCTGTGGTGGGCTTGCACATGTCCAGTCCGGCCAGGCATCTGTCCAGCATCTTTTCTCCCTGGCTAGGTTCTTGGGGTTCTAGGAGCTTTGTGATCACCATAATGAAAAGTTACCTAACGTTAGTAATACAGTATCCTTTGAATGTACTGGTTCCTTCTGAGCTAGGGAGCCAAGAGGATGGGCTGTATTGCTTCTCAGTTTTACTGGCTTTTCAGAGTGTTTCAATGTGAGCTTTGGGAAAGACTAAGGGTAGAGGAGAGTCGAAGGTAGACTGGAGCTCTAAGCTACAAATGTCAGGGAAGGCAGGAAAAGAGGCATGGGAAAGGAAATGGGAGGACCAGGTGCCAGGAAAAGTTGTGTCATCTTTTGGTATTTCTCTGGTGGCCAAAAGGTAAGTTTCTACTTTGAGGTCACTGGCAGCCAGTGAGAGGCCACCACTGCCAAGGTTGGCAGTTGGAGAACTAATAAAGGAAGGGGCGTGGGAAGTCCTGGGAGACCTTTGTTTGGGGGAGAAAGAGCAGTTGGAAACCCTCCAGCCACGCCAGCAACGTTTGTGGGCCTGTTTGAGGTGTCAGCGCACCCATAATCAAATCAGGGTGCCCTGTGCACCAGCAGTGGGGGCTGTGGCGTCATCAGTGGGTGGAGCTGGGGTGAGATGCTGGGATGTCTTCATGAAGCTCACAAGCAGGTTAGCTATCCTATTTCCCTTCTTCTTTCTTTCCTCTTTCCCTCCATGCCTCCCTCCTCCTTTACCTCCCACTCTTCTTCCCTCCCTCTCTCTTTTCCTAAATTTTTCTTTTGTTTTCCCTCTGTCCCTTTATCTCTTCCCTAGTCTCTTTTTCTCTCCTCCCCTCCCTCCTTCCCTCCCTCTTCTTCCTCCTTCCCTCCTCCTTTTTTCTTTTGTTTTCCCTCCTTCCCTCTGTCTCTTTCCCACTTTTTCTTTTTCTCTTTCTCCCTTTCTCTTCCCTTCTGTCATCCCTTCCCTGCTTTCCTCTTTCCCTCTGTCCCTTCCTTGTATTTGGATTTCAAGTTGGCTAGTGCTCTACCTCTCTCTACAGGGCTACAGTTCTGGTTTCCACTGGGTATTCTTAGGATAAAGTCTTGCTTCCTGCCCAGGAGCACACTGGAGTCTTCACACACCTACTTTAGACTTCTTACATGGTCCCTGCAGTATTGGGCACATGCTACTGTGTCTAGCTCACTCTGTGCAGATGGAACCTCCTAGACTTTTCTGCCAGGCTGGCCTTGAACTACCCCTCACACATAGATACACTCTTCCCTCTTCTACCTATCCAAGTAGGATTACAGAAACCACCAGCCCTCCGTGTTTGCGTGTGTGTTTAATTTTTTGAACCCTTACCATACGGAGCTGCTTTTCTGCCCTGAGATACTGAAAACACATCAGACAAAGCCCCTGCCTTCATGACATGTATGCTCTTATTATTTGTCCTGAATTGGAATGCACATAGTCCAAATTAGTATGACTTGCTTCATCTGTTAGCTAATCTGGTCTAGAAACCGAACTGAATCCCTTTCACTGGGGATTGAAATGCCAAGAACCAGATGTAGCCAAAAGTCAGTATCCTTGAGAGCGTGTCACCTGGAGCCAGCTGGGCTAACCTGCGTCTGGTAGGCAGCTATACACCTGCCCATTTGGGCCAGGTACTGGTGGTGCAGGATCAAACTGTTAGCCAAGGGCTCATACATCACAGTGTGTGTCTTATGCTTGACCACTGCTTATTAGACCAGAAGGCTCTGGGCAGAATCACCCAGAACATAACCACACATGATTATGGCATTGAAAACCAAGGCAAGTAAGTCTTGCTTATCACTGGACATAGAGGTGGGCATGAGGGAAAGCCAATGTCAGGAAGAAAACAAGTAACCTAGACAGCCCTGCCTTACAACTGAAAACTGTTGGCCAGTATAGACACTTGCTTCTAGCGGATACTGAGGAAGAACACGTAGGAGCATTTCTGCAGTATCCATTTTCCCTGGTTGTTGTCTTTTAAGGACACAGGGTTTCCATAAAGCTTCTTAATTCCTACTTTTGAAAGCAGTTCAACTCCTACAAGCAGGCTGTATGTAACTATCCTGAATCCAGCATTTCTGTCTGCAAAAGTAAATAAGAAGTATATAAATAAGTAAAATGTGTCAGCTTACCTGTGTGTAAAAGACTTCCTTGTTTATTTGTTTTTAATAGCAAAGAGTTCCTGGTTTAATGTACCAGGCAGGCCATGCTAGTACACAAGATAGTGGTGGAATTTGGTTGTTCACTGTCCCGTAATGACTTCACAGTAGTTGTTCAATACATATTTATAGACATAGAAGAAAGCAAAGTTCCAAGGAATATCTTGACTCGTAAAAGAGGTGATTAATGTTATTTCAACTAAGTTGAAGGTAGATGTCCCACAATTTTTGTGTCCTCCAAAATAAAGATTTTAATTGGAATTGGTTTAGAGTTCTTTTATTTTCGGTTTCATATGTTGGCCTCTAAAGCCTGATTAAGACGGAAAGCACAAGAGGGCATAGACCAAGGTTTTGCAGTGCACTTCCTTCGAAACCCAACCGATATGTCCACGTGAGAACATCTTTATGACACTAAGGTTCTCAGTGGTTTTTCAAAAAAGTCCCAGTCTGAGTAAGGCTGCTAATCCAGTCATCGAACCGGGAGAAATTCATAGGATACTAGTTTATGTGTAAAACCAAAACAACAACAACAAAAAATCAACTAATGCTGGGTGCAATCACTCAGGGCTCTAATCCTAAGCTACTCAGGACGCTGAGATCTGAGGATTCAAAGCCAGCCAAGGAAGGAAAGTTTTTGACAGTATTATCTCCAGTGAACCACCAAAAAAACAGAAGTGGAGGTGTGACTCAAGTTATCCAGCACTAGCCTTGAACAAAAATACCCAAGGATAGTGCCCAGGACACACACAAGGACGGACACACACACACACACACACACACACTGAACTACTGGACGGACACACACACACACACACACACACACACACACACTGAACTCCTGGACGGACACACACACACACACACACATACACACTGAACTCCTGGACGGACACACACACACACACACACACACACACACACTGAACTCCCGGACGCACACACACACACACACACACACACACACACACACACTGAACTCCTGGACGGACACACACACACACACACACACATACACACTGAACTCCTGGACGGACACACACACACACACACACACACACACACACTGAACTCCTGCATCCTGACTGAATTGTGTAAGTTTGCTGTGCAGGAAGCATCCGTGGAGCCGTTTGGTTTTGTGGCATTGGTGTGGGCTGGCTGGGGATAAAGTTGAGGCATTGATATTGTATGAGGAGAGCCAGATGGTCGCATTACACATCTTTTGTGTTCTTGTTTGCTTCTTAAAGCAGTTGCAGAATTTTGCCCTGGGCGATATTTTCTTCGTGCCTGTGTGTTCTGCTATGAATTTACTTTTGTTAGAGTACTTTGAAAGAAATCCTAACTGGGAATTTTTTTTTTTTTTACTTACGTTATAAACTTGTGAAGTCAACACAGGGTGTCCATAAAAATACTTTTTTAAAAAAATGTTAGGCGTATTAGTAAATAGGGGGAGGAGATCTGCTTTTATTTTTTCTTAACATAGTGACTTTAACCTTATTTTATATCAATTCAGAGAAAATCTCTGCAGAATGATGAATGTGAAATTGATGGTGAATGAGTGGAGAGAGATATAGACAAATCAGATACATTATTATAGCAGAGATAAGGCCTACCTGATAAAAGATGTAATTTTTTCCCTGACTTTTTATTGGTTCCTCAGGTCATGGATTTTACTAGTGAGTTGGATTTCAAGGCATTCAACTTTTTGAGATTGTGTTAGTGTGTGAGTTTTTGCCTAAGTATTTGGTTAGCCTTTATTAGAATAGTTAATCACACCACCATTGAAATTTATATTTATTTCCCACTAAAAACAAATTATCTTTTGCAGTCACCAATGACAAGGGATAGTTAAGATGTTCTAACTGCATCTAAAGGATGATATTTTATCACCGAATGCCTGTAACGAGGGACTGCTGAGCTAGAGCTATTTTCTCTTCCTTTCCCCATCATGATTCAGTACCTCAGAATCATCTAATACCCGTTTTACAGTCCTAGTTTGTCTTTCTTCCCTCATTCAAAAGAGAGAAAGGGACAAATGCAGTTTCTCTAGGCAATGGTTTATTTTCCCATGATGCACAGATTTTCCAGTTTGAGGTAGAACCTGCTATCCCTGATGAGTGCACAGGAAACTTCCAGAGCCTTAACCTTATTGAAATTTCTGCCGGGGGGGGGGGGGTCAGTCACAAGTCTGAGACGATTGCTTCCCAATAATGAAGCTATTGTACGCATCCTATCTGATCAGTTCTTGAAATGTTTTAGTAAGTCTATCTTACAACATTATAAGCAGATAATCAGCAGCCTTAGAAGGTCCCCATCTGGACTGTAGAGTTCTTTTACTGCAAGATGTTTTGCCTTTTTGAGATAGCTCTCCTGTTTCATCATCTGCTCCGCCGAGATGAAGTGCATATGAAAAGTCAGTGACTCCGAATCCATCTGTTGTTATTATTTTCCGCTGATAATTGGCTTGAACAATGAAATGTCTGTGTCTGAAGCCTTTGAAACTGTACACCCTGTTTATTTTCTAGAGGTCTCACTGCAACTGCACCCCCCTTTCATCCTCCTCCTTCATTTTCTCTCATGCTTACAGCAAGTGGCGCTTGTGTAAGGATGACATCTTTGACTCTGTGCATCAGTATGTGTCACGCAACATCTAAAGCATGCGCAGGGATTTTTGTCACAACCCCTGTCTGTGTCTGTGCACATTGCTCTTGTAGCCAGCAATCTTCCAAGACAAGCTTACCTGGGCCCCAATGCATGGATCCCTTACCTGGATCCATCATCTTTATTTCCCAGTCCTCATTAAAGCATTCCTTTCAAGGACAATACCTAATGCATATGGAATTAGATCCTACCTATAACTGTATATGTGACATCCAGGTTTGCATGACAGAAGCATTATTATTGGGCTCTACTAACAGCACTTCTATGAGCTGGCTCAACCAGGAGGAGATAAGGAAGTGGGAAGTCCAACTATCCACTCCAACCAGCAAAATAGTCCTCAGAAATTTCTCTGGGATGGAAAAAGGTTTTCTCACAGGGATGTACTGATTGAATTTTGGTCCATGGTTTGTGTCAATATCAGATCATGATTGTCCAGAGAGGTAGATTGTGTAACACCTTCTTTAGAAGGTCACTTCAAGGCCAAAATAGTGAACAAAACCAATCTTTTAGTCACCCTGAGAGTTCCTTTCAGAGAACCTATACGTTCTTCTTTCTTCCTTTTATTTAAAATTTTGTTTCTTTTCCTCCAAAATTACCATAACATATATTTGAAGTAAGCTTTTTGTTTGTAACATTAAAAAACAAAACTTCGGTGCTGATTTTTTTTTTGCATTCAGATGATATATTGTACTAATAAAATAAAACTTGATTTTGAATTAGAAAGCACTTTATTTCTCTTGGCTAGGAGAGTTGAATTTCCTCCTGAGGCTGAGAAGAATCCACATTTGAGCCTTTTGAATGTAAATTACAATAGAAACCTATCTTATAGAAAAGCAGTGTTGGATTTGCCCCCAAAGTACAGATGGCATTAGAAAGGAGAAGATGAACCTAATCTTAACTCATGTTTCAGCAGAGATCATTAAACACTGAAAAAAATGCATTAAGAATTATTCAGTTACTAAGATCCACATGTGGCTGGATTACAGAACAAGAGGTCCCTGGTAGTGAATTTATACAAAGTGGGAAAAGGTAGTAGAGAATTCCCAGTGTGCCCCTCTCTCTCCCTCTCTCTCTCTCTCTCTCTCTCTCTCTCTCCTTGTTTAAATTCCTGGGTTCTAACGACTAATTACATTGAGGTATGGCATATTTTCTGTCGAAATGGAGAAAAATTGTTGACTATAATTATATTATTTAATTGAAATTATAAGTGGTTGAGGCCATTCAGTTAAAAGCATCCCTTCTAATACGTGGGTGATGCTTTTAAATGACTGGCCTAGATTGGTGGGTGACATTTAACAGGAAGGCATTTTGGATATATTTTTGGAAAGCTCCCCATTATTTTTTTAAATGATTAGTGAACCAGAGAGTGTCCTGACATTGGGTGTGCATGTGTATTGCCTTTATATATCCATATGTCTACGTGTGTGGGCATACATGCGTTCATCTACACATGGGCATGCATGCATGTATTTTATATGTGAATCTTTGTAAGTCCAGGTGAAATATAGCTTTCTCAAGGCACAGACTCCGCATGCCACGATGCGGAGAAACAGGCAGTTGTATCTCTTACCTTAAATTGTGCTTGTTTAAAAGCTCACACTGAACGTTAGCTCTGTAAACGCAGCCCACAGCAGAACTCTGCTGGTGTGAAGGGTGCCAAGTTCTTTTTGGAGTCGCTTGAAATACAATAGTACTCTATCTCCCTCCCTGCCAACCTCCCCCTCCCCCGCGGGAGTGAATTCTTAATTACTAATGAATGCAATTCATTTTAATTGTTATTATAGCAACATCGCATTTAAGGGTCTCCTGTTTTATGGTGTCCCCGAGACCTGGCAGTGTCTTCTTGTCAGAGAGAGGAGGACAGGTAGAAGGCACAGCGGGCGTCTGATTGAGCCAGTTATTCATTTGCTGAGTGTTTGTGTTTATGCAAAGGGGCCTCTTCCTGCATATTTAATCTAGAGTAAGGCAGTGGCTTTTGTTATGTTTAACCCACATACCTTCAGTCCTTCCTCCCTCTGCAGCCAGCTTGGGAGCCCCGGGAGCCTGCGGGCTTCCAAGTGCCTGCCTGTACTTTCTTCCTTCCAAACTCAACTTTTCTTCCATTGTGTGAACATTGCCTTTCCTGCCCCAAAGCTTTGCCTCTCCACCATGACGGGGTAAGTGTGGACCAAGCCAAGCCGCCACTTCTGTTTCGTTTTACAAATGTGAGAGGGTACTGGGCTGCCCTGCTGGGCACCGCCGGAAAGCCAGTCTGGTTCCCGGGCCCTTGGTCAGTTGGTGGCTGCTCAGGACAGGTGCCTCGTAGGCAATGGTGGCCGGGTTTTGGACTGGCTGGGAGAAAGAGGCTTTGGGGGACTGGACGGAATGCAAAAGAAAAGGGAGAGAGGGAGCACAGCTTTATTATGCTTTGTGCTCACAAACCCTGTTTTGTAACTATCCCGCAGATAATGCTGACATTGTTTGCTAAAAGCCTTCCAACAGTGTACAAAAGTGAACTGGAAGAAAGCTGGGGAAACTCTGTTGCTGTATTGTGTGGACCGGGCCAGGGGCCTCCCCGAAGGTCCGTGTGCAGGAATAGGAAGGGTTTTTCTTGTGTGGAAATCGAACCATCTCTTTATTGATATTAATAGCACACTGGAGATGTTGGCGTGGCGCTCTGGGAGGCGGTAGAGAGGGAAGGAAATCTGATCTTGCTGGGGTAAATGACAGCCTTTTGGCCCCACAGTGAAGAAGACATCCATGCAGGCTCAGTCTGCAATAATGGAATCCTGGCTTAACTGTTTGCTCTAGGAATTTTAATCTGGGGCTGTTTGTTTTTACTATCGGGGTCTTGTTATTTTTTGTTGTTGTTGTTCTGATGAGGGGCGGATGCGATCTTTATTTTTCAAGTGAATTAACAGACCCAGGGAAATTGTTGTCCTTGGATATCTCTGGGTCGGGGTGAGCTTTTGTTTTTCTTTTTTGAGGTGAGAGTGTTTATCATTTCCCTAAGAGATGCCCACAGGAACTCTGTCCCCGGTCTAGGTATTTCAGGGTGTGGGGATTACATGGTGCCTCTGAAATGAGTTATCCTTCCCACTCATCTGCTGCCTCTGTCTGAGTAACTGTTTTCAACAGAAGAGTGTGCTGTTACCCCACAGGTTGGAAAGTGGGAGAATTTAAATAAAATTTCATCAACCTTATTAAAAAATATGTGGGGACTTGGGTACAAATCAGTCTGGAGACTTAGAAGCATTGATTAACAGTGAGGCTGCTGACGGCTTTTAATAATAAAATTACAAATACTCTATCTAATTGTAAGTATATGACTTTTATACTCGGTTTTTTAAGAGGGAAAAATACTTTTTTTTTCCTCCCCGAGAGAAAGTAACTCGACAGAGCACCTTCTGTGATTAGCGCTATTGTATTCTTAAATTTTGATTGATAGAGATAATAGTTTTCACTTAAAAATACAGACAGGTACTTTAACTTTCCATGACAATAGCTATTTGCATTTCTTTTATCTTTTTGTTTAACATTTGTGGGGGTGGGGATGGATTTGATTATTAACTCTTATTGCACACCAAAGGTAAATCTAAAACAAAGGCTTTGTTAGGGCTTCAAAAGCAAAACAGCAAATATTGTTTTTGGGTTTCAACACGTAAAGGCTGCTAAAGGATACCTATAAAATATTTTCACGTGGCCGTGGCCAGGGTTTTACTTTTGTGGAAGGTAAGAGAGAGTCATTCTTGCAAATGAGCCAGATCTATCCAGGGAGGTAGCATTCTTAGGAGGCCCTGCCTGCCAGCCTACTACAGAGATTTTACCAGCAAGCCTTGGCTTGGATTGCTTGTGCCACGTGGCTTGCTTTGTAGAGTATTTTAGATATTTTTTTTTCTTGTCTACTAGAATGGACACCAAAGTTAGGCACCCTAGCTTGAGGGTAAGGAAAATAGAAGGGAAAGGTGGTCTGCAGGGATAGGATTGGGATTTGGGAAATGATAGATTTGGATGCAAAATACTTAAGTTCTTTGATCAAACCAAGCAAAGGGATCTAGTGTTTACACACTAGGGAGCATGTGCGGTGTCTTAAGGTGGCTTCTGGTGTCCAGGACCTGCGCTGGTCAGAAGTTTCTCCTCTCCACTGTCTATCTTCGCTTCTTACCCTCCCTGTTTACTCTCTGCTGTTTTATTGTTTTTCTTTCTTCCTCTTTTTCTAACTTTTTTTTTTCTTTCTTAACCGCCTTTCCATGTCTGTAAAGCTGATTTCCAAGCAGGTTTTTCTAAGTGTAGACAAGACAGTGACCCTTGTGTGATCATTTTTCAACTAGTCAAATATGTGTTGATATATCTCTTGTTTTTGAAGAAATCATAGAAAAATAAGATGAAGAAAGCCAGCATGGGTTAAGATTGACTACTTAAAGAGGCAGCCCTCTCTTGGAAATTGGCCTATTTGTACCTATTTTCACAAATGACTTGTGTGCCTCTCTTGCAGGGTCTGAGGGTCTGGGAATTTGAGCCATGTTCCTGGACTTCAGAGAAAGAGGGGGTCCTCTCCCTTGAGGACTGGCTCTACTGACTTCCATCCCCCAATGGGTTGGGCACTCAGTAGGTTCTCATCCAGCACTAGCTGTGCTGAAGCTTGAGGTATCTCCCTTGGCCCTCCTGGAGGGCCTCTTTTGCGCGATCACATAATGTGAAGTACAGTGAAGAAAACCCCATCATTTGTTTTAGCTGCCATGAAAGAAAAGGAGGAAATACTTTTAATAGAATAAACACACACACACACACACAAAACAAAACAAAACAAAAATACAAAAACCCAGCCCTTGTGTTGTCCCTTCTCAGTCTGTGTGAAGGAAGATCACACCTCCACACTTACCTGCAAGTCAGTTCCAAGTTGGACCTGTGAGTGCCTGCTTTTTGTATTACTTATCAGACGGATTCAGTGCCAACTTGAAGCATTGCAATCACACAGGAGCGGCACAGTGCAAAGCTACGAATGGAGACCAGGGCAGAACAGGGAAAGTGTTAGGTTAGTAGATGTGGCAGGTGAAATGTGGGGCTTCCTCTTGGTCTTTCTGATCACCATGTAGCCTCAGGCAAAAAGCACGTGGTCAATAGGGAAGAGACCGGGAGCAGCTGTACATGTTCGCAGGACATTTGTCATTGCAGAGAATGACAGAAAGGACATGTTCTGTTTACCGGCTCCTTCGCTCCTTTTTAAAACCTAAAACCAGGAGGAGACTTGAAGACAGAAAGAGAAAAAAATGTAATTTGTATAGCATAGGCATTTCTTTTTTTAGAAGGCAAATGGACTGGAGAGAATATATTTCTTTTACCATATCTCTTTATTTTAAAAAGTTTTCATGTTTTAAAGTTTTCCTTAAAAGCTTTGCATAATATTTTAATTCTAATAGTATGCCACCAGCAAACACATAGGTAAATAGTTGATGCATTTGACCAACAAAAGTGAATGAATAGCGAATACAGTTTGGGAACTGCATGTTTTATGCTTTTGGCAAAAGGTGAACTGCATATTTTTCTTTCCGTTGTTGGTTTCTGATTCTTCTAAGCTTCTAATGATGCCCACTCGGGCCCCAGCACTACCCCCTAATTTTCTTGTCTATTGTATTGACACATTTTATTTAATTCAGCATGATGGCAAACAGCTGTTGAACTATTAATCTTTTCGCAGCCAAACTGGGGGGAAAAATCTTTCAGATTACTTTGCTAATGGATACATTTTCTGGAAACTAAAATCAACAGAAATAAATTAATGAGTGGTCAAATGTGCATGTGCATGAAAATTTATGGAATAGAGTTTACATCTCACTGCCAATTTTTTTATGTATAAGTGAACATTAAATGTAGCCAATTTTGCATTGCTTTAGTGTGTGTAGGTTAGAGGGTCAGTTATATAGTTTTGTTATTATTAATTCTTTTTTTTTTTAACTCTCTGCCCCTGGGAAAAATTACACTGAAAATCAAAAGGGTGAACCAGCTTCTATTTCCATTCGGTTATATACTGGATGTAGATAGTGAGTAGAGAAGGTAGATGAATAGGGAAACAAGACCCCCTACTTACCTGAAAATATTCTGCAGGTTTTAATGTAGCACTAGAGATAACTTTATGCTAAGTAGGCATTTCAGCAGGTTTTTTTTAAAATTAAATTTTAATGAGGTCCAGTTGTTTGTCAGGCCTATATGATAGCAAATCTCATCTGCATTGCAAAGTCTGATACTATAGTTCTGACTGCCAAACATGCAAAAAATAGACACAGCTCAGTAGATAAACATATAAGTTACTTTAGAGTGCATGCACTGGAGAGCATGTCCAGGCAAAAGGAGGGAGAAAAGGGTCTTTTCTTGCTTTGAATTGCACAGGGGTCTGCCAAAGTTCACTTGTACATTTTAAGATTTGATGAGGGTTGGGGATGTAGCCCAGTGGTAGAGCGCTTGTGAAGTATGTGCAAACCCTAAGTTCAATGTCCAGTACTTAAAAAAGAAAACAAGGCTCATTGGATGAGTGAAAGACTGATGGTGGTAGACATTTTTAGGTGGATGACTCTTCTGTGCCTGGCACCTGGGAGCTCTTGTTTGAGTACAGTGACACAGCTTTGCAGATAGATATACCTGACCATCACAGCTCTGTGGTGCTTTCTTAACCATCGCCAGCTTCTCACTACAAGAGAAATCCATCCAGAGGACGCAGTTCGGCAGTAAAACAACAAGGTTTTCATTTTCAATTTGAATTGCTTTGTGTAAAAACAAACAAACAAAAAAAAGCGATTGGGGTAGGTTACAAAATAGTAATTCGAAGGTCTCCAAGCTTGGGTTTTCCCCACCCAAATGATGAACATTTATGATGAAACCTTCCAATTTCCTCTTACAGTAAACATGAAAATAATGATTTCACTCATTGCCGGCATCATTTTTTTTTTCCAATCTTAATGGCAAGAATCTGCATCCACTTGCTTGTGGAAATGTCATAAATTGGCCTCAGATCAATTCTTCAAAGATAGTACACAGCAAAGTGCCACTTGAAATTTTTTTTAGTCCTACTGAAGGAAGATTTTACTCTTCTTATCAGTGTGACTTGCCTTCTACATTCGAGACTGACAGAAGTAGAAGCAGGGATCTGTTCATATAAAATCTAAACTACTTCCTTACATATTGTTCTCATGAGCGAGCACAAAGCAATCTGCCTATTAGTAAAATAATGAGAGGCTTTCATCACCTTCAAAAACATTATTTGAGCATTTGGCCAAGTGGATGGGGAATGAATCCTCAACCCTGTTAGTAACTTGATCTAAAATTAATAAACAAATGTTTTTCTTTTCACTTGGGCCATATGTTGATCTGAGTTCGATGGGCGGCTTGCAGTGTTTCTTACAGGCTGACATTCTGCTTTGCATAGGGAGGTATGCAGATGCAGGAGTGATGTGGGAGAAAATGTGTTTCCTGCTCTCTTTGTGCTTTAGGAAGCTTGGTTTCAGTTGTTTATTTCATCTGACACGAATCATTTGTATTTAACTTAGTATATCTGGTAGAGATACATGCTCTGTGAACAGCTTTCACCACCAATTAACCAACCCCCCCCACACACATCAAAAATAAAAAATTGTGCTTTTATTCATTGTCCAAAAGTAGTACCACACATCATATCTCCAAGAGCGAGCTCCTTTCTGAATAGGGAAAAACAAAATAAAGCTTTTGCTTTAATGAAATTAGAGATGTTGGGGATGTTAACCAAACAGAGACGTGATCAAGTATCAGTCTGGTTTCCAAAAACAAAGGCTTATGAGTCATATATTATTCCACATGAAAAATAATTTTTTCTCATATTACAGGCAATATGAGAAAAAGTTCATATGTAAAATGTGAAAGGTTTCACCTTGACTTTTTCCATCCCAAGTTGATTTTGGTGTCTTGAGGAACAGAAAGGTCCAGACAAGTGGACATCTCCAGGCCTTCTCTTCTCTTCTCTTCTCTTCTCTTCTCTTCTCTTCTCTTCTCTTCTCTTCTCTTCTCTTCTCTTCTCTTCTCTCCCCTCTTCTCTCCCCTCTTCTCTCCCTCTCCTCCCCTCCCCTCCTCTCCTCTCTTCTCTTCTACTCTGTAAGTCACTTGCCAGTAACTATAGCTGAGCTCCTGTACTGTTTTTGCTCCTGTTGGTACTAAGCTGGGGGATGCTGCTTGTGTCACTCAGATTGTGGTGTTCTCTTTTGCTTTCAGGGTGAGAGGTGACCTTTTGAGGTGACTATAACTGAAGATTGCTTGACAGAAGCCAAAAAGAAAAGGTAAATGTGAATATTATTAGTGGAATTATATTTAGAACTCTCTTCATCACCTTGGAGATCTTCCAGTTTGGTTGTTGCCACAGATCTCTACTTGTGAAATCTACATGTGTGTGTTTGTGGTATATATGTCACTTGTTTTTAGAAGTCTTACAAGATTGTTCTCAAGAAACAATCCTATTGTGTCACAAATTTTCCCTCAAATGATGTCAAACTTTCCCATTTGTTGAAGTTGAACTTTTAATAACTTGTGCTTGTCGAGTTGGTAGGTTTAAAGTTAGAAAGGAATATTCACATCACACACAAAAAAGTGGTGATTCATAAAATTAACTCACTGCAAACAAGAGTAAGGCCTGTCAATGTTCTGTGCTGAAGTGGTGTTGTCTGATTTATGCTCATTTTCTGGCTTTGTAATTGACTTCTTTAAAAAATTAATAGGCAGGCACCATAGCAACACGCCACATTGAGGTAACTGCTGAGCAGAGTGGTGCACATCCCTGTAATGTCAGCGTTGGGCTGCCTTGTTCTCTTGACCTTGCTTGGAAATCAAATGAGTACTTGATTTTAAAAATGAGAAGTTTTCAGAGAGACTAATGTAACTTGATGAACTAAAAGCCAACTTTAATTTTCTCAAATTCATGTTGTTTTTTTTTTTAATGATGGAGGGACAGCTGAAAAAAATACTCAGATTAAAGTGCTTCTTGTTGGTATATATTTACTTGAGATTTATTTTTTTATATTTATATATTTATTTATTTCTATACTTACTTTCAAAAATATGCTGTGGGGCTGGGAATGTAGAGTGCTAGCCTAGCATGCACGAAGTCCTGGGTTCAGTTCCTTAGTACCACATAAACAAAAAAAGCCAGAAGTGGCACTGTGGCTTAAGTGGTAGAGAGCTAGCTTTGAGCAAAGGAATCTCAGGGACAGTGCCCAGGCCTTGAGTTCAAGCCCCAAGACTGGCAAAAAAAAAAATGCTGTGGGAATGGCCAGGTCATCTTGTGCAAGATAATTTGGACATTTTCATGTCTCCTACTTCTTGAGTAGTGGTCTGTTTCATTTTTGAATTTGGGCCTTTGGTTGTTGCATTTCATTTAGCAGCTCTCTGTCTAACAAGTTCATTTCTGGCATGGTTGAATAAAGCCTTTGCTCCAGTTTATCTATTTATACAATGAAGACTTCTTATTATTTAGTCCAAGAGGGTTTTGTTATAGAACTTTTAGAGCCGGAGGATGGTTTGTTTGGTTTTGTCTTCATTCTCACATAGGGTTTTTGGTTTTAGAATGTATTTTAAAGGAAATAGATTTTTTTTCTGTCCCTTGTGGGGCCTGAACTCTAGGTCTGGGTGCTGTCCCTGAGCTCTTCAGCTTAAGGCTAGCACTCTACCACTTGAGCCACAGTGCCACTTCCGGCTTTTTCTGCTTATGTGGTGCTGAGGAATCAAACCCAGGGCCTCGTGCATGTAAGGCAAGCACTCTACCACTGAGCCACCTTCCCAGCCCCATAGATTTGTTTTTATAGTTGCCTCCTAGCATATTTGATGGCATCCAAAGAGGGGGAAAATCCGACTTGCTTTACTTCACTGTTGTTTAAGTGAAACATTTGTGGCAAGCCCCTGATTATCCTTGTAGAAGTTAGATATCCACACCAGACATTCCAGGATAGGGGAAGCTGATCCCACTATGTACTCAGGATAAATATCCACAGCGAGATATGGCAATTCACTTCACACTTGGCTGTGTGACTCAGCTTCCAAATTTAGTCCTTATGAAGACTCTGTAAACTTTTTCTACCCAAGTCCAGTTAATACATTTTTTTTTGTTTTGGGGGCCACAGCCACTTTAATGTCATTTTCTCTCTGGTCTTGTCACCTCTCAGAGTAGATCACAGTCCAAGATTCACCTCCTTCAAAGTCTTGCAGGTGCTTAATTCACCTCTTGCTGTTAGCTGAGATTCATGGTGACGTTATAAACAGTGATTCAACAAAGCTGGAAAAGCAGTTAGATAGAAAAAGTTGAGGATATAGCTGGGAGCCAGTGGCTCACGCCTGTAATCCTAGCTACTCAGGAGGCTGAGATCTGAGGATTGCAGTTCAAAGCCAGCCCAGGCATGAAAGTCCGTGAGACTCTTATCTCCAATAAACCCTTTAGAAAACTGGAAGTGGCGCTGTAGCTCAAGTGGTAGAAAGCTAGCCTTGAGCTTAAGAGCTGAGGAACAGCGCACAGGCCCAGAGTTCAAGCCCCACGACTGAAAGAAAGAAAGAGAGAAAGAAAGAGAGAAAGAAAGAGAGAAAGAAAGAGAGAGAGAGAGAAAGAAAGAGAAAGAAAGAAAGAAAGAAAGAAAGAAAGAAAGAAAGAAAGAAAGAAAGAAAGAAAGAAAGAAAGAAAGAAAGAAAGAAGATAAAGGAAAAGTTGAGGGTTTGTGGTGTGCCTGAATATGAGAATGCCTTCCTAGCACTTGTGAGATCTTGGGTTTCATCTCTAACACCCTATGGACGTGTGTGTGTGTGTGTGTGTGTGTGTGTGTGTGTGTGTGAGAGAGAGAGAGAGAGAGAGAGAGAGAGAGAGAGAGAGAGAGAGAGAGAGAGACAGAGACAGAGAGCTTGATCCTTATCCACCTAGCTTCAAATAAGAGCTTGATCCTATCACCCCTTTTGCTTTTTCTCGATATAGTCACAATGTCTGTTAGGCAAATATGATTCCCAGCGCTTCCCCGTTCCATGGAATTGTTCAAACATAAAAATATGGTGTGTTGAGAAAAAAAAAAAAACACATTGCGGAAACAAATCTTCCAGGAATTTGTCATTAGCCTCGACTGAGAGGGATAGCTTCATGGTTATTATGAAATGCTTTTTTTCATAATCACTGTCAAGCACATGCTCTTTTGTATCATTTGATATCCTGCAAATAAGCACCTTCATTAGATTTCTGGATCCCCAAAATATTTTCTTTCTCTGATGCTTCCTTTCATAATTCAAAGAAAGCCAAGTAATGCATCTTTGTAGTTTCTCTGTTTGACTAGATTGCTGGCTTCATAACAGTAAGTTTTTTTGCCGTCTGTGTAATGGTCCTTGGCTTTGCTTTTGTTACAGTCTTTGTGGGTTTTTTGATTTTTGTTTTTGGGCCAGTGCTAGGGCTTCAACTCAGGGCCTTGTGTTCTCATTTGGCTTTTTCTGCTTAAGATTGACATGTCGGCCATTCCGTCACTTCTGACATTTTATGCTCATTCATTGGAGATAAGAATTTCTCAGATTTGTCTGCCTGGGGTGGCACTGAACTTCAGTCCTCATACCTCAACCTGCTGAGTAGGTAGGATTACAGGTGTGAGCCACCAGTGCCCAGCCGTAATCACTGTTTTTATTCTTCCATAATGAACATTTCATTATTTTTGACTTATTTTAAGTTTACTCCTAAATTTAAAGTTTATTTTTAACTTTTCTGTAATGAATCTGGTGTATTTATTTGATTATTAACAGTAATGTAATTGCTAAGAAAAATAACATTTTTCATTTTATTGTATATATTCCATCTACATTTTCATGCCTATTTCAATTGTTTTAGGAAAATTAGGATATATAGGCTCATATACAAATATGTAGTGTCTACCTTTAAGAAAGCTCAAGGATCTTTCAAAGACAAAATCTTATGTATCTTGTTCGCTTGTATATAATAATAGAAAAACACTTTATTAGAAATAAAAGATTTTAAAAGGTCTATAAAATGGGCATAGGAGCTAGCATTTTTATTCCTGATGAAAAATCCTTAAAGACTCTTAAGACATTGCCATCTAGCCATGACCAAATCCAGCCCATCATTCCCACTGCAAAAAGGCTAAGGGTTTCCAAGAGCAGGCGCTCCATCCCAGATTTGAAATCTGGAAATTCTTCACAGTCAGTATTGATGCAAAATGTGCTACATAGACACTGCAGGAACAATTAGCTACATGCATTCACCTGGCCTGGCAAATTCAAAGAAAGGAAGCCATTTTTTAAAGTACAGACTAAAGGTTTGAAGAACCATAAATAGCAGTCATCCTACTTGGTAGTGATACAGTAATTTTCTTCCAAGTAGATGAGAGTGCTTTATACAGTTGGGCCTGCTTTCTGGGATTCCTGAGAAGTAGCTGGCAATTATTGTAATTCCTGCTTTACTGAGTTTGAAAGTGGTCCTGGAGAGTATAAGTAACTTACCGAAGAAGGTCATCTCAAATGTCTAGATGGAAACTAGAAAGAAAACTTGGCTCTGATCACAATTACACTAATGTCTTCCTGTGGCGGCTGCTGTAGCTTCATGGTTTAATAAAGATTTGTGGCATTTTTCTCCATTTCTCCTCGCCCATGTCAGTTCACCTCATTACATTTTGCTTAAAACTCATAGCTAGTTTGTACAATTGATCATTTTTTGTTCAATCCTTAATGACATCACAAGTCGAAGAGCATTGTCACGCCCACAGGGTTACAATTAAGTGGTTATTATAAAGTATTAGGCATCTTCAAACTTCACATAATTAATGATTACAAAATTTTCCCCATACCCGATCACATTCTTTCATACTAAATGAGGGAACTATAAATGTATATACTTTATTCATATTGCCTTACGTATTATAAATTATTTCTTGGATAAAAATAACACTAGGGCTGAGGAGTGTAGCTCAGAAGTAGAGTGTTGGCTGACTAGCATGTGCAAAACCCTGGGGTTGATCTTCAACACCAAAACCAGTGAGTAAATAAAAGCTGAAATGCCATTCAGCTATTTGAAATGTTACTTATTGGTTCCTTTGAAACTATATATTTGTTTAAATATTTACTTAATGACAGTAATACTTCTTGAATGATTGAAGTGATCTTTTACTAGCATTCGGCATTTGAATTATGTAACTCTTAATTCATGAAGCTGTTAGGCACACAGTGTAAAAAAGTCTTCATTGCATAACCAGATGGCTACATTGGCTGCATAGAATCAGTCAGCCAGCTTAATTAAGCATCCGAGTGCTCTCTGTCCCCACAAACACATGACATACCATGTCATGTGATATACAACTCATCATCAAGTCTTAGCTGATGTAACAAAGAGCTCCCAATATGCAATGGTTTCAGCAAAATAGAAGGTAATTTCTCTCATCTAGCATTACAGCACAGGTAGGTTTGACTAGGAACATCCTTATGTCATCTTGGCCCTTGGGAATCTCTTGGTATCTGTGAGACTGGAGCAACAGTGTACCACAGTGGGGGAAAGAAATCTAAAACTATATGGAGTACTTCCTACCTTGCCCTGTTTTTTAGAAATGGTATTTTTCTTTTTCTTTTTTTACATTTCCAGGATTTTTTTTTTTTCCTTGCAGGGCAGGTATCAGTACTGGGACTTAAACTCAGGGCCTGGACATTGTCTCTGAGCTTTTCTGCTGAAGGCTAATGCTCTGCGATTTGAGCCACTTTCTGTTTTCTGGTGGTTCATTGGAGATAAGAGTCTCACAGACTTTCCTACCTGGGCTGTCTTTGAACCTCAATCCTTAGATCTCAGTCTCCTGAATAGCTAGGATTATAGGCGTGAGGCACCAGCACCCAGCTTCCACAAACTTTTAAGAGCTGTTGAGAAACATGTCTCCCTCATTGGTTTCCAGGAGCCCGGGAGGAATTGGAGAGCAGCTTTGAGAGGGCAGTTAGAACATAATTTCTTGGTTGACTGAATTGCTCCCTTCTGATGGTTTCATGTCTTCATCCATTCACACATACAGAAGTCATTGAGGGTTCTATACTAGAAGATAAAATCTTAGACATATACTCTGTCCTCATAGAATTTACATTCTGGTGGAGAAAACAGACATGACGGTGGCGATGATGAGTGTGAGGAAGGGAAGGTACTAGTCACCCTCAGAAGGGATCCTGTGCCTGGGAAAGAAGGGTGTGGGAATGTTCAGCAGTATAAGGACACTATTTGAGATTAATGTGATCTTCTTGTACCTTTCGAATCAGTCCTATTGTGAATGTTAGTGGGAATGTGAATTTTCTTCTTTCCAGGTTGACTAAGGTTATAATTCACCCATCATATACTTCACTCATTTAGAATCTTCATAGTTTTGAATGAATTTTAGCATCTTCCCCAAGTTTCCATTCATCCTGCCTGGTTCTTGAACATTTTATCACTCAAGAAAAGAAATCTTATGGGCTAGGTATTATGATTCATGCCTTTAATATCATCTTTTTGGGAAGCGGAGATAGGAAGATTACAATTCCAGGCCAGCTCAGGTAAAGTTAGTGAAACTCCATCTCAAGAAAACAAGCTGGACATGGTGGCACACATCCGTAAATCGTAGCTACTTTGTAGGTGGAGGTACTTGAGGTCGAGGGCCAGCCCTGGGCAAAAGCACAATTCATGCTTTAAGAACAAGCTAAAGCAAAAATGGATGAGGGCATGGCTCAAATGTTGGAGTGATTCCAAGAAGGAAAAGAGGGAGGGAGGAAAAAGGGAAAGAAAGGAGAAGCAGAGGGAAAGGAAGATGAAAAGATTAGTATTAGAACCTGGTGGGCACCAGAGGCTCACACCTGTAATCCTAGCTCCTTAGGAAACTGAGAACTGAGGATCACGGTTGAAAGCCAGCTTTTGGATAGGAAAGTCCCTGACACTTTTTATTTCCAATAAACAACTCAGAAAAACCCAGAAGTGACACTGTGGCTTAAATGGTAGAGCACTAGCCTTGTGGGAAAAAGAAGAAGACTAGTATTAGGATAATATTTCACCATTGTCCCACTCCTTGGTCAACAACTAGTTTACTCTGTATCCATCTAGACTTGGCTACTATGGGTATTTCCCATAGAATGCAAGGCGCAATATGTGGTGTTTTGTGACTAGCTTCTTGCCCTAAAGGCAAGATATTTAAGGTTTGGGACAGGCATGTAACATTTTAAATGGCTTAAAACCCCTTGAGTTCTTACTCCTAAAGCTAATTGAACAATGGCCTGAAATACTCTTAGCAGGGATAGAATTTGAGGAAGATGGCTGTTTTTGTTTGTTTGTTTGTTTTTTATTTTCTGGGTATTGCCATAGACCTGATGTGACCTCTCAAAAGTTAAAACGCAGAATTTAGATGTTTGTATCTTAAGTTAGCTGTTTTTAAACATTGTTAGCCATAATGCTAAACTAAGTTACTCTGTAAACAAGAGCTGTCTCTTTCTGAATGTTAGTTTCAAAGGAAAAAAAATTTAAATATTGATTTCCAGAGAAATATGCTCGATAGAGTTCTTTTCAAGTAGAAGCCACTTGGTGAAATGTACACAAAAGACATATTTGATAGTAAAGACAATATTTGCAGCAATTATCAAGTAGCCATATTTTATACAGTGAACAATCTAAAAACCACAAAAGCAAATAGCAAATGGTTTTTGCTGCTCTGTCTGCTGAGGGCACCCATTTTCCAGCGTCTCACCTGGACAGCTTAGGAAGAAACTCACCTGCATTCCACCTGACAGAGATAGAAGAAATATCCCCCTTGCTGGTGATTCCAACCCTTCTAGAAGAATTTGGAAGCATCACTGTATAAAATCAATGTCCTCCAGAGGGATCACCTTCATGTGAAGTAATTCCCAGAATTTCAGAGACGTGATAGATGGAATCTTCACTGGTTACAACATGTAGTCGCT
Organism: Dipodomys ordii; assembly: GCF_000151885.1. Lineage (NCBI taxonomy): Eukaryota > Metazoa > Chordata > Mammalia > Rodentia > Heteromyidae > Dipodomys > Dipodomys ordii. Next base: position 12,977,242 of record NW_012267228.1, read on the forward strand.
AACTATGGAGCTGGATTTGGTAGTTGTGGCATCTTTTTTTTTTTTTTTTAAAGACTGCCAGGGATTGGGACTTTGTAAATAGAAACTGAAGTGAGTCGTTTCTGTGTTCTTCCCTAGTGAGTGGAGCTGTTGCAGTACCACACCCTTTGGATAGAGATGATGGGGAGGAAGATGAAAAACCATGACATGTCTTTTTTTGTTTTTCCTATTCCATTCAAAAATGCAGCCTTTTGAAGTATGAAAATCACACAGCTTGTCCCTTGAATTTTGTATATTAGTATGTGTGTAGTATATAATTAAAGGTAATTATATGTTCTGTGGATTACCTGACAGTATGTGATAAGTTGCATAAAATTACTTTTAATTAGGAAAGCCAGCTCATACCCCTAGCTGGACTATGCGTATTGCTGTCCATGGGTTGGCCTGGTTGGTGTTCTGGAAGCTGGAAGCTATTCCATTCTCTTGGCAGAAGGTCAGACTGTTTCCCTTTCAAAGAGTCTTAGCAATCTCAAGACCAGAAATGTCCTGAAATCCATTCATTACAGATTTTGCTTGAAAGTTCATCTAGACTGGTGATTTTCAAAGTGAGCACTGTGACCAGCTTGTGAATGAGGATTACCCTCGAGACTGCATTCGATGGGACAGATATGCAAGAAATAGGATAAGAAGTCAGCACGCCTTCCTGTGCCATAAGGATTTATGTGTGTGATAAAGATTTTTAAACGGATGGGCACTGTCTTTCCAGGGTAAAATAATTTGTTCTGTAAGCTACATGCATCTATTCATTTGTTCATTCACCTTTCTGAAATACCCTGTTCAGAATGGATGTCACTCTCCACACATAGCCACTAACATTTGAAATGTGGTAAGCTGGAACTTAATGTGTCGTAAGTTTAAATCTACAAGATATTTTGAAACTTCAGGCAGGGCGCTGGTGGCTCATGCCTGTCATCGTAGCTACTCAGGAGGCTGAGATCTGAGGATCGAGGTTCAAAGCCAGCCTGGGCGGGAAAGTCCCTGAAACTCTTCTCTCCGTTAAACCATCAGAAAACTAGAAGTGGAGCTGTGGCTCAAGTGGTAGAGCGCTAGCCTTGAGCTGAAGAGCTGAGGGACAGTGGCTAGGCGCAGAGTGCAGGCCCCACGACTGACCCAAAAAAAAAAAAAAGATGGTGACAAAGACCGGACCATTGAGTTTGTCTAAGTAGAAATCATTGATCCGCTGAAGAAGAGTCAAAGATATTCAGATTTCAATTCATATATATATATATATATATATATACACACACATACACATACATATGTATATATTTGTGCTACTTACTGAAATTAGATTATGTTGTAGTGTACACAAAGTCCTCGGAGACTTATGTGTTGAGAGGTTTGTCCCTAGCTGATGATGTTACTGGAAGATGATTGCGTCAGCAGGGATTATCCATTGATGACTCATGCCCAAATCGGCTATTAGGGGTGAAGCCTAGTTGGAGGGAGTGGTTCAGTGGGGACTTATCTTGCCTTTGGTCTCTTTCTCCTTTGCTCTTTGCTTTCACCTTTGCTTGGATACCATTAAGTGAGCAGCCTCCTCTTCCATCCTTTCTGCTGCCATGGTGGGCTGCCTCACCTCAGGCCCAAAGCAGTGAGCCAGACAGCCAAGCATGGATTGAAGCGTTTGACATTATAAGCCCAAACAAACCTTTCCTCTTTTTAAGTGGTTTCTCTCAGGTATTTTGTCATAGTGAAGAAAGCTGACTAACATGTGGTTTCTATTACTTTTCCAAGAGCAGTACCTTCTTACATTCTTACTTGTTAAAAGTCACTGCATTTATCCCCAGCCCTTGCAACCCAACTTATGCTAAGTTTAGGTTGTGATACAACTTGCAATGAGAGAAAATCAAAGCAATCTTGTGCCTTTTGTCCTTTTCTGTCTATTCTCTAAATCTGAGGTTGCATTTACATCTTGCCGTTAGAATATACTGCTTTTAATCTTCACAATATTTGGCAGTTTAGTGTGGTTAGCATATTGTCTAGATTAGTAAAGAACGATTTGAGCCTGAGCTATAAATCAGTCTCTCAACGTTACCTTACACTAATATTGGTAGTGTTTGATGAGTTCAGCAACCTTTCAAGTTAAGTAAGAACATCAAAGTTTCTAGATTCTTCAAAATTTCTGAAACACAATTTTGTGTTTCAGATTTTTTGCGTGTGTGCTGGTCTCAAATTTTCAAGTATCTAGGAAATGGTTGGTAAATAGTGTACGAAATATCATTATGAGACTGTGGAGAAGGAAGAACTACCTTTTTGTGTATAACATAAATGTGTTGTTTATTTGTTCATTATAAAATGACATTAAAAGACATTAGGAAAATAAGAATATAGGAAGAAAAATTCAATGGTTACTTCACCTAAACAATTGAACATTTGGTCTGTGTTCTTCCTTTATTTTTATAAATAGTTTTAGCAAGGGTTTATTTTAGTATGACAGGAGAATGTAAGGAGAAATAGAGAGAAACAGTTTTTGCTCCCCTTGTAGGAAATGGGAAATAAAGACTCCTATATTTGGTCATTATTTTTTTTAATAGAGCTTATTTTATAAGGAACATTTGTACTGAGTAGTATTTTAGTTTCCAGCTCCTGTTTTTGGAATATCATGACTCTTCCTAAGTTACAACATCTAACACCTGTGTCTTAAGGTTGCCATGGTGACTACTGTTGATGTATGGTCTGTCATTGGGGTGGGGGTTTTTTCAATCCCTTCTTTCCAGGTCCTCATGATTACTGATGTGGCCATTTGGGATGTTTGCGGTAGAATCATCCCTTGAATTAGTTTTAAAAAGATGTTGAAATCTTAGATCACCTGCCACTCTCCTTTTACCTTGAAGTAATATTAAAATTAATCTGAGGTACAGCGTATCATTTCTTGGTACCAGAGCACATATGCTTTCTGTGATGGTGTGACATCTAGTCACACTACACATGTGTGAACTTTGTGCACCACGCCTCTCAATGTTAGGTGGGAAGATCTTTTCTGATCTGAATTCATTCCCGATGTTTTCCCCCTACCCCAACTTGATTTGCAAAGTGGCAACATGCCTTTTCAAGGGAAAATCCATGATATGCTCATGGTTTTATCATCCCGGACATCAGTTGTTCCTTTGTTCCTGAGCAAATCTTTCATCGAATTTGTTCTGTGCTATCAGAATTTTCCTTCGTTAAGTTTCAGTAAGGCTACCCTGAAAACTCACAAAGTACAACTTTTAGAGGACAATAATGTCAGTTACCTTGTTTGTCCTTGTAGTACTAGTTGATAGCTGCTGAGCACCTGTGAGAATCTCTGTGCTCAAAACTGAGTGTTAACCTGGAAGGACACCAGAGCTCAAGCTGCTCTTCAGTCAAGTGTGCTTGGAACTGCAGGTTCAGAAAATACCACTGTCAAGGTCCATTAGACTTCTTGAATCTACTCTTGCACATTACCTAGGGGGAGATGGATTTGGGGAAGAGGAAACGCCATGCTCCTGGTCACGGGGTGACTGTCGCCACCTGTATCGGGCGGCAGTCCCTGTCTCTCGCCCCGCTTCTTCCTTTCATGATGTAATACCAAAACCAAATAAAGAAATGTTACAACTGGATGACAAAAAAAGCTGTTAAATAAAATGAAAACCAAAGTATACATTTTTTTTATGTAAAGGGTCCATTCTTGGATTTCATTTCCAGCATTCTTTTTTTTTCTTCTCTCCAAGTGGTATTAAGAAAATTTTCTAACTATTGAATATGGTGAGCATTAGGCCAAAATGCACACCCTAGAAAAATGCCCCTTTTCACCTCCTGCCCCTTTCTCTCCTTCCTCTCTTCCCTTCTTTAGTTTCCTTTTCCTGTCTCCTCCCTCTATTAAAATAAATCTGATAGAGACATACATTAAATTAGAATTCCACTGCTTGACAACTACTGTGCATTTTTTGAATATTTGGGTTTTGTGTAGCAGGAGAATTTAGGCACTGACTCTGTCTTGTGATTGATTGATACAAATGAGCCTCTCTCTGACATGTTTTCTCAAGGGCTGGAGTACATAGAAGGATAATGGTGCATGTTGCATATTGTTTGTGAGGTGGACGGTGATTGATTCAAACTGCCGATGTTCTCCTTCTAGTTTTGGAATGGGGTTAACATTCTCTATTTACTTCTCTGTGGTATGATATTTAGAAATAGACAGTTGTCACTGGAAGGATCCTATAATTTCATTAGGTAATTTCTCACACACTATATAGTTATTATATACTGTATATGACAGAGGAAGTTCTTAGGAACTCCTCTTCCTGCTTTTCAAAATGCACTACCAGTTTTTTGCCCCATGAACATGCTTATTTCAATGCAACTTTATATGAACAATGAGTTTCAATTTTTTTAAGTCAGAAAAAACTTCTCATTTGTTCTTATTCAACTTTTTGTTTATTAATGAGTTACAAAAGTTGGACTCGAGTATGTTGACTGTGTTTGTTCTCTTAATTGTCTGTAATTTGGGGAGCAGTCAGGGTTTGAAGGATCAGATGAATGCTGAGAGCAAAAGAAAGACTGCTGTCATTGAGTTGCTAATGAACCACTGCCTTTATACCAGGATTTACCAAGTACTCTAAAACTGTAAGTCCAGCCAGGCATCTGTGGCTCACGTCTAGAATCCTAGCTACTCAGGACACAGAAATCAAGGATCCTAGTTCAAGCCAGCCCAGGCAGGAAAGTTGGTGAGATTCTTTATCTCCAATTAACCTGCAAAAAGCTTCAAGTGGAGCTATGGCTCAAGTAATTAGTGAAAAAGATGAGGAACAACATGTAGGCCTTGAGTGAGTTCAAGCCCTGGCACTGTCACAAAACAATACCCCACCACCCCACCACCACACACAAAGAGACATAAAAAACGAAAGCCATTTGAAAATTATTATTTCATTCACTAGATCACGATTAGTATTCACTTCTTCTGGGTGGTGTGTAGGCACCACTGGTCTGCCAGGGAGCAAAAAAAATCAAGGCTCTCATGTAAATCCAACCCATGGGCCCATCATCCTGAGACACACTGGCCAGGCAAAGCAGCTTCATTACATTTTTACTCTTGGCTCTGTTGTCCTCAGCAGCTGTTAGGAGTGTGGGGGTGCAGTTTCTCTGTATTCCCTCTGTGGCCTCCTCATGGATGCAGCCTCCTCCGAGCCCTGTGCTTCCTACTTTTCAAGGGGACTGGCATCCTTCTTTCCCCTGGCTCCAGAATCCGATGGAAATTTGGCATTGTCTCTTAAAGCATTTTGAAGCCTGAGCTTGGGCCTAGGAAAGTAAGGGAGCATCTCCCATTGGTATGTGTTGAACTCAAGGTTGGAGGTGCAGAGAGAAACACTAGGGTTTCTTTTCTTCCCCTAGGAGTTTAATTAGTGGGTCTAAGAACCACCAACTGGCACTCATCTTTTTCCCAGTGAAAGAAAGTGTAAAGAGAAAATGCACACCTTCTCTAGTGCTTATCCTCTGGGAGAGGTCCCTGGGTTCAGCATGAGTGTTAAGATGAGGGTTTGCACTCCTGGATGTATCTCTGAAGGAATGTAAGTCAGCACACAGTAGATACCCACACACCCATGTTTATTCCAGATACCCCCTACCCCCTGCACACACATTGCAGAATAGATCTGAGCTGTGTAATCTGGTAATCAGTAACTACTGGTGACTATTTATTATATTGAAATGTATTTCATCTTGGAAACCTGCAGCCCACAGGCCATGAAGGCCCAAGGAATCACTTGGTACATGATGGTATGGGAACATACGCTTCGTCCCACCTGTATTTGGCCCATTTGCATATTCAGATCATATGTATAGCCTGAGAATGCTGCTTTATATCTAAATGGCTCATGTCACTGCTCCTGATCCAAATAGGTGCTAAAGGTAAAATGTCTACATAAGAATTCGGGGGGAGGGGATGAGGGGGCTGGGAAGGTGGCTCAGTGGTAGAGCACTTGCCTTGCATGTTTGAGGCCCTGGGTTCGATTCCTCAGCACCACATAGCAGAAAAAAAAGCCGAAAGTGGTGCTGTGGCTCAAGTAGTAGAGCGCTAGCCTTGAGCTGAAGAGCTGAGGGACAGCGCCCAGACCCAGAGTTCAGGCCCCATGACCAGACCCCCCCCAAAAAAGAATTCAGGGGTGCGGGGGGGGGAACATGACAGATATCTTAAAGGTTTTAAATGATGTCTAAATTTAGATACAATGGATTTAATAAAACATACTATGATTAATTTTCTTTTTCCTTCTTGTATGTATATATATGAGAATATTTTAATTTATATTTGTGGTTCTTACTGTTTTGGTTGGGCAGTTTGGGAGAGACATATCGCAGTTTTGACTTAACCCAATGTGCTTCATTTTTTCTACTTTGAAGAAACGTAAAAAGAGGTTCCCAGTATCTTTCTGCAGTCATTGGCATGAAGCAGCATTATTACTTTACAGCCACGTGTGGGTATGTTGCAGTACAGTTAAGTAGTTCAGCTTTGTTGACTGTAGAAGATTGTATACAGCAGAGCTGGAGAACAAGCTTATACATTTAGTTCAGCAAGCCTATATGATTATTTCCAAATAAGAGAGTTTTTACTCAGTAATACTGACATCTGAAGAAGGGTAATTCCTTTTCTTTTTAACCCTTTATGGTGCTGGTGATTGAACCTAGGGCTTTGTCTATGCTAGGCATTTACCACTGAGATACAATCCTAGCCCTTGGTTTATTGAGAGAAAGTCTCTTTGTGTAACCCAGGCTGAACTTGAATTCATGATGTTCCAGCCTCAGCCTCCTGAGTAGTGGGATTATAGGCAGGTACTGACCTGTCTGGCTTGGGTAATGCTTTATCATGGATAAATGCAATGCTGTGCATTTTAGGATGTTTGGCAGCACCTCTGGCTTCTACTCACTAGATGTCAGTAGCAGCAGCCACTTCCCCGACCTGGCCATTCCACAGGTAGCAACCCAGAAAGTCACCAGATGTTGTCAAGTGTCCCCTGAGGAATGAGATCACCCCAGCTGAGAGGTATTGAGTGAGGACAAACTCAACAGCAAGGGAGATGCTGGGTGAAAGTGGTACTTGTTTGAATTTTGAGAATGTGCCGTGAAATTGTGTATATATTTCCAGAGTGTTTCCTAGGAGCTTAGGATCAATTCATGCTTCCATCAAGAGAACAGTGATTCTCATTAAATACCACAAAGGAGATGCAAGAAGGGGCCTGGGTGTGGTTGTTCACTTATTAGGAGTTGTCCCCTCAGATGGCTCAGATTGCTGCTTTCCTGCTGCTTTTCATCTGGGGGGAGTCCATGATGGGGCAGTTGGGGTATTGCCAGCCAGGCCGTGAGAAGCCAGAGATCATCTTCATGTAGAATCCTGTCCAGGGCACTGTGCTTACCCATCAAGGGAAGATAGAAGGACACAAGAGGTAAAACCCATGATTTTGCAGTTAATGCAAGAATTTTCTTACTGTTAAGGATAATGTTAAGAGAAGTTAATGACTGAGTATTTGCCATGTCAGGCCTTGCTAAATGTCCTATGTATCATTTCACTGAAACTTAAACACCCTGGGTGAGCAGCTACCACCTTCCTCAGTGGAAAGAGAGACCCCTCAGCATAGAGAGGAGGCAGTGCCCATGCAGCAAGCCCTGGGCACAGTATGAGTACGTGATGTGGCCATGAGTGCGAGAGGGACACAGGTGAGGTCTGTGGTGTTTGCAGAGAAAGGAAGGAGGTAGCAAAGAGCCAAATTGAAAAGGCCACATCCGGGCTGGGAAGGTGGCTCAGTGGTAGAGCGCTTGCCTTGCATGCCAGAGGCCCTGGGTTCGATTCCTCAGCACCACAAAAGCAAAAAGAAAAAAGCCGGAAGTGGCGCTGTGGCTCAAGTGGTAGAGTGCTAGCCTTGAGCTGAAAAGCTGAGGGACAGCACCCAGGTCCTGAGTTCAGGCCCCACAACAGGACCCAAAAAAACCCAACAACGACAACAACAACAAAACCAAAAAGGCCACATCCTCTGTGCTGAAGGAACTGAGCCCAGAACTTTGAGCCCAGGCTGCCAGGGTGGACACTGGTCAGCACGGGTCATGGATACAGGCTGTGAGAAGGATGTACCTGTGTTCATATCAGGGCTTCCATGTACATACATACATACACACATATACAAATGCATACATATATACATATACGTATACATACATACACACACACACACATATACAAATATAGTTGTATATGGAACTGGATGATCAGATTTGCATTTGGGAAGACTAGATTCCTAGAAGGGAGGAGAGGCAGAATGTAGCACAGAAGGGCTAGTATGCAGGCCAGTCATCAGTTCTCACCCAGCATCAGGCCTCTTTGTTTCACTTATAGCTGCTCTATGAATTGTTTTGCACCCCTATTTGTTCATAGGAGTCTTCCCTCTGGAGCAGGCTTGGTGGAGGATGATCAGTCTCTGCTACCAGTGGATTTGGCTCAGGTTACTCCCAGGACTGCCTTCTGCTAGGCTGTCCCAGCCACAAGGTTTCATGCATCTATCAGCCCCGTGGGCTTTTCCAGCACAGTGGATCAAGGATGGTGTCTTCAGGCTAGGTGGAGACCTGGCAGTGTTCGAGTTCTATGGCCTTTTTTTTGAAGCTCATCACATGATCAACCCACACCCACTCACCCACTGAAAGTAGAGATTCCACCTCTGGGTGGATAGAAAAAAAGGAGAAGGGCTCATTGTACAACTGCCTTTTCTGGTCATGTGTCAGATATAATTCAGGATGCTGAGGAAACAATACTGTGACAGACAGTACTGATTGTCTTCTTGTGGCCTCATAGAAGGAGATAGTAGGCTAATAAGTGAGAGCTGGGTCAGGTATCATTTGCTAGGGAGTAAACCAAAACAATGTGATTATAGAACAACCGAGCAGGGGAAGAGGCCTTATTGCCTGTTGGATTATGAGGGGAAGAAGGAAAACGAGGCAGCATGCAAAGGCTCAGGAAATGGCATTCCAGGTAGCAACCAGGGCAAGCTGAAGTCTAGAGTGGTCATGTGTGTTATCATTCCTGCAGAGGAGGGACAAGGCTAGCCTGACTGAGGCCCAGTCATTGAGGGGGGAAGCCCAAGCCTGGGGTGAGACAGTTGAGTGTGGCAAGAGACCTTTGACCACGAAGAGATGGCTGGGATTTGGACAGCCATGCACAGACAAGGAAGAAGGCAGCCCTGACAGATACTTAGTTGTTAACATTAGGTCTTTAATAAATGGAGGAAAGTTTGTAAGCGTGAAGACGTTATTCATGATGATATCTAGATTTCTGTAGGTGATTCTTGGGATAGAATCCATGGCCTTGTCTTTGATAGCTGCTCTACTACTTGAGTCATATTGCCAGATGTTTTACTAAGTTGTTAGGTTTCTTCCCCTGCCCCCCCCACCCCGAGAGGGTCTATCTCTTTTTTGCACAGAATAGGCCCAGACTATCTTCATTGATAGTGTGTGCCACTACGTCCAGTCTTAATGCTCTTTTTTTTTCCCAAAAAATAGATAATTTGCTTGCTTATTTGCAGTGCAGTATGTCAAGGGGACTCATCCATGCTAGCAAAAGTGCTCTACCACTTACCTTTGTCCTGACACCTATGATTCTGAGGTAAACATCCAGGTTTCTTAAGTCAGCTCCTGTGGATGGAAGTGTCATTGGCTGAGTCAGTGGAATGTTGGGAGGATAAAGGAAGATAATGAGCTTGGGTAGGTCTCATCTCAGATTCCTCAGGACAAGACTATTCTCGCATGTATTTTTATCGTCCTCTACAACTAGAAAGCCCAGATGTATGTTTGTCCATTGATGAAGATTTATACCTCATTCTTAACTGTCCATACATTCTAATGCTTTATTTAGAAAGAAAGCATCGGGGGCTGGGAAGGTGGCTCAGTGGTAGAGCACTTGCCTTGCATGCGTGAGGCCCTGGGTTCGATTCCTCAGCACCACATAAGCAAAAAGAAAAAAGCCAGAAGTGGTGCTGTGGCTCAAGTGGTAGAGCTCTAGCCTTGAGCTGAAGAGCTGAGTTCAGGCCCCACGACCGGACCCCCCCCCAAAAAAAGAAAGCATCATAGCTGGGCACCGGTGGCTCACACCTATAATCCTAGCTACTCAGAAGGCTAAGATCTGAGGATTATGGTTCAAAGCCAGCCCAGGCAGGAAAGTCCGTAGGACTCTTATCTCCAATTAACCACCAGAAAACTGGAAGTGGTGCTGTGGCCCAAGTGGTAGAGCACTAGCTTTGGGCTGAAGAGCTCAGGGACAGCACCCAGGCCCAGAGTTCAAGCCCCACGCCTGACCAAAGGAAGGAAGGAAGGATTGAAGGAAGGAAGGAGGGAGGGGGAAGGGAAGAAAGAAAGAAAGAAAGAAAGAAAGAAAGAAAGAAAGAAAGAAAGAAAGAAAGAAAGAAAGAAAGAAAGAAAGAAAGAAAGAAAGAGAAAGAAAAGTATCATTACTGTAGACTATGGAAAGAAAGGCAACACTGTAGATTAGAAAATAACAAGTAGTCCAGTATCACTGTCCTGCTTTGTCATAAGTCTGTAAAAATTGCTTTTAAAAAAATGTGGGACTAGGAAGGTGGCTCAGTGGTAGAGTGCTTGCCTTGCATGCATGAGGCCCTGGGTTCAACTCCTCAGCACCACAGAAAAAGCCAGAAGTGGTGCTGTGTCTCAAGTGGTAGAGTGCTAGCCTTGAGCTGAAGAGCTGAGGAACAGCGCCCAGGCTCAGAGTTCAAGCCCATGACCGGCAAAAATATTAAAATAAAATAAAAAAGTGTCATTGGGTGTCAGTGGCCCATACCTATAATCCTAGCTGCTCAGAAGGCTGAGGTCTGAGCATTGCAGTTCAAAGCCAGCCCAAGTAAGAAAGTCCATGACATTCTTATCTTCAATTAATCTCCCCCCCCCAAAAAAAGCAAACACCAAGGGTGGAAGTGGAAGTAGGGCTTGAGTGGTAGAATGAATGACAGCCTTGAGTAAAAGAACTCAGGGGTGACCAGCATACACACACACACACACACATACACACACACACACACACACACACACACACACACACACACCTCAAAACCTGTGGGAGGTAATGCAGCAAGCAGTTGGGTTGCTTGTTCACGGGTGCCTTTTTTGGTGTTTGCTGATTTTTCCCCCCCAGCTTGTTAATTTGTGCTGGATCTACCTATCATTTGTGCAAATTAGTACGGCTTAACTATAAATGAAAATGTCAAAGTTATTATATTATTTAAAATTAAAGAATAATTAGACTGAATGAAAACAGGCTGAAAGAATGCCCCAGGATATGTTGAAGGTGGAAAGGACAGGGGAAAAAAATGAAGAAGTCCTTAGCAGAGTGTGGAGGAAGCCCCCACCCTCACGCTTCAGAGACCCATGCGTCAGAGCTGGGCAGGTGGTAGCTACACCATGCCTGGGTCTAGCAGTGCGGCACTCAGAGCCGGGCTTGCCTGTGCTGTCAGGTATAGGTTCAAATGATCTCTCGCTCAGCCTGTAAAATGTATTCTTGTGTACAAGGATTGTGGGAAAAATGTTTCACCTGTTTGCTGGGTTCTTCATAGTAGACATAAGCCAGTCCCCCAGGATTATCTCTCCTCCCTGTGTCCATCAGGACATATACACCTTCTGCCCTAATAGAGAAATGCTAATATAAAGAGGGACAAGGAACCAACAAACATACAGTGGAACAACGAATGGACAGTTTAACGAAGTGAATATCAGGAAGCTGAAACATGTTTTGTCAGGGTTGGGGATGGAAGGGGGTGGGTTAAGGGGCAGATGAGTGGAGAGAGAAAAAGTGGGTACATGTAGTCATTATATTCAACGTACACACATGTAAATAGAACTGGGTAACTGGAGGGATGGGTGGGGTTGGGCGAGATGGGGGAGAGCACTGGAAGGGGTGACAATGATCAAGATGCATTGTACATATAAACTGATAGGTTGATTTGAAACCCTTTTGCACAGCAACTTAAAGAGACTTTAAAAAATGAAATAGAAAAGACCCCAAACAGAACACAGACTAAAGAGAAAATATCTTTAGTATGTACTGTCAATTGACCAAATAGGTAAATAGATTACTATTTGAATAGATTAGGAAAGACATTTATAAAGAATATGAGTATTTTTACATATGTGTAGAAACTTCTGTAGAGAGAAATGGCTAACAATATTTGTTGGAGAAAGGAATCCAGTGGTTGGGTATAGAATTTGTTTTTGCTATTTATACCTTTGTGCAGAATGAATTTAACATGTATGAATATAACACACATCTCCACAATATTCTAGAGTATCAGAGAATAAACTCTTAGTTCTAAAAGGGCAATAGGTGTCTCTGAAATTGATCAGATACTGGTTTTGATGATGTCTCCATTAAATCCTTGCTTTTAAGTAAAAGTGAAAATCAGATAAGATTGCTGATTGATTTCAGAACCCCGTGATAAGAAACAGTGAATTCAGCGCAGATGTACCTGCTCTTACTCTGGACTCTGCACCTTGTCTCCTGGGATGCTAATTCTTCTTGACCTCCAGGACTAGTGCATCATCAAGATTTTTTTTTTAAACATGTGTGCTGCAGAATACCCAGCCCATGCTGGCTTAAGCAAAAAGAGACTTTTATCTGATGTTGTCAATGAACAGGTCAGACCTAGGCCTGGCTCTGTTCAGCCTGAGCTCTACCTGGAGCATGTGTCTCCCTCTGCTTTCCTCTGAGCTTACCTCCTGCTAACCGGTCTCCTTCCTGGTGTCCAAGTCCTCTTAAGGCCACAGGCCCACACAGCCTCTTGTCCTTGCTCTCGATTGGTGACCTCAGGCACAGGTCTCTAAGAGCTCACACCCAAAAGGCTGATCTTTCCCTTACCTCTAAGTTCTGTTGCCTGGCTTCAACCAAGTTAAAATGGGTAAGCAGGAACAGGTGTTACATGCTAGATTCTGGCGATCTGGGGACAAGATGCAGTTAATATTCCTGAAGATCTCAGGTAGTTCAGACCATGATAGACAAGGCACAGACGCTGGTGTTGATGAGAAATAGTAGACCCAAAGAGATTCTAGAGCAAGCCCAGCTCTACCTAGGGAAACAAGCAGAAGAGAGTGAATTGAAACCCCTTTGTCATACTATTTAATGATAATATAAAAGAGAAAGAAAGAGAGGAGAGAATTTCAGGATTCTAGAGTTGAGGCTCAGGTGAAGAGATGAGCTTTGTTTGAGTTAGGAAATGGCAAAAGCCTTTGCCAAATGAGAAGGGGCTGGACCTCGAATTTGGGTGATCCGTTTCTGAGTCTGGTTTCCAATGGCTCTTACCTGCCATCATCATCTCTTCTCATAGCCACCACCCATGACCAACCCTTCCCGGGCAATCATGGTGTTCTCAGAACAGGACAACATTTTCTTTCTATGCCATTCATCTGCCAAGTAGTCCTGGGTCCTTCTGAATTGTTTTACTTCTCTCTCTTCCTCAGTTCCCTTTCTTGCTCATTATCTGAGCTACCACATGGCTGCCCTTTAAGGGAGTAAGTACCCCATGGTACTTACACATGGGGTGTGTTCAAGGACAAACTCTGTCATCAGATACTGCCTTCTCAGCAGAGAATGGAGGTAGCAGAGGGCTGTATTCAAGGAGGGTAGGCATGACAAGAAAGTTATCAGCCCGTTTTTGTGCGAGAAAGCTCAGTACAGGAGGCCTGAACCTGACAAGGACAAGGGAGTTAGAGGCCGGAAGCAAACAGCTTGATTTATGGCCAAGGGAGGAGGGAAGAGGGTGAGGCCCGGGCATGTATTAGACGTTGCAGTCAAATCTGGTTACCATGGTATTAGGTGAGATGACACTGTGTCACATGAGCCAGATGCACAGGAAGAAGTAGAGTGACAATGGAAAGCAAATTGTCATTTGCTTGTTAGTGAGACTTGACCCTTCCTCACACCTTGTTGCGAGTTAGTCTTTGGAAACTGAGCTTGAACCTATGTGCCCAGTGTTGGGACTAAGGGGCTCCTTAACCTGTATAAGTCCTGGCACTTTTTGGGGAGCCATAGGAACACACAAATCCCCCAAAATAGGCCTTGCACCAAGTATGCCTGTCATCCATCCATGGGAGAGGACTGCTTAGGAGTGAGGGAGATCTGTGCATGTGGTACGAGACCCGCATCTGCATTGCAGGGTGTACAGACCTTCCATGGGGACATGTGCAGAGCAGCGTTGCTTCTCCAGGTGACATATTTGCCATGTAAGTAAGGCCATGCTGTGTTACCATTGTCTGCAGATGAGAAATGAGCTAGACCAGAGCAGTTCTGGAAAACAGGTTATACTTGAAAAGCTTATCAGCATATTAGGAAAGACTTTTGTGGATTCCCAGTTCTATTCAGAACACAGCCCCAGGTCAGGTAACTCTGGAATGAGCGCACAGAGCTTTCAATCATAATTAACCAAAGGTGACAATGTCAGTTTTTGTTTCTTTGTTTGTTTGTTTATGCATAACATTTTGCTGTATTTCTAGTATTGAAAACCAACATGTCTAGGCACAGGTGCCTGTAATCCTAGCTATTCAGGAGGCTGAGATTGGAGGACTGTGGTTCAAAGTCAGCCTAGGCAGAAGACTCTGTGAGACTCTTATTTCCAGTTAGCCAGCAAAAAGCCAGAAGTAGAGCTGTGGCTCAAGTGGTAGAGTATCAGCCTTGACAGGGAACTTAACCCACCTATGATGCTGAGAACATCACCAAGAGAAATTGGTGCATATTGTTTCTCATTTCCATTGTAAGTAAATTTCTTCCCTGGCAGTCTGTCAAGTTTTACTCTTCATTCTCTTGTAAATGGTGATTGTGTTGCACACATACACACCCCCAACCACCCCATTATTCTGTGCGCATAGACTGTTGATAGACATAATACTGCCTTGTTCTGTGGTTGTTGGCAGGGGGAGGGGGCATGTCTTCTCTTAAAGTCACTCTAAAATCCCAGTGGATCAAGGGCCTGTCTTTTATGAATCTTTCGATTCCTGATATAGAATATATAATGGGTGCTTTATAATTGATTATTTCCCCAGTGAGATGCTTAAGCTTTCATGCATCCAAGAATACTGTCTTATGTCTGTTCATCAACCCCTGCTAACCCTGTACACATAGTAGGTCTGGTCTGGTCTTAGGAGTAGAATCATTTCTGAACAACTCTTTTAACAATTCAGGCCCCCTGTAAGATGAGGTTCTGGTAACAATACATGGCTTTGGGCTTAAGCCCATTGAAAGCACATTAATGGATATGAGTTCTCTCTGTAAGGTTTTTCCTCTTTGTCTCCTTTCTATTTTTTGGTACATGAGCAGGCTCTGTCTCTCTGTGGGAAGCAGCAGACAGCTTCAGTGAGTATAAATGTTATATCCACATGTGGAACATAGCCCCAGAGATAATCACATGTACCAGTGATCCGTCAGTAGATTCTGTTACACGTGGGGTTCTTTGATCAAAGGAATTAAGCTGTGTTGGTATGTTCAAAAATAATACTTTTGGGAGTTTTTTTTGGGGGGGCATCTCTGGGATGGATGAAGAGTGGTTTTGGATCTTTGTCTAGATTGAGAGCTTGGGATTGCATTTTTTGGCCCCTTGATTTTTTTTTGTAATGACAATTTACAATACATTATCTTCTTAAAATTATTATTATTATTATTGTTTTACAAATGATCTTACAAATGATTTGTGGGCACTAATTCTTTTCCAAACTAGAATGCTCTCACTTTATTTTTCAGCAAATGTTGAGTCTTTTAGGAAGCATCCTATGTTGCTGTTTATTTCTCTCTTCCTCCCTTCATGTGTGTTTCCTGGTAAAGATCCAGAGATAGGTTTCTATTAGCGAGAATTGTTGAAATAGATGGGTACAGAATTACTGCCGTGTATCTTGTAGTTGGGGAAAGAGGAGTATCACTTGCCTAATGGCATAATAATTGACTTTTTTCACCTCTTGTCAGTCAGGAGTAACACCTTACATATCTGCAGGAAGAGTAAAAAAAAAAAAAAAGGAGACATGAAAAACCAGGGAAATTTATCTGTCACCTCAGCAAAGCACTCACCCACTCTCAGTATTTTTTGGAGGGGTCTGATGGGAGGTTATTTGCCCTTGTGGAAAACAAGATCACTCTAGTCGCATCAGCCCCTTTCCAGGATAAACCCTGCATCCCCCTTAGCCACGAGGACAGAATTTCTATTCATTCTGAGCACAAATCCTTTGCATAATATTTTTTTATGCTTCTAAAAGCATTTATACCTTCTTGGGTGTAACTCTTTATTTGGTACCTCCTCTCATCTATGGTGGGATTGACTTTTTAGGCCAAATGAGAATTTTGGCCATAATAACTCCCCCTCCTCCATGTCATCCCCTCTCACCACTGCCAAGTCCCAGTGATACTTTGGTTTAAAAAAAAAAGAAAGAAAGAAATTGTCTTAGAGCAGCTCATACACGCGGCGCCTGGGTCTGCCTTGTCTTAGACACACATCATTTTTGCACATCAGTATTAACAATTCAAACACCCTGAAATGCTAATAGCACTAGTAAGCTTTTAATTCCGTGGAATTTATTGCTTGCTGTATTTCCATGAATTTATAACGCTTTGATTCTTAAGAGCCCCATTTAATCAGTTTTGCCTGGCACTGAACATAATAAACAACTTGCTGGTGAAAAAGTGCCACTTGGGGGAGGCTGCTAACAAGGAAGTTAAATGCTTCTGCCACTAGCAGTTTCTTCGCTGTATTTTTCATGAGCCGTAATGTACTTTGCTGGCTTCGGAGCGGTAGTTAAACACAGTGACAAACCGAGCCTAGTCTTAACACTCCCTGCTCAGACTTTGCTAGGTATTTTTTGCAAAAAAAAAAGGAAGGAAGGAAGGAAGGAAGAAAAAAGAAAGAAAGAAAGACCCAGATGAAATCAACGCTTTTAGCCTTATTTTCTATTTTCCTGTAGCTTAATGTCTTCTAATACTTTTTCATTATCTTTACCTTAATCTCTTAGTGTATGATTTATGGACTGGAATGGTGAGTGATATTACTGGGCAAAACCAATCATTAGAGGCTGTTAAGGAACATTTATTGTTTATTTGGCTGCCTGTCTGTAAAAGTACACATGATGGCCTTAATAGCAAAATATCAAATTATCAAGTGCTTTAAAGCAGAAAATGTCATTTGTTTCTCAAAACTGCACCAACTTTATATAATTGCCCTTTTAATTATCCCTAGTGGCCCATGAAATGCGCAAAATAGAGCATCAAAGGTTTGATTTACTTACATGTTGCACTTTGGTGGGATTCTTAATGAATATTGTTTAGTCCTAATGCTGAGATGAAATTTGTAAATGTTTATAGTGAAGGACTAACTCCGGAGGAGGGGTTGGGGTTGGGGGGGAGAGTTCAGTCATAAAACAGAATCAACTGGGTTACTTTAGATGTAACAATACAGTTATGTTCATGGGCCTAACATTTTGAAAAATCTTCTTAATAGAGGAATTTTATTACTAATTCAGGTCTAGATGAATGCACATTCAGTAAAGTCTGGCGGGTATTCATTTTTTTCCCCTGCCTTGTTAAGCCATCTCATCTTTATTTTCATAGGGACTTTGAGGAATAATTTGTTTGTTCCCTGACAGGCTTGCATCGGGGCCACCTGCTTGTTGAGAAATTAAAGTGTGCAAGGAGACACTGTGAACTGGATATATAAACACTTTCTCAGTTGCCGGCCCTTGGGCTGATTCCAGCCTGAGTTCTTGGAGTCTTCCTGGAGCGGAGGATGAATTTGAGGTTGCCTGGAAGCATTTGGTACCTCTTCCTAGAAGTTTTGTATGCATTGCCTGTGCTTGAAAGGAAAAGGGAAAATCCACTCTGAGTAGTGGTGAGCCCAAGAGGGGGCTGCTTGGAGCGAGTTTCCATCTCTCTGCCTTCAGTTACCTTCCTGGATTTTCATCTTCATTCTGAAGAGAGAGGAACCACAGCACTACACCTTGAGTAATGAGAGGAGTAGTGATACAGGCTGGTGATAGGGAGACCCTGGGATTTGATTGCAAGCCAGCTCACCAGCCACAGGAAGCTCTCCTGGTTCTTACTGATCGAGATATGAAATAATCCTGTTGGGTAGGTGGACACCTGTGGAACATCACTTGTTCCGCATCCTCAGGTTGACAGGGTACCAGTGATAACGGCCTGTTGGGTGTGGCGTGCCTCCTGGCATTTTCCTGGCCTGTTGATGAGATTGTCACAAGGGACAGAATCAGGGGACTCACAGAAGTTCCTAAGATTGCATCTCTCATTTCGCCTTGTATCTATCTACCTGCCTTTTCGCTCAGTCGGAGGGGCCGGCGTGACTTGTCTCCAGAAAATCACGTTGGTTGTTGCCTGGTAACTTGATCTTCTCAAAGTGATGGTAAAAAAGATGGTTTCTCTCTGTCTCCCAGGTCTGGCAGGAAAGAAGATGAGTTTTAATTACACAGTTCATCATTGTTTGAGGGGTTCTTCGTTTTACCTCTCCCTCTCCCTCCTCTTTCCCCTGCTTCGAGGCCTCCACTACCCGCTTTGCCACATCCCCGGCACCGACTGTGCTCAGCCTTTGCCTTTGTCATATGATCAAATAGCTGACTTTTAGAATTATTTTCTATTTCTTTATCAGTTGGTAGCCAATTTAGAAAGCTGAAATAATCTTAAAATCAGTAACACAGAGGCTGTTTTAAGCCCTAGGTGAGCCCTGTCTACTAGAAGTGGTGATATTTGTCTGGTTCACACCCTTTTGTCTTAGATAATTTTATGTGAGTATGCTCTTCCACCCATTTCCTTTTTGCATCTGTCTCTCTTTCTCTCTCTTTTACCAGTTCTGGGACTTGAACTCAGATCCTAAGTACTTTCCTTGAGCTGTTTTGCTCAAGGCTCGCACTTTACCACTTCAGCAATAGTTCTACTCTCAGCTTTTGTTTTTTGCTGGTTTTTTGGAGGTAAGAGTCTCATTGACTTTCTTGCTCTGGCTGGCTTTGAACCAAGATCCTCAGATCTCAGCCTCCTTAGTAGCTAGGATTACAGCCGTGACTCACTTGTGCCTGGCTTGAATCTGTTTGCTGTTCATCCTGTGGCCTCGATCAGTCTGGTGATTTCTACCCGTCTGCTATTTCCATTTGCAAGTACAGTTCTGCTGGGACAGGACTTTTGTGTCTTTCTTTGGCCAAGATCGCCTATGCTTTAAGTGCTCTGAACCTCGAGTCTCTCCCCCTTAGTTTTTCTTTTGGGTTGTTTTCCATGTGGATCAAGTATATGCTCTTGTAACATCATGCGCATGCACATGCGCGCGCGCACACACACACACACATACACACGCACACACACACACACACACACACACACACCCTCTGAGGAAGGGAGATTGCTCAGAGTTTAGGAGTGTGGGCTCTTCCTACTATGTCTAGATTGGGACACACTACAATATAGTATAAAGGCCAAACAGACTTATGAAATTGATGCCATCCTCCTAATGCTTAATTTGAATAAGTTTGTTCACATACACATGTCCTATGATGTTGTACAACCTTGTGACTCTTGGGATTGATCCAAAAATACTGCTTCTATTTCAAGGATGCATTTATGCTTGTGAGGTGCACTGGTGGATCTTCAGTTTAAATTTTTTGATGAGGGGCTAGGAAGTTGGCTCAGTGGTAGAGCACTTGCCTTGCATGCATGAAGCCCTGGGTTCAATTCCTCAGCACCACATAAACAAAAAGAAAAAAGCCGGAAGTGGTGCTGTGGCTCAAGTGGTAGAGCACTAGCCTTGAGCTGAAGAGCTGAGGGACAGCACCCAGGCCCAGAGTTCAGGCCCCACAACCGGACCCAAAAAAAAAAATTTCTTTGATGAAGAATTAAGGTCGATCTTGTGACTGACGAAGGTTAACTCTGATTCAGAAAAGTACTGAGAGTCCAAACCTGTGGCCTCGTTGGTTATGAGTTGTGGGGAAGTGCTTTTCTTTTTTTTTTTAATTTAATTTAATTTTATTTCTGAAGATACTGTACAGAGGGGTTACAATTACATGGGCAGGATAATGCGTACATTTTTTACCAAGCAATGCTTGGGGAAGTGCTTTTCTTACCCTCCCACGATGCTCCATTCCCACACGCCTTATAGGCGACAAATCTAGCTTTCTTCCTCCCATTTTTGCTATTTTGTCTTTGTATCTGTCCTGTCAGAACACATTCTTCTCTGCTATGAACCACGCTGGGTGCTGGTGGCCCACGCCTGTCATCCTAGCTCCTCAGGAGGCTGAGATCTGAGGATTGTGGTTCAAAGCCAGCCTGTACAGGAAAGTCCATGAGACTCTTATTTCCAATTAACCACCAGAAAACTGGAAGTGGTGCTGTGGTTCAAAGTGGTAGAGCACTAGCCTTGAGTGAAAGAGTTCAGCAACAGTGCCCAGGACCAGAGTTCAAGCCCCACAACCGACAAAACAAAACAAAATGAAACTTTGAACCACCACATGGTGGTTTCCAGAACCCAACATAGTCCCTGCACCTAGTGTCTCCTTATAGGTGGAGGAGGAGGTAGGCCAGCCATTTTATCTCTATGCTGGTCTGGGAGGTCTGAGCCTCTTCCGGTTCTTCTGTGCTCCAGAATTCTGTTCTGCACCTTATTATGTATATGAGAAAAGTGGACCATGGGCTCAGCCAGCTAGTTGCCTCCAGGTCTGTGATGCCCATCTCTGTTTCCCTGGAGGAAGCCCTGTAGCTGGTTCTAGGAGAAGCCAAGTGGATGAGGGTGTATCTGCGGTGGGTGCACTGCATCTAGTCTTCATTTGACCTAGGAGTTAGCACACTAGCATTTCTGGAGTTCAGAGCCATTCCCTATTCTTCAATTCTTAGGTTTCATTTGATATCAAAAAGGAGAGTCAGCCCTTCACCTTGCTGTCTTGTAGCCTGTGTTCTCATATCTCATCAGATACCTGTGGCAATGCCTGGCCTCTGCCAGTGCTCAGTACATTTGCAGATACTGTTGAGTTTTGCCCTAGGCGTTAGACCAGAGAGAAGTATGGTAGAAATTTTTCTTTCCTTTATTTTTCATCAGCACTGGTGTTTGAACTCAGAGCTTGTGCTTGCTGGACAGGTACTCTACCATTTGAGTGGTAGAGAGAGAAAAGAAAGGCAGAATTTATTGTATTTCTCTCTTTTTTGGGGGGGAGGGGTCTGGTCATGGGGCCTGAACTCTGGGCCTGGGCGCTGTCCCTCAGCTCTGCAGCTCAAGGCTAGTGCTGTACCACTTGAACCACAGCGCCACTTCCAGCTTTTTTTTTTCCTGCTTATGTGGTGCTGAGGAATCAAACCCAGGGCCCCAGGCATGCAAGGCAAGCGCTCTACCACTGAGCCACCTTCCCAGCCCCTGTTTTTCTCTCTTTTAAGCACCCGTGGATTCCTAGAGTTATAGCTGGCACCTCACAGAGCAAAGCTGCACTTGAGTGAAGCTCTGGGGCTGAGGGTTGTTTGAATGTGTCCTATACACTCATAGTGTAGGTGCTGGGAAGCAGGTCGCTGGATTATCTGCATCCTACCTCTACATTGTTCCAACTGTGGGATTTTGTGTGTGATACCTACCATCTCTGAGCAGCATTTTCCTCATTGCTACAATAGGGACATTTTACCCATTTCAAAATAGTGTGATGCTAGGCACCATTGGCTTCATGCCTGCAATTTTAGCTACTCGGGAGGCTGAGATCTGAGAATCGCAGCTCGAAGCCAGCCTGGGCAGCAAAGTCCCTCCAATTAACCACTCAATAACCGGAAGTGGCACTGTAGCACAAGTGGTAGAGTGCTAGCCTTGAGCACGGAGAAGCTCAGGGAGAGTGCCCAGGCCCAGAGTTTAAGCCCCATAACTGACAAAAAGTAAAGAAGTTAAAAAACATACAAAGTATGCGAATTAAATGTATTATTGAAAGCAATAGAGCAAAGTGTGGTTCATCCTCAGTGTTCAGTAAATGCAACAGGTATTTTTTTGGGGGGGGTAGTGCTGAGTGTCTACTGAAACAGTTATCATCCATCAAATGCTTACTCCAAGTCAGCTTTAGGGTGATAAGTGTGGGCAGGTCAGTGTTGGAAAATCCAGAGCTTCCGGCAGCTGAGTAGAACACTGGGATTCTCCCGGCCCTCTAGGACAGTGTTCTGCAAGCCAGCTGAGGAGGATTGAGGGACAGGTGCCAAAGCAATTAGAGAATCCAGTCAGGTCCCCTAAGTGCTAATGTTTTCAGAATTCTTAGACTTCAGAACTGAACGAATCTCACAAAGCCCATTGATGGCTTTCATGCCCCATGTCAAGATTTTATGGGTCTTGCCTTTCTCATCCTCATTTGACTACATTTTGGATGTGGATTTTACATTTGCTGGCAAATTACCATAACTACTCCCTGGGTCTTGGGAAGCGAGGTGTTTTGAAAAACATTGCTTTTGTTTCAGTGCACGTATGATCACCTTGTTTCTCTTGAGGCCATATCTCCAGATGTTGGTGATTCATGATAAAATAATAAGGGCTAAGGGCTTGGTCTTGGGGGCTCCACTGCAAATATTTCTTCCAATTTTTCTTTTTTAAAAAAAATTGGACATAGATGCCCAAATGCTTCCCTCCTGAACTAAGCAATCAAAATCATGTGGAAGTGTTAAGTTCACCCAGTGAGATTATTTTTTCTAGATTGACACCATCTTAGATATAAGGTTTTGGATGGATTTTTTTTTTCCCTAACACTTCTAACTGGTAATTTATAAGTCAGTTTTTCTGAAGCTTGTCCTTTAGTATGTAACTCTCTACAGAGATTTCAAGTTCTTGGAAGGTCAGGAAGAGTCGTTGTATTCCTCAATGTCTAGCACTTCCCACAGGATCTTGGACATGGTAGGTCTAAACATACATAATTGTTAAGATTGACGGAGGAAGAATGAAGCATTTTTATTCCTTACTTGCTGAAAGTTTTCTGTGATAGACTATATGTCAGCTAAGATGGAATTTCTGTGCGTTGAACAGAGACCTGACTGTGGTGATTCCACCCAGAGATTAGCAAATTTTGGGGGGCCAGATGAGATAGGAAGACCGACAGTGGTTTTTAGAAGTACTGAAGGGCTCCATGCAAACTCTGTCCCAACTGCTTAGCTCTGTTTCTGGGGCAAGAAAACAGCCGTGATTATAGCTATGTTCCAGTTACATTTTATGAAAACAGGCATCAAGTTTGGCCCACAGGTTGCAGTGTGAGCTGAGTCTGTACCTTCAGGTGAATATGTATAGCTGAAAATGAGCTCTATATCAAGCTTAAGAGACATTTTCAATAATGGCCTCAGTTGTTCTCAGCTTTAAAGTTGAAAGCCATTAGTACTTTGTGGCGTTCAGGGGACAAGTTCAGGAAGGTGTGTGAGAAGCCTTTAGCTTGGAACCAGCACATGGAAACTGCTTAGTAAATGGTACATATCATTAGTATTATCACTACTATAAATTTACAAATTAAAATTTTGAGCCAGATTAGATAGCTCAGAAAGCTAGTAGCCTGAGCAGACAAATGCAAGAGACTCTTATCTTCAGCTAACCAGCAGAAAAGCCAGAACTGGAGGGGATAGCTTAAGTGCTAGAGTGCCATTCATGAGCAGAAAAATCACATGAGAATGCAAGGCTGTGAGTTCAAGCACCAGTAGCAGCACAGAAGGTGACTGTGTCTAATCTCTGCTTCTTTTTTCCCAGGTAGTATGTTTGTTAAATATAGAGGAATAGAGATGTTTAGAGCCATATAGGATTGAAGATGGAGGAAATTTCCTTCCGAGTCATGGGCACTCCATTAGATGATGGACATTTCAAATTGAACTCTAGGCAGAGAAGACAGTTGAGTTTGAGATAAGCAACAATAGAGCAATAAAAACACAGTCC
Source organism: Dipodomys ordii (assembly GCF_000151885.1). Classification (NCBI taxonomy): domain Eukaryota; kingdom Metazoa; phylum Chordata; class Mammalia; order Rodentia; family Heteromyidae; genus Dipodomys; species Dipodomys ordii. Next base: position 13,001,163 of record NW_012267228.1, read on the forward strand.
TCCAAATCTGCTTTTAGCTCTTCCCAAAAGCTCTTGATATTTTCCCAGAATTCCTGGTCTGGTTGTTCTTCTGGTTTGGTTTTCAGGCAGGTATCGTCCAGAGAGGGAGAGAAATCTTGTCAAAGGCTGTGCGCCCTCTGTGTGGGATACATGAAAATGTGCTTGAGCTGAGAGAGTGCTCAGAAGCGGAGGGGGAAATCACACTAGTTCTGCCAGCTGCTCCTTACTCTAAAGGTGACTCTGAGCATCAGTTTAACTCCTCCAGCCATTATGGTATGAGAAGTCCTTTCTCAGGTGCATTTGGGCAGGCTTTGCATCTGTTTTCTAAGGGCTAGCCATTTTGCAAATGGAGTCTTGTGGCCACCCTGAAAATGAGATTTTCAGCTTATTAATAGAGAACTTTCTCAAGGGATCAAGATCTCTTGGGTCAGATTGTGAATGTGCGGACCTTATTAGAAGAACCTTTGCAAGGTTTACTTCTACGACCAGTGACTATTCTACAGTAACCACCTAAGTGTCGTTTTCAAAAAGCAAAAGCCAAGCCTCAAATTAGCAGAGCCCCAGCGGAAATCTCTTCTCCAGATCCATTACGCAGGAGATGAGCTGGGTAAATACCGAGGACTCTCCCATTTAGACTCTGACCCTCACTCAGCAAGGGGAGTGATTTGTTTCCCACGTTGGTTCTGTGCCCACCTTTTTGCGAACCTTTTAATTTAAAAGAGACAGTGATTAATGATGCTTTTGATCCACTGACTTTTTTTTCTTTTAAAGGGCAGCCTCTTTCTTTTCTACATAAATTTGATGTTGAAAGTAAACCCTCAGTATAAAGATTATATTGCTTATTTATTTCTAGGCGTGTCAGACATCAACTGAGCCCCTTTCCTCCACCCCAAAGAGGAGTGATCAGGGCGCCTTAGGGGCTTACCTTTTTTGTATTCTTAGCCTTCCATATCTGGGCTGTAATAGAAAATTGCCAAATATTTGTTGAGTGAGCAAATGGATGAATGAATGAATAAATAATAGTTAATAATTAGGGCTCATGTGGCAAGTCCTTCCCCAAAGTATATTTCCCAGATAACTTGCTTCCTTCTTAACTGCAAAAGGATGGAAGTTCTGTAGACTATAAAGTCAGGTTCTGTTTGAACCTGCAGCTATGCAAATAGGATAGTTCGTAGCCAAAGAGCTTTCTGTTGTTTCTCCAGTTGTAACCTTTGTGTGTCTTCTCTGGCCAGGAGATCAGGCCACCAATAAACACATCAACCTGAAGCCCCTGAATGCCCCCCATCCCCACTGTCCCTTTGGCCTACAGCGTGAGGTGACCTGCCCTGGACTTCTGTCTCTTTTTTACTAAGGGTAGGTAGATGCTAGTGGTGCAGAGGCTCTGTTTTAGCTGGAGTACCATATGACATCTGAGCACAGCTAGATTCTGTTGTAATACTTTGGTCCAGTGAATTAAAAAGTCATTTGTGGGTTTGATCAACTTTTTTTTTCTGATTTAAATTTGTGAAACAAAATAAATAAAAGAATTAGGTGAAGCTCCCAATTGGGAAACTAGACATGAAAGTAAAGATAAAAATTCTTTTTAAAAATGTGTTTTATATTGTAGCAAAAGCTTAGTGATAATTTACTAAAAGTGACATTTTTATACAGGTTTGTTAAATGCAGAATAGGGCCTGTGCTGCAAGATTGTTCTGATGAACATCCAGCATCCTGGCAGGGGGCCTCTATTACTGTAAAAGTCGTAAATGGCAGGGCAGCTAATACCCTACGTTCTTAGCTTACACTCTGCGATGGGACCTTTTCTGTTTTACCTTAATGTGCCCAGGGGACTCCTGAGTAGCTTAATATAAAGACACCTAAAAGAAGTAAATGCAGAGTTAATGCTTTAACGAATTCCAAACTTTATTAGCAATTTACACTTAGGAGCAGAGTGTGTACTGCAAAGAGCTCCTGGGATCTCAGTTTTTTTAATTTTTTATTTTTGTGTGGGTCATGGGCTTGAACTCAGAGCCTGGACACTGTTCCTGAGCTCTTTTGCTCAAGGCTAGCTCTCTACTGTTTTGAGCCACAGTGACACTTCTGGTGTTTTCTGGTGGTTAATTGGAGATAAGAGTCTCAAGGACTTTCCTGCCTGAGCTGGCTTCAAACTGTGATAATCAGATCTCAGCTTCCAGAGTAGCTAGGATTACAGGTATGAGCCACAGGCATACCTGGCTCCTGGGACCTCAGTTCTAATCCTGTCTCCCTTTGGTACTAACAAGCAAGTTGCTACACTGATTATGCACGGTCCTTTCTGTAGGTCCAGTCTCATTTTTAGCAGGTACTTGTCCATCTGAAAATGTAGCATTTTTATACTTTCAGTGAGGAAACTGGATGTTCCGGCCAGCTGCTGCCTCTGTAGTCTCTAGACTGCATTTCTGCCCTCCTGAGGGCAGAGTCCTTGTGAGATCAGGTTCACCCAGAGAGTGTATTGTTCTTCTTTACATTTCATTGTGAAAGTAAAGGGCCAGCTTGGAATTGTGCATTTTGATTTTGGAGATATTTCATTTCCTCCATGACTACCTCTGCATATCTTCCTCATAATGTGCCTGAATCCAGTTGTAGTTTTGTTTCCAATCTGTCTTTGTGTTTAACAGAAAGTGTCCCTGCTATGATCCAGATAGGTGTAAATGTATTAATATCACCTGCAGAATTTAATAATAAACCCATGTTTAACAGACTTCATCCTAAACTATAAGACATAAACAGAGAGACAAGTCGACAAAAGTGAACCAGCAAGTCCTCTTTGTAAAAAAAAAAATTATTATTTTTAAGTAATTTTCCAAAGGAGGTGCCACGTAACAAGGCAGTTTATGAATACCTCGCGATGTCACCCCCTTCATCACCCTCCCCACTCCCTCCGTTGACCTACCTCTTCCCTTCCTTTTCTTAAATTTGTGGTCATACAATGAATTCCGGACTGGATTCTCTTCCCACTTCTCCCTCCCCTCACTCCTCCCCCCCCACCTCCGCCCCCGCCCCGCGCCTTCAATAAAACGTGGTCACATTTTATTGATTGCATTCTGCATAAAGCAATAAAAACTTTTGCAAACAGTGTGTCCTTGGTAGGCCTGCATCCGTCCACTCCTGCCTCCCTTGACCAAGAGGCAGTGCCCTGGGGTAGTCCACCATACCCTTCCCTGCTGCTCTTCCCCAGCTCTTCCTCCACCCACTGGGCGGTGCCCAGGTTTCCTCTATCTCCTCTTACATTGTTCACATGCAGGAAGGGGCTTTGAAGGGGCTTTGGGCTTCTGTAGCAGGTGGGGTTTTCTAATACCACGCCTTATTCACCGTGTAGTTCTTTTTCTTGCTATTGTTCACCTACAGTCTGTATAGATAAGTCCTTCTAGAAAACTGACTTTGCCCCAGGTGGTCACAGGGAACTGAGGAACTCAGTCCTTTACCATCCTAGGTAGATACAAAGAAGAAAAATAGTAGCAAGCAGAACAGGTAGCCCTCATGGCTCTCTGGTATGTGCAGGTGCGGTGAGCCGTTCGGAAGCCTCCCATCTGTCTTCTCATCCTCCTATCAACTCCCGAAGATGTACTGTTCTTAGCACCACTTTGCAGATAATAAAACTAGGACACAGGCCACGCAGCAGTGAGTGTGTGCTTTCAAGATTTCTGATGGAAGACTTAGAATGTCTTGTTAATGCCCTTTGGGGAAGATCATCCTCTTCTTAGATCATAGGGGCCTGTTGTCAGAAAGTATGACTATTATCAGTGATGGATCTAGACGCAGAATTATTTCACTTAGAAATAAATAAGTTGTCAGAGAGAAAGCCCTAATCTGAGCCCCTCTTTCTTCTCCAGGCTCTTCTCAGATCCTTGCTATGGGTGGATTCTGTTTCTGTCTTCTCTATATCTTTTTCCAGCCCTGCCCCCTCCCCTTTATTCTTGTCTGTCACGGAGTTTGAACTCAGGGCCTGGATGTTGTCTCTGAGCTTTTGTGCTCAAGGCTAGTGGTCTACCACTTGAGCTACATCTCCACTTCCAGTTTTCTGGTGGCTTATTGCAGATAAGAGTCTCATGGACTTTCCTGCCCATGCTGGCTTCAAACTGAGATCCTCAGACCTCAGCCTCCTGAGTAGGCAGGATGACCGATAGGAGCCACTGGTGTTTTGCTTGCCGCTTCTCCTCTTGTTGCTGCATTCCAACCACAAAATGAATGTTTGTTTCCTTGCCTGACCTTCAAGGCTCTTGACTTCCCATCCTTCTTCTCCCTCCCCTCCATCTGCTTCCTGTTCCTCCATCTTCATCTTCGAGCAGGTAATGTGTGTGACCACCTGGGCCTGGCCCAGTCACTGGTGTGTTCATGGAGCTTACATCAGACCATTTATTCTCTCCTCCCTGTGCCCTGCCCTTGAACTTTTACAGCCCACATTATTGCTTCCTTCCATTTTTGATGCCAATCCTCCTCTTTTTTTCTCCTTTACCTATTAACAGCCTACTCACCCTTCAAGGCTTGGCTCAGCTATAACCTCTATGAAGCCTTTTCAATTGAACCCAGCCTGTGACTCACTCCTTTGTCTAGGCTCCCACAAGTGTGTGTTTGTATTTCATTAGAACCTTTGTTCAAGTCTGCTCTGTATTTTAGTATGTTCTTTTCAGATTTGAAAGCCACAAATTCTTGCCTGCAGGTAAGAACCTATTTAATTTGCTTTTTATGTGCCTCCGTGCACATGCCCAAGTCCATAGCTGCTCACTCCGTGGTGTTAATAGGCACGCAGAAAGCAGTGGCCACTTGGTTGCTGAAGGCCTACCTTGTGCCAAGATGGGTAGCTCTTTTGTGACTAGTATCCCATTTGTTCCTGCAGCCTTATTGATGAGTTACAAGGAAGATCCAGGTGTTGTTTCACAGATGAGGAAACTGAGGTCCAGGGAGACTCTATAGCCTGTTTCGATCATGGAGCTGGTTCGTGGGAAGCAGACACTGTACAGAGCTGCCTGGTTCTGTGATCTGTGCTCTTTTTATTTCATTTTTTAGTCATGATGGCCATGGCTGCCCCTGGATGAAGAGTTTGTAGTCAAATCCATATTTATATGGCCTATCTCTTCACCCACCATCTGGAAATTTCCTCTTCCTACTCACCTCTTCTTTTTGGTACTTTTTCAGTATCTCAACCTGTGCTGTAATTAGCTGGGAAAAAAATATTGCCATCTTGTGGGATGTGGTCACTCGGCTTTCTCTTAAATGACTCCCGGCTGCATTTACAAGTTACTCTGTCCTTGATATCTTGAGGAAAACCTCCACCCCCATATCACAGCAGTTGAGAGAGCCTGTCTTTGCTTCTGGTGACTTCTAGTAGTTAAGTTGCTGGGGAAGACACACAGGTTGAGCAGCCATAATCTAAAAAAACCCAAATGCTCCAAAATCAGGAACTCTTTGAGCTTCATAGGCTGCAGTAAAAAACTCAGATGCAATAGCATATATGGTTGTGGAGGGGAAGGGAAAAAAAAACAAATTGTTAAACTAGGGATACAGGTGGACCCATTGCAACAATGAGATGTACAAGTAGTTATGTCGAAAAACGAACTTAACAACTTTGGTTGGGGATGGGGGGAGGCTGCGGTGGGGGAAGGGGAGGAGTATGGGAAGGGATGGGAAGAGGAAACAAAGAGGAGGCAACAATGCTTGATAAGAAATGTACTCGTTATCTTGCCCATGTAATTGTAACTCCTCTGCACAGTGTTCTTGCAATAAAAAAAAAAAGAAAGCATCCAAAAAAATGCCCTTTGGATCATGTGTATATGGTGTGTATGACATGTGAATGAGTTTTGTGATTAGACTTAGGTCTCATCCCCAAAAGCCAAAAAGAAAAACCGGACATCCAGAACACTTCCGGTTCTTCAGATCCTCAGACTGAAATTACCTCTCAGACCTGTCGCTTAGCTCACTATGGAAGACTTTTCCCCAACAAGTCCTAATAAAACTCATACTCTAAAAACCCATCATCATCACATAATAAAAGTGAAAGCAAGTAAATGCAGAATTCATGAGATTAATATGAAGTAGGAAGACAATCTTTTTGCTTCTTCATAATCTTTACTTTTATATCCTCCTTTATGGGGGTGCTGTTTAATTTCATGTTCATTTACTTTAATTACTTCTTGCATGTAGTTTGCAGGGAAGTTTGCCATTTTCCAACATCTAAAAGATGGCTTAACTTGAGTTTCACATCAGACCCTGTTAGAATTAATATATAATAAAACCCAATATGTATATTTCTCATTTTTCACCTCAAAGGATTGTTCATCATAATAGAATCAGTTTTTCCAGGGAGATTTTTATCAGACTTACAAGTCAAATTAGTTGAATGCATTTCTTCTGCTAATAAACAGAGACCCTTCCTACATTATCTTCACACTGAATTCTAATAATTCAGTGTTTCCTTCCTCAAGGGTTGAACCAGTAAATGACCTGGGAGGGGGAAGGGGAATAACATAAACTTATTAACTTAGAGTCTTGACAATGGAAGAAATTAAAAGGATAGAAGTACGTAAATAATCGTAATGAAAATATAAATGTTAGAGGCACATGAGGTACTTTTTAATCTTCATTTGAGAGGGACCAATTTAATTCTCCCCATTCCAACAAAATATTTTGGGAACATATTTTTATATGTTTGGTTTATGGTTGCATTTATTTCTGTGTTGCCTAGAAAACCAATACAGGATTGAAACTGGTTTCTATATATTTACTGAAACATGCCCAGTGTTTCTGGCTTAGAAAACAGCTGAATTAGAGGCAGAACAAGGTAGGCTGATTGGATTGATTACAGCCTCTGTTGTGAATTATTTTTTAACCATCTCTAGATCCAGGGTTAATTGTGGGAAGACTTTTGGCTGTAAGACTCAAAGCAAGCTCTTACGTGAATGGAAAGAGGCGTCATTCCTAACAAACTCATTTATTAGGGCCAGTGTGACTACTGACTCAATGGCTCACCAACATTGTTTGTTGGCGTGAGGCAGTTTTTTAGTCTTCCTGTGGCTTGGTCCCAGTGGCTGTGACCTCTTCAGGGTGCTTGGTCCCAAATCTGCGGAGAGACTAGATAGATACCTTGTCTAAGTCATGAGAAATGCTTTCTTTCATTCTCTTAAGATCCAACAGATTTGACTCTACGGAAGAGATTGGAATTGGGGTTTGCTTTATCATGGATAAGATGAGTTGTTGAGGGAAGATTCATGGGAATAGAATGCTTAAGCTGACACTGTTGGAATCCAGTGGATAAATGACAGAAAATGTTCTGGGCTAAATAGTAAAGCCCTATTCAGCATGTAGTTGAAATTCACCCTCTCTAGTATTTTTGCACAAGATTGAGAATAAAATGGTTCTGATTGATGAAGCATTCCGTGGATATCTAACTGTAAGTTGGACTAGGGGGACTTTTAAATCGCCCAAATGAAAGATTGCATTATCATGACATTAATATGTAACAGTTAAGTATGTCATTGCTCATCACAAGGCCTCACATTCACCAGGCTCTGTGTGGCCAGCCAACCAAAAAGGAAAACCTTTTTAGCAGATGTAGGTCCACCAAACCACCATGAAGGAGGCTAGCTCAGTAATCAGGACTCTTAAAGGGTTATTTATTTTCTGTGGATTTTAGTCATGCCATGGGGAACTTTAAGATACTCTTACAGAGAGGAGAGAGATAGACAAGTAAGTCTAAAACCAAAGGGGAAGAATTTATTTCTGGGGAGGAGAAATGAGGAAGGAAAACCAATAGTAACAAGTCACTTTGGGAGGAATGAGGAAGGAAAACCAATAGTAACAAGTCACTTTGGGAGGACAGAATTTAACTTAGTCAAGTTTTACTTTTTTTTAAGATTTCTTAGAGATCTGTTGCTACTTATGTGGTTGCTAAATGATTAACTGTTTATTCCTGGAAAACTAATTGGAAAGGATAGCAAATGGGTCATTATCTTTCTTTTTTTAATTTACCTATTCAAAGAAAAGTCTTTTCTTTCAAAATTTTTTAAATGGAAAAAATTTTGAACTCTGAGGAAACATAGTTTCATAATTTAAGATTATCTCCTTTGTCAGAGAAATTCAGTAACTGGAAAAAACCTCTTTATGTATACTGTGTGTCATAATGTAAATGGTGTATCTCTGTCCTTAATTATCTAATTAAGTGAGCAAGTATTTTTTCTGTGTGTTTTTATTTGGCATATTTACTACATGAGCATATGTTCACCAAAGTTTTCTCTGTCTCTCAGTCTACAGCAAGCCTAATAGCATTGTGGTAGGTGACTTCTTTAACACTTAAAAAAAATGATCCAAAGTGTTTCTGATGAGAATTTAAAGGGTTGGATAATTGGTAGAGCGGCGGGAAATATAAGAACTAACACTTACTGGAGTGTTCAGTGCTGAATACCACTAGGAACTTCATCATCGTAACGCATTTTCAGTCAATACTGCTATTGATGTTGACTGTGAGAGTAACTAGCAATTTTTGAACACCAGGTAAGAAGTTGGACATGCACTCTATCATTTTCCACTATCAGGCTATTCATATTCATGTAGTCTAAATATTACAATTAGAAAATTTGAGGCTCAGAGAGGTCACAGTAGTTTGTCAAGATCACACAGTGGAATTGTAAAGCCAGGCTGGCTGATGCCTCCTGTCATCTCGTGATGGCCAGCTCCTCCCATCAATGTAGGTGTGTTGCTGCATGAACCTACCTTTTGGTACATCTTCAGCTACTTTCTCTAACCCATTCTTCCATCTCCCAGCTTCTCTTGTTGCTTGATTTCACCCTTCGTTGTTACAACGTTGGGGGAAGTGGCACACAAGCAGGCCTTGGAGATAGAGTGCCTTACCCGCTTCCATCTCAGCTTAGAGCTGGCTCTCTGAGCATGCTCAGCCACGACCAGCTGAACTGAAGGCTCTGATGTTGGGTTCTGTGCAGCATCTGCACAACTGGACCAGGCTTGTGCCTGCATAAGTTGGAATGAGAAATACTGAGATCTCACTCAGTCTTGCCCGTGATATGCAGCCATTTCTCTGCTTGCGACCAGCTACCATGCAGAGGTATGATTTTTTTTTCCTTCCTCGCTGTTTCTGTTTCTTGTCAGAAATTGAGACGATGGTGGGACTTCCCAATCCGGATCGCTGGTGGCTGGAGTGAAGCATCTATACAGAATACCTTAGGAAAAGCGTTCCCTGGGAGGGGTAGGCAGCAGGGATGAGATTTTGCTGGGGAGATGTTACAAAGACTTTGGAATTGTCTTCTGCATTGACCAGCTTTGTCAGAACCATCTCTCAGGTGCAAAATTGGTTAATTACACTATATTACTCTGATTCCCTGAAGAAAGTGATTGTCCCCTTGTCAGGATTTAGGATTTACCAATTATTGTGTGTTCACAGAACACCTTATTAATAGTGAACTGCACTACTATGGCTGAAACCATGAGGATACTTGACATTTCTTTACTCGGGAGGCTGATGGTAGTCTCAAGATATTTCTGGTACCTCAATAATATGTGTTTTCTGGGTTGGCATAGCCATGAGTCTTTTAACTTTTCCCTCATGGCCACAAGATGGCTGCAAAAGTACCAGGCATCACCTTCCTTCAGTGTGGCATTTAAAAGCATGAAGTAAGTGTTAGAGAGATGGGGAGAGTTGGTATTGGCTACCTCGTAGCTACCCCACAGTGTATAGATTACCAGACTAGGTTAGGTCAGCCTGAAATCTAGACTATGGCAGAGGAAAGTGATATGAGAAAATGGATTAATTTTACAGTTATTTAGAATGGTGGTGCATCTTTGCAGTGAAGAGCGAGGGCATAATACAATGCTCACTGTTGACTTTCTTGGTCATCAGGCATTAGCCACTGCAAGTTGTCTGTCTACGACCCAAGGAATACTTTGTAAGTTGCTCCGCTTCCTGCTCAGAGCTGTGTTCTAGCTGTTCCCCAGCTCTCCCACATGACCTAGTACCTGAGCCCCCCGTGATCTTTGCTTCTGTGTTGGCCCATGGCAAAAGCAACCCCTGACAGCTATGATACATTTATAATATCGAGCGGCCCCTCTTGCAGTTGCTTTGTTACCTCAATACTTACAATCTTTCCTCCTAAGCTGAAAAATTCATCACAGCCTGAGCTGCAGTGGGGAACTCCTGGTGAATGTGGGAGTTTTGGATCTTTCACAGGGGACAGCCTAGAAGCTCATTAGAGCTTATGCCCCCTGTGTAGTAGTGCCACTTGGGTTTGCAAATGGAGTTGAATTATTTGCACTGATGGGACAAGGTTCGTGGTGTAGAATAGCAGATGTCTTAGAAGACACTGTTCACACCCAGTGTGACCCGGCAAGCAGTGAAAAAAATGATGTTGCAATTCACTTCTTAAAGAGTTGTTCTCTGCTGGGCACTGGTGGCTCATGCCTATAATCCTAGCTACTCAGGAAAATGAAATGTGAAGGATTGTGTTTCAATGTCAGCTGGGGCAGAAAAGGCCATGAGACTCTTATCTCCAGGCAACTACCAGAAACCAGAAGTGGCTCTGTGGCTCAAAGAGGTAGAGCGCTAGCCTTGAGTAAAAAAGCTCAGGAACAGCACCCAGGCCCTGAGTTCAAGCCCTACAACTGACCAAAAAGAAAAAAAAAAATTCTCAGTTCAAATCCACAAGCAAAAATCCTTCACCTAAGTTACAAAATTATGTCCAATCTACAATCACACCCAAACTGAAAATGTATTATTTATGTAAATTAATTTTAAAAGTTCAGAAGGGTGGATTTTTTAAAAAGAAGTCATGCTCCCCCCCAAAAATAATTTTAAATAATTCTTAATTAATATAAAAGAATCTGAAGTTGGAGCCCAAATACCCATCTGGCAAGCATTTGATGTATAATGACTACAGAGATGTGTTAACACCTCCCAAACCACATACTGCTCAAGGTGCAGCCCCTTGACACATGTGTGCCAATTTAAGTGACTAAAAACCACATAAAATTAGTGATTCTTTTCTCAGCTATCCTAACTGGATCTCTAGTGCTCGGTGCTCTCTTCTCTGCTCGTGACTGCTGTCTCTCACAGTGGGAGTGTGGAAGTCTCCATCCTCCCCAAAGTCCTCCTGCGCCATCTTCCCACAGATGACAGCTTGTCAATCAGGACTGCTTTCCCTGTGAGAAGACACTTACTATATCGGGGAACATTTTTTGGAAATGTCTGTGGCATCTGGAATGGCTGCTTCACGCATCCTGCAATGTACAGGATTGCACTCCATGATGAATTTTCCAACATTAACTGTCATGAGGGCTAACTCTGAGAAGCCCTGCTCTCTTAGGTGGGTGGTTCTCTGACCCCTACAGCCTCTATTGGACTTTAGAGGCAATACTAAGAAGGGTTAGAATGGTTAAAAACAGGTTAAGTTCAGAAAAGCCTGGTCTCAAAGGCCATGGCCCTAATTAAAAACTAGTTCCATAAGGGACTATTGCGAATCACATTAACGTCTGTAAAGCTGAGGCTAGAGACGAGCGGGCCCTAGTGGATTTAACCTTCATCCCCAGCAAGGTTTGCAATGGGGTGTATTGGCATTTCATTCTTGGTTATTGCCGGTAGACTTGGCACCTGGCTGAGCAGCAGGGCTTGTAGAGACCTTCCTGTAGGAGTTAGATGTCAAAGGTTAAGTACCCTAACCAACACAGAGGTAGGTTCAGATCTTGGCTCCACACTGTTGTGTGAGTAGTGTTTTTAATGTCTCTGAGCCTCAGTCTCCTCATTTGTAAAATGAAAACACTAACCATATACATCTACAGGGTTATTGTCAACAAGACTGTGAAAATGCATGTCAAGTAACCACAACCATCTCTTGCATATTAAGAATAGAGTAATTGGGGGTTTTCATTACTGTTTTTTTTTTATTGTTTGCGTTACTATGGTTTCTGATCCCAAGAAAGAATGAGTGGATTGAGGTGGGTCATTCCTGCTCAGCCGAAGGAAGTCAGATCCTGGTTTGCCTGGATGTCTAGGCTGGTGCTTGGCTAACAGCCAGGCAGCAGCCACAGGGCCTCACCCACTCTCCCAGTTTAAATGCCTGCCGCTCAGTGTGAGGAAATTTCTGCTCACATGGTTTAAATTGGTTCTCTACTCTGTGAAGTGTTTGACCATCCTCAATCCGTGCCTGACCCCTTCATGGATTGTGGTGGATTTTGTCAAGATGTTTGTGCATTTGATTACTTTCTTCTCCCTCTAGACTTGAAGTTGGTGTTCAGCATAAGCATTTAAAAAGTTAATGGCATGTTATTATTAATAACTGAACTCAGGAGAATAACTTACGATTTGTTGGCCCAGAACATAAAAGGAGGAGCTCAGAGAATGGTGCAGACAGGATTTTCTCTGTTAACTATAGACTTAAGTAAATCATTAAACCCATGTCTCAATTTGCCACATCTGTGAAATGGGGAAAACTACTGTAGGAGTTACATGACAGGTGTATTGTATCCTACTTCAGCTAGGTGGTAAACACATGGTAGTTTAATCATTGTTAGAGAACAGCTTGAAGCTGGTACTGGAGGCTCACACCTATAATCCTAGCTACTCAAACTTGAGATCTGAGGATTGTAGTTCTAAGCCAGCCTGGGCAGAAAAGTCCCAATGATACTCTTTTCTCCAATTAACCACCAGAAAACTTCAAGTGTGGCTCAAAGTGGTAGAGCATTAGCCTTGAGCACAAAGCTCTGGGACAGCAGCCAGACCCTGAGTTTAAGCCCCATGACCGACCCCTCCATTCTCCCCCCCAAAATAAAGAACATCCTGAATAGAACAAAGTGTGATTTTTAAAAATTTGACTTCTTTCTTCTTCTTATCCCATTATTACACAGTGGACTTGGTACACTGTATGTTATATTCAAGAGATATTTTAATATTAATTCCAACAGATTGCCAAAATTAGAATTTTATGTCTCCCAGGATAATTTCGTGGTTTGTGCAAAGGACTGAGATTTTTGCATGTGGAAGGCAAGAATATTTGGTAAAATGGTAGACATATGTAATGTAGTGAATAGGCTTATGCATATGTGTTTATGTCTGTATGTAATTTGTGTGTATACAGGTTGATTTTAAAAGTATACACATTTATAAATACACGTATTTATTTTATACATCATAACTTACGTAGTACATGCCTATATAATCCGTGTGTATACACAAACACAGGTATGTAAGTGTAAAGAATGTGAGAAAAGTAGTAGCAAAAAGAGTTGAGTGTAGATTCTGGAGTTCAGATTTATATGACCATAGACAATTTTTATAACTTGCTTGTGCTTTGGTTTTCCCAGTGGAATAATGGTAGTAATACCCTTATTAGAGTAATTCTGAGTATTAAGTGAGCTAGCATGGTGTATGATGGTTGCGTAAAGGAGTAGCACTGTGTATGGGATTTACTAATAAGGTCTCTTACCATTGCTCTTCTCATCTCTGTCACCTACATAATTACACCTCATTCCATTCTTTTCCATTTCTATAGTGGGACATGCTCTTCTGTTCCTCTCTGGTTCTGAGCAACTGCAGACACTGTGAAAAAATGATTCAGAAAGTAAAGGGACCAGTAAGTTTATGTTGGCCTGTTTACACTGACACACTCAGCTTTTTCTCTTATCTACTCTTCTTAGGATCAGGGACCATAGACAAGGGGCTTCTCCAATCCTACCTTTCCACCTTCACTTCAGCTTCCAATCAGAGGACAAGGAAGCAGTTGTTCCTCCCCTTTCCACCAGTCAGCAGCAGGCCCCAGGCCTGTTATGTGAACTGGCTAGCTGTTTACCGAAAGTTTGGGCACTGACAGGTTCCTCTCTGACCTGAGCCACAGCCACCACCACAGACCTGGAAAAGAGACTTTCTTCAGGGCTCAAGCTGATTTGTTTTAGACCTCTAGGTTGGGGATTCTGTTGAGCTCTTACTGACTAAAGGTGCTGACAGACAAAGGGCATGAGGGCTACCACACAGGCTCTGTAGGACACATGGAATTTGAGCATTAACCATGACAGTTTATATGTTACATGTTTCTGTTGTTTTGGTTTGGTTTTGGTGCCAGTTCTGGGCTAGAACTCAGGGCCTGGACGCTGTCCCTGAGCTTCTTTTGCTCAAGGCTAGAGCTCTACCACTTAAGCCACAGCTTCACTTCTGGCTTTTTTTTTTTTCGTTTTTCTTTTGGTGGGTTATGGGGGCTGAACTCTGGGCCTGGGCGCTGTCCCTCAGCTCTTCAGCTCAAGGCTACAGCCAACCACTTAAACCGCAGTGCCACTTCCGATTTTTTTTTTTTGCTTATGTGGTGCTGAGGAATCGAACCCAGGGCCTCATGCATGCGAGACAAGCACTCTACCAGTGAGCCACCTTCCCAGCTTCCTTTTTTTTTTTTTTGGTAGTTTTAATGCAGATAAGACCCTCACAGACTTTACTGCTTAGGTTGGCTTTGGACTGTGATCCTCCAATCTTGTTCTCCTGAGTAGCTAGGATTACAGGTGTGAGTCTCAGACACTCATAGGACGTTTTTGATTAGTTTGCCTTCTCAAAAAATGTTGCCAGAGGGTTGGAGAACTCCATATAGAAGAACTTACCTGTTTGAGATTCTGTATCATACTTCTGGTTGCAAATGACCTGAAGCCAACATAGCTGGCTGATAAGGAAAAGGAGGCTCCCGAGGAGGGTTGTCCTCTAAGAGCAGTGTGAGAAATCCAGATGGCGTTCTGTGTGGCTCCGTCTTCTCACCTCTTTTCATGCTGTTATCTCATTGTGGAGAGAAGTCTAGACCATGCTTTCCAAGCTGTAGCAAGCTAGTAGGCTAGTCTTTCACTCTCCCAATAGTTTCTGCAGAGCATTAGTGGCACATTGTTCCCCTTCCAGTTTGGGACCTGTCCACCTAACCAGCCAACCAGAGTGAGCAGCGGAGTGAAGCACACTGATTGGTCAGGTTGACTAGTGGCTCCACCTTCTGGAACTGGAAGGAGAATCAGCCTCCTGTGAACCATGATTTAGAGTGGGTATGTATGTATGTGGGGGGAGAGGGGGTTGATGGGCATTTTCCCAGAGAAAAACCAGGCTGAGGCTCCCAGAAAGAGAACACAGAGATTTGGCAGGCAAAACCAACAGATAGCCGAGACAGTGGTTCCTTTGGGGGAATTGGAGAACACCTCATACCTGGGGTATCTCATTTCTGCCCTCCCTCGCAGCTCGAAGGCCCCAAACCTGATTTTATTTACAGCATCAGCATACCTCTGACTTCCTGCAGCCACAACAGCCTGGTGTTTTCCCCTAGAGGTTGGAGTAAATGGCCTTCTCTGTTCCCCAGTCAGGGGCATTTCCGTAAGGTGTGACAGGAGAGGCCATCTGGCACTTGTGTCACTGTCATCTCTCCTTGTCCCTGGAAAAGGCCCATGGGAGGCAGAAGGTCGCAGCTTGGGGAGGCTCTGCTGTCTCCCGGCAGCATCACCCCAGTCTCTAGTCTGTAGCAAAGCGAAGCTACATGAGTCAAACACCTGGCCGAGCCCTGTTTCCCTTTGTGAAATCAACCATCAGAATCAAGTTGCCCAATAATACATAATGAAAATGATCTTTGAATAAAATTAGAAGTTTGAGTGCTCCACTCTACACTCTCCCAAATATTGAATAGACTTTTTTTTTAAAGATGGGAGTGCTGAGATCACTGGTCCATTTCAATTTTTATTGAAACAAATAAACCCAATAAAAACACTTATGTGGAGAGAGCTCCAGCTCCACAATAAAAGAATCACCCAGTATTGAATGTATTGATTTATTTATTTACTGCAACTGGAAAAATCGAGTATTGTGTTAATGTATTTTATAAGAATCACATTGCTCGATGAAATGGCTAATTTATTTTAGCGTATACATAAATAGCTAGCAATTTTCCATGAGACAGGCTAATGAAAACGAGGCCATGAAATTGTCTACACTGTGAGGAGTGACGGAGCCGAGTTATTACTGAGAGAGCACTAAGACGCACTGAACTGGCCATCATATCTTTGAACTTTTGAACTGCTACTTACTTGGGGTGATTTATTGATTTTGCTATCTCTCTCTGTGTAGCTCAACTTTAGTTTTTGCCCAGCAGTGCAGATAAGTAGCATACAAGATTTAATTTCATGGGTATTTGGGGTTAAAACCTATCTTTAAGAAGAATGCTAAACATGTTTTAATAAAACATGAGTTGCAGGGGTTTTAGGTTTCTGTATGATATGGATCTGATAAGAACCAAGTCAGTTAAGAGGCCAGCCCTGAGGTTCCAGGCTGGGGAGAAATCTCTGGAAGTTTTACCAGGCTCAGTGTCTCTTATTCACTTGGTCGGCCCCCGCTTCGTTCTTAATTACATGTGTCATTGCTTGCCTCTTGTCATTCTGCTGGCTAGATGCTTTACCTGTGTGCCTGGCACAGGATGGCTTTGGGGGGGGTTCCTAGACAGCATCGAGGGACCCTGGTCCCCCCTCCTGCAACCTAAGGAACTGGCTGCTCTTGAAGCATGCTCCTGTGGGCAGATCCCTCAGGGAGCTGGGAACTCAGCCAGGGTGCTCAGCCAGGGGGCTTGCTCAGCGCTGGGCTGGCAGGCTGGCTAGCTGATCTGGTCCTGTGGTCTCCAGCCTGCTGTCCTGCACATCAGCTGGCCGTGACCTTTTCAACTGGCTGCTAGGGGCTGAGGAGGGTGCAGCCGTGATCCAGAGTGTGACAGGGACAAGAAAACAGCTTTACTCTTTCATTGTTGGTTTGGGACCTGCAGAACTTTTTTGGGGAAAAAAAAAACACATATAACATCTTGGGAACTCATTCTTGATAATATTTTTACTTCACTAGCTAATTTCTAAAGGATGATTTGAAAATTGTTTTTTATGCTTCCTCCCCCCCTCCTCTTCCTCCTTCTCCACTACCTCCTCCTCCTCCTCTTCTTCTTCCTCTTCCTCTCCTCTTGTGTGTGTGGGTGACTGGAGAGGCGGGAAAGAGCTTTATCATTCAAAAGTAACCATTCCTAGAGATTTCGGGTCATAAATTTCCAGGCGCATGAACGGTTAAGACTTCACTCAGTGACACAGTATGTGAATGTGGAATTTTTATGAAGGTAACAGTCTCGTTCTTTCAAAAAGGGGAAATAATCTGCTTTATTTAGAAGATACTTTTTTTTTTAAATGATCAAGTAATTTTAACCTTCAGGGAAAGACTGGGGGTGGGAGCAATTAGGGAGTAGACGAAGCTTGCACAAGGGTTACAAGATTCACATCCCCTTTAATGATTAAACTGGCACGATCTTTATTTGGATGTTAAAAGCTTTTTCTTACATTGCAAACATTCTCAGCAAATTTACAGTATGATATTTGGAAACAGCGAACACTTAAAAAAAAAAGACAGCATGTTTGTACTAGGAAATAAAATTAGTGGGGGTGGCTTAAAAGGACTGACCCCCAGCACCATTAGCTGGGGGTGAGTTAGGAGGGAAATCTATTTCATTGCAACGATGTTATTATTTACTTTGCCATGCACATCCTAATATGGTTACCTCCTTGTTAGAGCCAGGGGTTGAGAGGCCCCCTCTGGGTGAAAGCTTCTAACTGCCTGAGACAATAAGAAACAAACGGAACAAACTCCACAAAAGGCTTCCCAGAAAATAAGTGTCAAATAAATCCTCCAGAACTCTTGCTTCTGCCTCTGAGCTCTGTATATGCAAACCCGTTTGTATGCCAGGGTTGAGCTACGTTTGTTTGGAAATATAAGCCACTGTCTTTTCTTTCTTCTTTTCTTTCTTTTCTTCCTCTCTCACTTCTGAGGGCTGGAGATTAATTCCTTGAGACATATCTTTGCAGATGTGTCTCAGGAGTTATGTTTCTTGGAGCCTTTTACTAGGAAAATTAAGGTAAGATTGTTGATTTAGGCTGGGACCTTTGTCACGCTAATGCCCATCAGTGATGTAGACATAGGAGAGAAATAATTGCTATTTTGGAGGGTCTTTTGTGGTCCCCCTCCCAAATGGGGAGGTGCAGTTGCTTTTAATTGTCATGCATGGATTCAAGGAAGGGGAAAAAAAATGCTACCAGTGGTGGATGAGCTGAGCTGAGGTGTGTACTCACTGGTGTAAACACTGCAGAAAACATCCCGGGCGGGTGTCAGCACAGCTGTTTGATTAGAAGACTATTCCTGTGGTCTCTCCAGGTCTTCTTAGGGTATTTCATTTTCTTCTCCCTCCCTCTTTTTTTTTTCCTCCCTTTCTTTCTTCAACTCTCCTGATCTTTTCCAAATCCTCATGGTCTTGAGGCTTGCCTGCTATTATCTGCAACTGCAGAACAAAGGTAGGTTTCTCAACTCTGTGCTTTGGGGGAGGGCCAAGTTATTTTGGGAGGGAAGTCTTCCTAATGCATGAGTGGCTGACCTAAAAGGGTGGAGGTGTGGGGGGGGGGATGGGGGGGAGTTGGTGGTGGTGGTGGAGAGATCATGATTCCAGCCCAGGGAGGAGAGCGCCTCGCACTGTGGCTGTTACACACTGTAGCTGCTTTTATGTAGCAGAGTTTTTATGTTATACAACTTAAAGAAGCGGCAACATCTTTCCTGGATTAGGCTCCTTAGGTTCTGAGATTCTACACCGATGTGACAGTTGTGTACATTTCATTTCCAGGCTACCTTTCAGACATTTGGGGACTGCTGGAATTTGTGACAGCAGATAAGATTTCTAGCTTAGATTCTCTATGGAGTTTATCAGCATGAAATTAAGAAACAAAACAAAACACTCAGGGTTTCTTTTTTCTTTTTCTTTTCTCTTAAATTTTCATAGGAAGGTATGTTTGGGTGACTGGCATATTACTTTTTTCCTTTTTTTTTTTAATCTCCTTGGGTCTAATTGCTTTAATTCCCTGGACACCTTCACTTATTTCTCAATTATTTTGTTCCCTAATTTTTGCATTAATCTGGTGTTCTGTTGGAGCCAAGGTGGAGGTTTGCTGTTTTGGACTAATTGTGCTTTGCTGGGTAGCAGTACAATAGAAAGAGGAAAGAGCTCAAGAAATTCATCTTCACCTGAAAGAGGGACTGAAATGGAGTAGTGCAGATTCATAATTGAAAACAAGAGCAAATTAAGCCTCGGTGAAGGATATTACAGGCTATTAATCATAATAAATACGTTCGGCAACGTTGTGTTTGCATTTTATAGTTTTCAGTTATTTTTTTTTAAATCAAAGTCGGTGATTAGAAGAGGGAATAATAATGGCTCCTTGGCTTGTGAGCTATGACTTTGTTCATTAGTTCACACTATATTAAAAAGTGACCGGTTTGTTCTAGAATCTAGCATGTAGTTCTCAAGTAGATTTGAACATGTCTTCATTCAAATGCAATCTCCGGTTCGTGCCTCAGTGCCTGGCTTTTTCCTGCGTATCCCAGCTTTAGTACTCTAACTTGAGTGCCAGGAATTTTAGTTTATGTTCTTCCTGTGCCCTCTGCCTGCGTGATTTCTCAGACTGCAGATTATCCGTAGCCTTTGCAAGGTGAAAAACAGAATGCATTTCACCAAAATCAGCTCACACTGCCCCAAAGTTTGTATCTTGCAAGACTGCTAATTATGCTTGTCGTAAAACATATCTGAGTAGAAGGGGCTGAGTCCAAACAGAATCGAGGATTGCTTTAAACATACAACCATAGTCTGTGCTTTTAAAGAGGTTTTATTTTATTTTATTTTTTTACTTTGGGGCCAGAGAAGGAGTGATTGGAATTAGTAGCCTTTAATTAGAGGGGGAGATATTCAAATTTTACAGGGATTTATGTTAGAACATGGAATGGCGGGTGGCTCTCTCCTCATTATGAATCCTCCCTGCCATAATGAGGTTCATCATTAGTTGATGGAGTGAATTTGCCCTAGCTCTACCTTGAAAGGCACATAATTTACATACTACTTCAGAGCCTAAGCTTTAATGGATTCCTCGATGAATAAAATGAAAAGCTACTTTCTTTAAATTTTTGAACACTGTTTAGATAATACGATTTTAATAAGACATTCAATTTGCTTGTTAAGTATATTTGAAAGTGCTTTTTTTTTCTTTTTGGACAAAATATATTTTGGCTTGCCTTGCTGTGTATCACAGTGTTAGTTTCTCTCACAGAGCTTGTAAGGGGTAACTTGGTAAGAAATGAGGGGTGGAGAGAGGATCTTACAGAGCTTTCTGCATGTGAGCCTCGAGATTATCGACAAGCCATTTTGTGTAGGAACTCTTCTGATAGTAAATGGTTATAACAGAAAAGAACTGAAAGCCAGCCTGTTACGAAGCTTGTTATTATATGCCTGTTTTTTGGTGTTTTGCATGTCTGAAATTGATGTGCATGCGGACTCCAGCTAACATTGATAAAGCCAGTGGCACCTCACGATGTATTTTAAAGATTGAAGAGCACAAACTTCCTGGTATATAGCTGTGCGCATGGAAACTGCTGGTGTAGCTGTGATTCTAGGAGGAGAAATGGAGTTGGGGAGGCTGTCTGATATGTTATCAGGCCATCAACGGAGCCATGTGCCTGTCTACCCCCATAAATTCACCAAGGTTTTCTGGCTCCATCATTCTTCTCTCTTCAGGTTGGAATAGCGAGGTAGACAGCAGCTTGACTCGGCACAATTTGAACGCGATGTCTTTTAAATAAGCACGAGTACTTAGTAAGAGCCTGTTCCTGAATACTGTCCTTTGCTTGTGAGAGATAGGTCATCCTGCATTGCTGTCACTGCTGCAAAGAAGGAATGGGTTTCTGGTGGTTTGTCACTTTCAGAAGCAGGGAAAGGAAAGCCTTGTTTTGATAGAATGTTTTATTACCTGAAAATGATCAGCATATATTAACATTAACAGAATAGTCCGTGTCATCATTATTATTTTTTTTTAGGTAATTTACCTCTGCTACAGACCTGTCTGCTTTTTTTTTTTCCCCCTAAATCTTCCTTCTAAAACATATATTTGTTTAGAGAGTTTTCACTGAAGTGTACATGACAATTACAGCTGTTCATTAACAAAATTGGGTATTTGTTTTAAACTTTAACCAATCACTTTGATATGCTAATTATGGTGTAATTTAATTTGAGCCCTGTAATGATGATGCCGTTATTATGGACATAAATGATGCAGTTAAGCTGAGAGTAATCTCATTTGCATACTGTACATGCCAGTAAATTAAGCCCTTTCTTCGACTGCTTCAGCTTTAATTTTCCACTTCTTTTCCCACAGCTCCTTTCAGCCCCTCTCTCATAAACCCACTTTGTAATAGTCCTGATGACTGTTTGATGTGAAGAGTTTCCGAACCACAATAATGCACGACAGAAGCTGTAACATTTAAAGGCTTCATTATCTTGCTGAGTGTCCCTTTAAGAAGGAAGGGTTTAGGTAGGGTGGTGGAGACACAAGTGTCCTTCCCATGGTTATGACAGCTGCCCCCACCCCACCCCCAAGTAATATGAGATGCCAAATGCTCTCTGCTCACCCCTAAGTCAGTCCTAGGGATTATTATTTATGCATGATGTTTTCCTCCACTCTGCTCTCACTGGTGGTCACCACTAAGCTTCAGCAGCAGTGGATTTTATGTGATTTCCTGACTGGGTTTGGAGCTAGAAGTTTAATTTTGTTGGAATATTCAGATCCTTGGCATCTGGGTCTTTAGAGATGAGATGATACCAGGTAACAATGCTGAGATGCAACTTCCTGCCATTTGCAGTATCTCCTTTTTCCTCTGGCTGGATTGTCAGAAGGATATGATTTTTTCTTTTTCACATGGTTGGGTGAGAATGGTAGCCCTTTGCGTGAGGTTTTTCCTCTGTATGCTAAGCCCGCGCTGCTCCCGTGAGCCAGTAGACTGGCCATGTGCTTTCTCATAGTCTTTGGCCAGCACAATGTGATTCCATTTGCACCAAAGAAGACACAGAGTGTAACTAAATTCTTCTGTGTCTCAAAGACATTTTCCCCTGTGGCGCTCACTGAAGTGGGTGGGAGTGGAGCAGTGTCGCTGGCTGAGGACCGGCTCTAGATGTGCTGTTAAAGGGTCCTAGGCCTAAAAATAGTTCCAAGCTGTTTGATTCTCCTGCAGGCTACTTCCTCACGAATGGAAGTGTTAAGGAAAATAATAACAATAACGGCGTTTGTCTTTATTTCATGGAACCAGGAGAGTCTTAACTTTGGCTTTTGATCATCCCACCTCTGTCAGCCTTTCTTTTTTTGGTCGGTTGTGGGGCTTGAACTTAGGGCCTGGGCACTGTCCCTGAGCTCTTTTGCTCAAGGCTTACACTCTACCACTTCCAGTTTTCTGGTGGTTCATTGAAAATAAGAGTCTCACAGGCTTTCCTGCCTGAGCTGGCTTTGAGCCACAGTCTTGACCTCCTGAGTAGCTAGGATTGTAGGTGTGAGCCACCAGCACCTGGCTTCTCTGTAACTGAGGATCCACACTTCTTACCAATTGATTTCCATCCTTGCCCCAATCGGTCCTCTGATCAGAGGCAGCCTTTTCCAATCTTTTGGCTGAAAGGAATTTCTTGGTTTTGGTACCGTGAATTGTACATGGGATCTCCTCAGCCCTGATGAATGTAACATGGACTTGTTGCGCAGCTTTGAGAATTGTCACAGAGGTGAACATCTCCTAGTTGCTTTTGAACAAAGCAAATGTGGCTCCCTCTTTGCATGACTGATTGCTTACTTTTAAGCAATTTAAACTTAAAGGACCACATAGCCTCTTCTCCCTGCAGAGAAGCTCAAAAGCACCATAGCACGCAGAGATACCATGTTTGAGAGTATCTGTGGTTCCATATTCAGTATGGGTTTGGGGTTTTTAATGTTGTAGGAGACGGGAAAAGAAAAATTGATTTTATATAGTAGGGGCCTTTTCTTTTTGCTATATAATAAAGACTAGACATTGGTAGTTCAGACCAAGGAACTAAGAACGCATACCTTCTCCCTGCGAAATGTCTTACTTCTAAGGAAGGGATATAGGTGGCATCAAGAAAGCAAGCACTCTGAAGGCAAAAATCCCAGCACTACACAGAATAGGTCTGAAACAAGTATTTCTCCAGCCAAATTAACCTGGTAAACTCCTACCATTTAATAAGCAACAGGGAAGAATTCCATTGATGAAATAGCGAGGAAAGGGCTTCTTGGAGTGCAGATACCTTAAAGATGCCTAGGTGATTCTTACCCAGAGTGCCACCTGCTCTATCTCACTGTCCTCTGATCTGGTCCCTCCATTGTCAGTGTGGGAGCCCCTCACAAAGCTTGTCCTGAAGAGGATTCCTAGCTCAGAAGCTGCTGCCCCATAGATTAGTGATGAGAGCCTGTGATGATGGCAGGTAATAATAGTTACTGAGCAACAGCAGAGGGCCGGACCTGTGCTAAGAGGTCTCGGGGCTTTTCCATGTGGGTGCACTGTTCTCTTCTTCTTGATGAGGCTACTGAGATGTGGACACCACTCCAGGTCCCATGGCTGTGGGGGCTGGAGTTAAGAGCCATGGTCCTTCAGGACTACTGCAGAGGTCTCATTCCTGGCCACTGCACTTGCTTGTCGTTGTACCCACACCCCTATACCTGCCTGTACCCAAGTACACACACACAGATGCACATAACACAACCTATGTAAATGCCAAGAGCTATGTATATTGTGCAGATTTATACACACACATGCACATGCGTACATACCCAAATACCCCTCCCCAGAGGTGTGCATTTATTGTACACCTTCATTGATTGAACAACAATAATGTTCCAGGTACCAAGCTAAGCCTCTTTTATTTTTGTAGCATCCTGGCAAAATAGCTGTTATTTGTTCCCACTTACTAATGTAAAAATTGACATTTACTCGGATTAAATCACTGGCTCACTGAGATACGAAGTGACAGGCTGGGGCTTCGAACCTCAGCATGTCTGGCTAGAAAGCCATTGCTCACTTCACCAGTTCTGCCTGCTCCATATTAATCTATACACGGCCTGCTCCTAAGATTGTGAACAGACAAATTCCGGGCCGTACTATGGTGTGTATAGCTTTTCCCATTTACCTTATATATTTGGGGGATTTGAACTTTTAACTGTGTTGATCTAAATAACTGAGAATCTCCTTATTTCTCAGTCTTGTGATAGAAATTCCTGGCAAGAAGCCACCTTCTCTCTCTCCCTCCGCCCCCTCTAGACACCCAAACTAGACGGTAGTTAAATTCTTTTCTTCTTGGGGGAGGACAGTGCTGTGCTGCCTCCTTCCCTCTGATTGAAGTCTTCCTTCGTGTTATCTTGACAGGTGACAGCATGAATATCAGCGGTGGAGTCTGAGGTACGTGCTACCATATGTGTGCGCTCACAGCCTTGTGTGCACGCGTGAGCTCCTGGCCTGTCTTTGTCATTAGGCGTGTTGCATTTTACAGGGGAGAGGAAGCTGGAGGAAACTCTCAAGGAGGCTCTGTACCTCGTTTTCCTCATACTGACTTTCGGTGAAGGTTATGTGGCTCCTTCACAGCAGTCCAGAATCCAGGGTGGCAGAAGTCTCTTTCCCTTATTACACACAATCATCTCTGCCAACCCCCAGACTGTAGCACACTCAGGACCCTGTGTGACGGCTACGGGCCACATACAACACAAAGCCCCTCAAATGTGACTTTCCTGAGTTTGATGCACAGTACGTGGAGATGTTATACTGGATTTTGGAGGGACTTCATTGAAAAAAGAATACCAACTGTGTCTCATTTATCATTTCTATATTGATTCTGTGTTCTAATTGTACTGTTTGATATATTGAGTTGCATCAAATATATTTTAATAGCTAATTTCACCTTATCTTTCTCCTTCCTTTCTTTCATTCTCAAAACATAACACAAAGCAGTACACTGTCAGAGGACTGCTCAGAGCAGCCTGGGAAATAGGCTGTATCTGAGAATACAGCCTCAAAGACCAGCCCACGACCTCCGTGGGAGAGGAGAGGGAAATGATCTCCTAGATCATTTGGATACTTTGTCCTTCCTGATCGGATGGGTGATGTAGCACCTTCCCCTGTTTCAGAAAACTTGGACTTTAGAGAAGTTTCTATACCTATCAGGTATCCCTGATGCTATTCAATACTCACCTAGTGAGTGTTCTATTATTATGTCTCTCAAGAGGGCAGACCAGGGTCTCCTGGGTGGAATCTGCCCTGGGTTCCAGTTAATATCAGCATAGGGTCTCCTACCACAGGCTTCCAGGGGCCATATCCCTCAAGGGATGCATGTCTTTCTTAGCCCCACAATCCACTTTTTTTCCTACTTGATAGAGACAGGCGTGTTCTCCTTAAACACACTTTATGGGTAAATATGAAGAAAATTCATCTTTGGGTGAATGTACTGGTTAGGTACCTGCCTTTACGAGGTCTGTTGACTTCCTAAAAGAAGTTAGATATTGCTTCCAACGAAGACATAAAAACTCAGTGGTTGCTGAGTGGCAGCTCTGTCGTCTGACTTCTAAGGAGATTCTTTGGAGCCTGGTTCAGTGGCTTATACCCATGATCTTAGATACTCAGAAGGCAGAGATTTGGGGAGAATCATCATTTGAAGCCAAGTAAGCATTAAGATGATAAGACCTCATCTCAACCAGTAAAAAGCTAGCCATTGCGGTCTATGCCTGTCATCCCAGCTACAAGGAAAGGAAAGCGTAAACAGGAGAGTTATAGTTACATGAAAAGTGAGAATCTATTTGAAATATAACTAGATCATTGTTAGTTCAGGTGTCAAAGTTCCTGGTAATTATAAGACTGAATTCAAATGTCAGTATCAACACCACCAAAAAAAAAAGAAAGAAAAAGAAAAGACAGAGAGAGAGAGAGAGAGAGGGACAGACAGAGAGAGAGAGACAGAGAGAGAGATTCTTTGGAGACTGAGGTGTAGCACGGTGGTAGAACACATGTCTAGTCCTGATGAGACCATCAACGAGATATTCAACTCTGGGGGGAAAAAAAAGATTCTCTGATTTTTTTTTTCAAGAGTCTTCATAATCAGTGTCTACTAATGCTCTCCACATTGGATTTATTGCACAGACAACTTAGGGGCTGCTTGATGGTAATGGCAGATTCTCAGTAACCCCGAGCCTGGTGAGGTTCACACAAAGTAGTTGGTCCCTACATGCCATGCCAGCCGCTGGACTATCTCGGCAGAGGTTGATCTGCAGCCTTTTTGCTAAGATCTTTTTCCCCCCTATCAGAATAAGTGGAAGCTGTTGTGGAATGAATACATGGAAATTATAGCTGTCACATTTGTCCATTAAAAGCAGGAGTTGGAGTGGAATATTACCCCCACTTTACGTTGGGGTCCTTGGGAAGTCAAGGGACAGGAGTGTTTTGTTGTGAGGTGGCCAGTGGGAGACTCCGTCCTGGCAAAGATCAGTCCTCAGCACGAAATGTGCCCACTTACTTGTTAAGTGCTTTAAACATGTCCACCCCTCCCTCTGCCCTCCTCTGCCTGAAGCTGCAGCTTCATTAGTATCCATTGGTTTTCAGGTTGTTTAGATCTCTGGGCCACTGGCTCCCTGGCTGTGATTACCTCCTGGAATTTTCCGTACAGCACTTCCATTTTCCATCACCCTACCCCTAGTTGGCCTAATATCGACTCTTTGAACCTTTGCAGAAAATAATGCTCATGGTTGCTTTTGTTCTGTGTCTGTTCGGGGGAGGAAAGTGCCTCTGCGCTTGATGTCTCCCTGCCAACACCCCAGCCAATCATTTTTTTGCACCTAACTGGAGAGTGTTCTAGAAGGTATCCTTGGATGACAAGACTTTGCTGAAGCAGGGTGCCTTGAGCAGGATAGCCTGCGGCCAGCGCTCCAACAGCATGTTGAGGAAGGGCCCCGATGCTCTCGGCTGTCTGTCTGGTCTGGTGGTCTCAAAATGTGCTAGTTGGATTAATTTGGGATTGGAAGGTCCTGCATGGGTATGGTGCTCTGTTTGTTCACGTTTAACGTAATTGACCAGTCTTTATTGTTTTTGTACATAGGCTGTTGTGTATCTGAAGGCTTTATTTCACTGACTCCCTGAAGTACCCCTATATTTTCATCTCCATAATTTGACATTCAGCAAACAGTGGTACTGGATAGTCTCAAAGCAAGTGTGTTCAACCAAGGACGAGAAAGACTGAATAAAAGCCAAGACTGGTAGTCAAAACCTCCAGAAGATTAATGCTATCCAGGCAGGTGTGGTGGTACACAGCTGTAATCCCAGCACTTGGGAGGCTGGGGAAGAAGGATTGCAAGTTGAGGCCATGTGAGCTACATAGATCATGTCTCCAAAAATAAACATAAGGTCCAGGGTCAAGTGATAGAGCATTTACTAGATAAGTATGAGGTTCTGAAATCAGCAAAAGTACCATGAAATTAAATAATTACAAGAACTGACAAAATTCCAGAGAATATTAAAAAAACACCTTGTTAATGAAGTTTTATTTGGGAAGAACATTGACATTACTTAGTCCTTACGTTGCTTTTGTTCTTCTATTTCCATACATTTAAAAAGTATTTATAGCTGCCTTTCTTATTATGCTCCCAAAGCACGCAAGTTTCTATTCTTTTTTTTTTTCCTATGTATCATCCCCAGGAACCAGAGCTAGGAGTGGTGATTCACTTCTAGAATCCCAGCTAATCAGGAAGCAGAGATTGGGAGGCTTGAGATTCAAGGACAGCTAAAGCCAAATAATAATAGTATAGTAATAATAATAATAATACATGGAGACCCATCTCTACCAACAAACTGAGGGTACTGGCACATTTTTGGGTCCCAGCGATGTTGGAGGAATAGGTTGTTCAAGGTTGGCTTTAGGAAAAAAGGAAAAAATTCCGACTCTATCTGAAAACTAAAAACTAAACAATTAAAGCAAAAAAGCAAAAAAAAAAAAAAGGACTGGTGAAATGGTTCAATTATAGAGCTCCTGACTAACTCTTCAGAGTTTTACATGACTCCCAGGTGCCAGGTCCTTTTCTTGATGATACACATTCAAAAAGCTTTTTTTTTTTTTTAAACTTACATTCTATATGTTTTTTGAGAGTAGGTACACAAATAAGCTTCTTGCATTAGTGATGACTTGTGAATTCAGTTTAGCTTTTGTTTACTATGGCGATCACACGGAATGTCAGCGGAGGGGTACACCAGCGTGAGAGTTAGCAGATGGGTAGAACAACTGTCACATCCTCTCCTCTCTGCCAGTTCTCATAACAGACATTACTAATCAATCACAGTACCTGTTTTCCGCAAGCCTGTGACTGCGCCCTATGAATCTTTCAAGAGTGCCAGGCACTGATAATCAATAGCATTTGGCATGAAATCCATTAAACCTCCCGGCTGTTATGTGCTATGATTTACTGGATATGAACTTGGCTGGATAAAGGATACTGATAAATAGTGGCCTGTCTCTTACCTTGACCCCAACTAACTTCCTTTTCCATTATCTTAGTTTGTGCAGCCACCTGGTTCTTAGGAGTTGGCTTTCTCAACATGTTTCAGATATGAGCAAGAACAGATCAGACAGCCTCCTAAAATCTCTGTGAGGTCATAGTTTTGAAGTAGACCACATACCAATCCTCCCTGAGCCATGTAACTGTCTCAGTATGGCATTCTCTTTCCCCCAGAAGGATGTGACTGCAGACCCACTGAGCAGGTTGAGAGGAAACCCATTGTCCCTGGCAAGTTGCCCATTCTTCTCATTCTGAATTTCTAGGATTCTCAGCCTGATAACCCACATTCTTGGATGCCTCCTTAGACTCTGATTTAGTTCATCAATATTTATTTATATACTGGGAAAGAAAACCCAGACTTCTTCTATCTAAGCATCTTTTATCATTGTAACTGTTTTAAGTTAGTTTGCTTAGAATGATAGATAGATAGATAGATAGATAGATAGATAGATAGATAGATAGATAGATAGATAGATAGATAGGGTTTTTGGTCAAATAAAGAGGAGTTTGAAGTATACATAGTTTTCACTTTCTTTAAACATCACCACTAGCTTAAGCTTTGTTTAACTGCCCTCCTTACGATTGTAATAAACTATCTTGAAAGATTAAGAAAAGATCTCTTTATTGAATATATAACACAGCTGTAGGCAGATTGGCTCTTCTTTATTAGCAAGATGAGAAATCTTATGTTTGGTTTCTTACAAAGTGGAAAGGGAATGCATAGTTCACCTCCTCTGTTATATTAAAAGGAAGCATGTCGGCAGGTGCTACCATGTTTAAACGTCACTGGGCTGGTTTTTAGTGAATTTTTGAATTTTAAAGCCTACATCTTCATCTTTCCTTGTCAGGATCAGTGATCTTGATTGACACAAAGAAGTTACGTTAAGCCAAATTGTCTTCATTGAAAGAAAAGGGGACTTTGGCTGTCACAGAAACATTTTTTTTTCACAAAAGGACTTATTTCTGATTAAAAGTGGATTTGCAAAGTCACCTTTTTAAAGAACAATTCAAGCCAAGTTGACAGTGGCTCATGTATGCAATGCTAGCTACTCAAGATGCTAAGATCTAGAGGATCACAGTTCAAGGTCGGCAAAGTTTGCTTGCCTCTAAGTTTGTTGACTCAAGTGTTACTGTTCCAGCCTAGCCATCCTGAGGCCCTGAGTTCAAACCCCAGTACCACCATAAAGAAAAAAAAAGATTTAAGAAAAAACAACCCAGTAATTGTGTAGTCAGAAACTACTGGAATATTTTCCCTTTTCTGGCAAGCTTGCCATACTTGTAGGTGTATTTCAAATGGAACAGAATGTGTGAAAGCCATTTAAATGATTATTTGATAATTTAATAAAGGAAAATGCTCCAAGCCGCCACACCCCTCCTACAGCTGATAAGTGATGCCACCTACTGTGAAAATATTTTACAAAACACTTTCCTTTGGAATCAGAATCAAATAGCAATTGCAAAATAAAATGGGAGAGAGTTTTCTTTTGGTTCTTTCCAGTTGTGAGAGCAGACTGTCAACTCCATATGAAGCA